>NC_141072.1:32378082-32545582 GCF_041138505.1 Cibotium barometz
TAGATCAAGAGAAATGGTAGTAGCATAAATAATAACTATGAAATCCACATTGCATTGCATGATAGTGCTACATAATAATGCTAGTATTCTTTCAAAGTTAAGGCATCAATTCGCCTTGTTTTCCTTTTAACATAAGTGAACATTCTCATGTATAATTTGTATTATTGTATTCTTGATTCTTCTCTTTTTTCATTACTATAGAAACACAAAAACACATCTAGCTACTTGTGCATTCTAGTTATTCTATAGAGAGACACTTTTATAGGACAATATGGAGAAGCGAAATGAACAAAGCCTTTCCTTCTCAATCATGTCTTCTCTTCCTTAATTTTTGGAGTAGTTTTTCTTCATTGTATGCTTGATCTTCATACATTTATTAGTATTAATCATGTGGATTTCAACCATCTATATAAAGCCATGTTGTCATGAAGGTCTTGTCCATGAAGCTCCCCATCCTCACAAATTATGTCTTAAAAATGAAAAGTAGTGCTTATCAACTTGTTTCTATTAGTTAAGTTGTAGAAAATGATGATTTATCAAGATATTGCTTATCAACTTGGTTCTCTTAGTTGTAGAAATGATGATATAGGTCTTAGGTCTCTTAGTGAAGTTGTAGAAAATGATGATTTAGGTCTTGCATGAATATTATTTTATAAATGAGAAAGTATTGAACAACAATATTGACGAGTTTCGAGTTTGCAAACATGAAAGATAAACATGCAAGTAGGCATTATCAAAGGAGATATTTGAAAGTTTTTGATAAGAATATTAGTTCTTCTTTACAATCAATAATACTAAGCATGGGCATAAAGTCTCCATGGACTCAAGGACTTCACCTAAGCATTAAGTAAGAGGCTAGGTGTACCTATACTTTTAGGCTGAAATTGTTAGACTACTAACAAATGCTAGTTAAAGGCATTTCCATGTAGATCAAATGGTGACATAACCTTAGAACATTAGTTCTTCCTTACACAATTGGTTAGGTCCAATTAAATGTTAAAAGCATGAGCATCAAGTCGTGGAATGAGGCACTTCACCTCAGCATTAAGCAAGCCTTGTGTATGTTAAATTTTTAATGGACTACTAACAAATTTTTAATGGACTACTAACAGCAGTTCCCAAGTTCCTTCATCATCCTCGTCGTCGTCATCATCAACAACGTCCTCAGGCGCATCAGCACAATATGGCACAACTGCCGGATACAGGCTTCTGTGCCACGCAAGGCAGCACCTTCTTCGCACGGCCCGGTGGCTGCGTCGACGACCGGCGGCTGCTGGTGTCCCTGCTTTGCCAGGCCATCCACGAGCTGTGCTTGCCCCCAAACTAAGTACAGGCGCCGCCGCCTCATGATCAGTCCTCCGGCACTGCAACCTTTCTGTGGGAGGCCAGATACATATCAACTCATAATGTTGTTACCTTGCTCCTTATAAATCTTTGCAATGAAGTATAATTACAGCTCTGTTAATGTGTTTAACCACCTACAAATGCAAACCTTAATTCCATGAGTTATTCCAAGCACGACCAAATTATATATGGTATCGATATGTGCCTTTGACTCAACTTTCTACTAGCAATGGCATCACTGTGTAATTAGAAATGTAGAAAGAACTGGTATTACTTAATGTTGTATTAGTTACCAAAAGTTAACAAAAACACTACACAAAGAGAGTAATGATCAAGTTTGGATGATTTTGTAATCACGGTTGTTATAATTAAGGCTACTCCATCACAGCTGGTGGAGGTTGCTGGAAAGTGATTGCCAACAAATCCATTTTCTTTTGTTAGGTTGGAAGAAGATGTTTGAAAAGCTTGATGAATTGGGACTCCTGCAACATCCTCGTCTATGGCATTGAAAATATGGCTCACCAAAACCCTAAGATCTCTCTAGATAATTGTTATGCATAAACTCATCCACCCAACCATCCCCGAGCCCAAGGGATGCACACATGAATAATAATGAAATACATCATACCTCTACCTTGATGTCCCATACCATCAAGAGGTATAACTCCAATCCAATAGCATGTAGCTATAGTGTGAAATGGTAGGTGAGTAGATATGAACCTCTACACAAGAGAGCATAACATAGCCTTGGCCTCACAAGCCGAAGCCTCCAAGCCTCCTTGAGTGTGTTCCATGCCCCTATTATATAGGAGGGCCCTCAAGTGACTCTTGACTCTCCATTTCCCATATGTGACCCTTGGATGCCTGACCCTAACCTTAACCCTTAAGGTTAGTCCTAACCCATGGTCCACTAGAGCTTGTTCCCATGCTCCCATGCTCACAAGCCTTCTAATGTGGGTTAGCCTCTTAGTATATGCACACATAATGTGCATATAACATACTTTCCCTCTCTCAAAACATTGCACTCTTGCAATGAAAAGAAGGAGAACTGCACTGAACAATATCTCCCAAGTCGAATCCCCTATTTTCCTATCTTTCCACCTAATTTCAACCTCAGGGATTTAGTCAACTAAAAAGTTTTCTTTCCCTGAATTCAAGTACCTTATCAGGTTCATGTGGAACATAGGATAAATCTTCAACTTCAATGAGTTCTTGAGGAGTAACTATGTTATCCTCACCTCCCAGTTTCCCTTTCAATCTATTGATATGAAAGACTGGATGAACTCTAACATGTGGAGGCAGTTTTAAGTCAAAAGCAACCGTGTCAATCCGATTAACTCAAAAATGGACCACAATATCTAGGAGATAAATTCGAGCATTTTTCTATTGACAAAGTTTGAGAATCTTTAGGAACATTAAAATAAACCAATGCTCTTGGTTCAAAAGGCCGAGATGAGCATCCCCTAATCAGTATAAAATCGTACTCTATCATCCTGAGCACTCCTGATAGAATCCCGAGCTTCGGTCAACATTTCCTGCATATCTAGCAAGAAATCCCTCGATGCATCAAGCTCGATGGCCTTAAGACTAACATCAATAGGTGCCCTCGGTTGATACCCCTAAATAAGCATGAACGGACTAAAACCAATAGCCGTATATTTAAAACTGTTATAGGCAAATTCCATCATTGGAAGATATTTTTTCCAATTTGATGCTTTTCTAGAGACATGCACGAAGCATATACTCTACAACTTGATTCATATGCTCTGTTTGCCCATCAGAATGCGGATGATCAGAGCAATTCACATTCAAAGTAACTCCCTCGTTGTTGTAAACCATGCAAATAAAGTAGGAAAACATGGCATTATAACAGCAAAAACCAGGGATTCATCGACGCCCCGATATACCCACATCTGCACATGGAATAATCGACCTCCCGAGTTATCCATATCAAAATAGAGAGTCATCAATGTCTCGATGAGTCACATATGTTCATCTGTAAAGCATCAGGTTGACTGTATAAATCACCTAAAGTACGGAACTAGAGAAAGAAATGCCAACAAAGGAAGAATCCAAATTTCCTTATCCGAACACAACAAGATAAACTTGTTTGAACTCTAAAGAAAGAGATTTCAACAAGTGAAAATGCCAACGAGATTACCCTCATCAAAACATGTAGGTTATAGATAAAAGAAGTTTACCTAGAGAATGCCAATAAAGGAAGAATCCAAATTTTCTTATCTGAACACAACAAGATAAACTTGTTTGAACTCTAAAGAAAGAGATTTCAACAAGTGAAAATACTGAGACGAGATTACACTCATCAAAACATGCAGGCTATAGATAAAAGAAGTTTACCTAGAGAATTCCAACAAAGGAAGAATCCAAATTTTCTTATCCGAACATAACAAGATAAACTTCTTTGAACTCTAAAGAAAGAGATTTCAACAAGTGAAAACATGCAGGCTATAGATAAAAGAAGTTTACCTAGAGAATGCCAACAAAGGAAGAATCCAAATTTCCTTATCTGAACACAACAAGATAAACTTGTTTGAACTCTAAAGAAAGAAATTTCAACAAGTGAAAATACCGATGAGATTACCCTCATCAAAACATGCAGGTTATAGATAAAAGAAGTTTACCTAGAGAATGCCCACACTATAACTTCTAGTGAATTTAGAAAACGAGATTGTCTTAGAATGTTGAGGTCAACATGCTAAGTGATGTAAGCAAAGCAACAATCTTAAGCCCAAATTATCCCATAAGATAATATATGTGAGGGACCACTAGCGTCCCATATCACCATGATACCACCCATACATACCTTAACAATTTGAAACTCCCTAGTATGCCGTCTAGGAAAATATGAATAAAATCTTGCATAAAAGGAATAAGATGGCCTTATCCAGACTTTCACATACTAAAACCTATCTCTATATACTTGAGACTACATCAAGGAATAACCCTTATCGAGTACATCATTAGAAAAGAATTTTGAATTATTGGCGCCTTTCTAATGATAACTACCCAAAACACAATAAAGTTAGGGTAGAAAAATAACTCACCTAAATATATAAGTAACTAGGTATCCGAGTTGGAATATGTACAAGAGTACAATGAACATAGTCCAAAATTACGTGCAAAAAATGAAGGCAAATGCTACCTTCAAAGCACATGAAATTATCCAAAAGATCAAAAGATCCTTATGAAACCATGGATAAAAGCATAGAAGCTCCTCATATCCATGAAAACCATAGTTGATCCTCATAAAAATTAATGCATACCATCTAATAAACATTAATCATGCCAAAAGAAGCATTAAAATTGGTAGCCAACTCATCAATCCGGAGTATATGAACATTGTGTCGTTCAAGCAAAATGCCAAAGTAAGAAAGTGAAACACATGCGTGTAGCACTCATTAAAAAAAACCCTAGACATAAATGATCTAGGCAGAATTTGATGAGTCCATTTAAAACTTGGAAAACATCCAATAAAATCCACCAAAATAAATCGATCAACTGACCCATGATAGAATTTGTCTTAGGCTTAGAAAATTAAGCATAGACCACACTTAAATAAGTGCAAAATAAATTATCATGTACAAGTGTGAAAGGTGAAACACACTTTGAACGTAAATTATAGCCATCAAAAGAAATCAAGGAACATGTCCAAAAAGAATGGCTAAACAATGGCAAAAAATCATGAAAACATCGTTTAGAATTAATCCAAACAGAAATATCCACTAATACGAGATATAATCGTATCAATAATATGCAAATAACCCGCATCTATCTAATGTCAGTACGAGAAAATATACTTCAATATTAAATAACCCTCGAAAATATTAAATTATCGAGAAAAAGAATTATCATGATTTTTTTCTAATTTTTCCTAATTTTCTAGGGCCTCAAAATATGATAATTTTGAATTCCACCAGTTTATGGATTTCTAAAAATAATTCCTAGATTATTTCTAATTTCTCCTGAGAATCCCATCGTTCATGAAATTTCCAATTCTGCCCGACAATTCTCAAATCCAATGAAAATTTATAATTTTAATGGATTTTTTAATTTTTTGGGTCAAAAAATATATATTTTAAAAGAATTTGAATGGTCATCACACGGGCACCCGAATGGACACACCAGATGCCAAACACCAACCCCACATTTTCCCGAAATTTAAAATAACCTTTGTCTAATTTTCCACTAGTTTTAAAATTTTTAATTTACCCCAAACGCATTTAGAATACGAACGCATTTAGAAACGGTCAAAAAATTTCAGAATTCCAACGGTTTTCCTGGAATATGGAAAGCGAAAAGTTTTGCGGAAATGAAAAGACAAAAAAAATCAGAATGTGAAAGGTCAAAAGTTTGCGGAATACGGAAGGTCAAAAGTTTTTCCAGAATTCGAAAAGCCAAAAGGTTTGGGGAAAGCGCAAAGCCAAGAGGTTTCAAGGAAATAAATTCCAAAAATTTTTAGAGAATTTTTTTTCTCAAAATTCGGATTTTCCTCTCTTTTTTGGGCTTTTTTCCAAGCTTTTTTGACATGCCCCTTTTTTTTGGAAATAAAAACTCTAAAAAAAAACTTTTTATAATCTAAAAAAAAACTTTAATAACTAAGGTTTTAGAAAAAGACCATATAAAATAAACACATTATGGGGAGGGGGCAAATTTTGCCGGCGGCTGCTGCACAGCCCTCCCCCTCCCTGCCTGTGCACCGAAACGAGAGAGGAAGAGAGAGTCCTCTCTCCTCTCCCTTCTCTCCTCTCCTTCTCCATCCCAGACACTTTCCTCCTCTCCCCTCTCTCCTCTGTTAACAGAGAGGATCCTTAATCTTTAATTAAAATATTTATTAATCATAATTAATATTAATTATGATTAATATTTAATTAAAAAATCCATTTTAAAAGGAGTGTACACAAGAAAAATCAGATTTTAGAGGCAGAGAGGGTCCCACGTGTACGGGAGAGCATTTCATGCATCAACATGCTGCCTCCTAATTTCAGCAGAAAATCGACAAAAATTTGATCGCATACTCGCGAAAACCCCGCAAAAATATATATAAGAAATACATTTTTAACCATAAAAATGCTCAATCAATTTCTAAAAAATTGAAAAATAATTCCTAAAAATTCTAGAAATTTAGAGAATCCATTCTACGAAAAATACCCACAGTAAACTATGTGGTATTTTTGTAAAAATTTCCATTAATGTTTATTTAAAATCGTAAAAAAAAGAAAAAAAAGAATTAAACTCCCGACATTCCCCCATAACGTTGATTCATCCATTGAATTATAGTAACACGCGTTCCAATCGCCATGTCGACGATCCATGTGCAAATCATCAACACAAATCAACAAAATAATATTTTTATTAGTAAATATTAAAATTTACTTCAAAAAAATTACCAAAAATTATAAAAAAAAAATCAACAACAATTAACTAGAGATTGCTCTGATACCACTTTTAAACCCTAAGATCTCTCTAGATAGTTGTTATGCATAAACATGCATAAATCAGGCATAAACTCATCCACCCAACCACCCCCGACGAGCCCAAGAGATGCACACATGAAAATAATAATGAAATACATCATACCTCTACCTTGATGTCCCATACCATCAAGAGGTATAACTCCAATCCAATAGCATGTAGCTATAATGTGAAATGGTAGGTGAGTAGATATGAAGCTTTGCACAAGAGAGCATAACATAGACTTGGCCTCACAAGCCCAAGCCTCCAAGCCTCCTTGAGTGTGCCCCATGCCCCTATTATATAGAAGGGCCCTCAAGTTACTCTTGACTCTCCATTTTCCATGTGTGACCCTTGGATGCCCGACCCTAACCTTACCCCTTAAGGTTAGTCCTAACCCATGCTCCACTAGAGCTTGTTCCCATGCTTCCATGCTCACAAGCCTAATGTGGGTTAGCCTCCTAGTATATGCACACATAATGTGCATATAATATACTCTGTTAAATCCCTAAGATCTATCTAGATAATTGTTATGCATAAACATGCATAAATTAGGCATAAACTCATCCACCCAACCACCCCCGAGCCCAAGGGATGCACACGTGAATAATAATGAAATACATCATACCTCTACCTTGATGTCCCATACCATCAAGAGGTATAACTCCAATCCAATAGCATGTAGCTATAGTGTGAAATGGTAGGGGAGTAGATATGAACCTCTACACAAGAGAGCATAACATAGCCTTGGTCTCAAAAGCCCAAGCCTCCAAGGCTCCTTGAGTGTGCCCCATGTCCCTATTATATAGGAGGGCCCTCAAGTGACTCTTGACTCTCCATTTCCCATGTGTGACCCTTGGATGCCTGACCCTAACCTTAACCCTTAAGGTTAGTCCTAACCCATGGTCCACTAGAGCTTGTTCCCATGCTCCCATGCTCACAAGCCTAATGTGGGTTAAACTCCTAGTATATGCACACATAATGTGCATATAACATACTTTTCCTCTCTCAAAACATTGCACTCTTGCAATGAAAAGAAGGAGAACTGTAATGAACAATATCAACCGACTCCCAAGTCGAATCCTCTATTTCCCTATCTTTCCACCTAATTTCAACCTCAGAGATTTAGTCAACTAAAAAGTTTCATTTCCCTGAATTCAAGTACCTTATCAGGTTCATGTGGAACATAGGATAAATCTTCGACGTCAATGAGTTCTTGAGGAGTTACTGTGTTATCCTCACCTCCCAGTTTCCCTTTTAATCTATTGATATGAAACGCTGGATGAACTCTAACATGTGGAGGCAGTTTTAAGTTCAAACGCAACTGTGCCAATCCGATGTATAACTCGAAAATGGACCACAATATTAAGGAGATAAATTCGAGCATTTTATTGACAAAGTCTGAGAATCTTTAGGAAAATTAAAATAAACCAACGCTCCTGGTTCAAAAGACCGAGATGAGCGTCCCTTATCAGTTTAAAATCAAACTCTATCTTGAGCACTCCTGATAGAATCCCGAGCTTTGGTCAGCATTTCCTACATATCTCGCAAGAAATCCCTCGATGCATCAAGATCGATGCCCTTAAGACCGACATTAATTGGTGCCTTGGGTTGATACCCATAAATAAGCATGAACAAACTAAAACTAATAGCCGTATATTTAAAACTGTTATAGGCAAATTCCATCATTGGAAGATATTTTTTCCAATTTGATGCTTTTCTAGAGACATATACTCTATAATCTGATTCATACACTCTGTTTGCCCATCAGACTACTGCGGATGATCAGAGCAATTCACATTAAAAGTAACTTTCTCATTGTAAACCATTCA
This sequence comes from Cibotium barometz, assembly GCF_041138505.1. Taxonomy (NCBI): domain Eukaryota; kingdom Viridiplantae; phylum Streptophyta; class Polypodiopsida; order Cyatheales; family Cibotiaceae; genus Cibotium; species Cibotium barometz. Next base: position 32,386,731 of record NC_141072.1, read on the forward strand.
GAATAAAGTAAAAAAACATGGCATTATAACAGCAAAAACCAAGGATTCATCAGTGCCCCGACATACCCACATCTGCACATGAAATAATCGACGTCCCGAGCTATCCATATCAACATAGAGAGTCATCAACGTCTCGATGAGTCACATATGGTCATCCGTAAACCATCAGGTTGATTGTATAAATCACCTAAAGTACGGAACTAGAGAAAGAAATGCCAACAAAGGAAGAATCCAAATTTCCTTATCCGAACACAACAAGATAAACTTGTTTGAACTCTAAAGAAAGAGATTTCAACAAGTGAAAATGATACAGATTACCCTCATCAAAACATGCAGGCTATAGATAAAAGAAGTTTACCTAGAGAATGCCAACAAAGGAAGAATCCAAATTTCCTTATCTGAACACAACAAGATAAACTTGTTTGAACTCTAAAGAAAGAAATTTCAACAAGTGAAAATACCGATGAGATTACCCTCATCAAAACATGCAGGTTATAGATAAAAGAAGTTTACCTAGAGAATGCCCACACTATAACTTCTAGTGAATTTAGAAAACGAGATTGTCTTAGAATGTTGAGGTCAACATGCTAAGTGATGTAAGCAAAGCAACAATCTTAAGCCCAAATTATCCCATAAGATAATATATGTGAGGGACCACTAGCGTCCCATATCACCATGATACCACCCATACATACCTTAACAATTTGAAACTCCCTAGTATGCCGTCTAGGAAAATATGAATAAAATCTTGCATAAAAGGAATAAGATGGCCTTATCCAGACTTTCACATACTAAAACCTGTCTCTATATACTTGAGACTACATCAAGGAATAACCCTTATCGAGTACATCATTAGAAAAGAATTTTGAATTATTGGCGCCTTTCTAATGATAACTACCCAAAACACAATAAAGTTAGGGTAGAAAAATAACTCACCTAAATATATAAGCAACTAGGTATCCGAGTTGGAATATGTACAAGAGTACAATGAACATAGTCCAAAATTACGTGCAAAAAATGAAGGCAAATGCTACCTTCAAAGCACATGAAATTATCCAAAAGATCAAAAGATCCTTATGAAACCATGGATAAAAGCATAGAAGCTCCTCATATCCATGAAAACCATAGTTGATTCTCATAAAAATTAATGCATACCATCTAATAAACATTAATCATGCCAAAAGAAGCATTAAAATTGGTAGCCAACTCATCAATCCGGAGTATATGAACATTGTGTCGTTCAAGCAAAATGCCAAAGTAAGAAAGTGAAACACATGCGTGTAGCACTCATTAAAAAAAACCCTAGACATAAATGATCTAGGCAGAATTTGATGAGTCCATTTAAAACTTAGAAAACATCCAATAAAATCCACCAAAATAAATCGATCAACTGACCCATGATAGAATTTGTCTTAGGCTTAGAAAATTAAGCATAGACCACACTTAAATAAGTGCAAAATAAATTATCATGTACAAGTGTGAAAGGTGAAACACACTTTGAACGTAAATTATAGCCATCAAAAGAAATCAAGGAACATGTCCAAAAAGAATGGCTAAACAATGGCAAAAAATCATGAAAACATCGTTTAGAATTAATCCAAACAGAAATATCCACTAATACGAGATATAATCGTATCAATAATATGCAAATAACCCGCATCTATCTAATGTCAGCACGAGAAAATATACTTCAATATTAAATAACCCTCGAAAATATTAAATTATCGAGAAAAAGAATTATCATGATTTTTTCTTAATTTTTCCTAATTTTCTAGGGCCTCAAAATATGATAATTTTGAATTCCACCAGTTTATGGATTTCTAAAAATAATTCCTAGATTATTTCTAATTTCTCCTGAGAATCCCATCGTTCATGAAATTTCCAATTGCGCCCGACAATTCTCAAATCAAATGAAAATTTATAATTTTAATGGATTTTTTAATTTTTTGGGTCAAAAAATATATATTTTAAAAGAATTTGAATGGTCATCACACGGGCACCCGAATGGACACACCAGATGCCAAACACCAACCCCACATTTTCCCGAAATTTAAAATAACCTTTGTCTAATTTTCCACTAGTTTTAAAATTTTTAATTTACCCCGAACGCATTTAGAATACGAACGCATTTAGAAACGGTCAAAAAATTTCAGAATTCCAACGGTTTTCCCGGAATATGGAAAGCCAAAAGTTTTGCGGAAATGAAAAGACAAAAAAAATCAGAATGTGAAAGGTCAAAAGTTTGCGGAATACGGAAGGTCAAAAGTTTTTCCAGAATTCGAAAAGCCAAAAGGTTTGGGGAAAGCGCAAAGCCAAGAGGTTTCAAGGAAATAAATTCCAAAAATTTTTAGAGAATTTTTTTTCTCAAAATTCGGATTTTCCTCTCTTTTTTGGGCTTTTTTCCAAGCTTTTTTGACATGCCCCTTTTTTTTTGGAAATAAAAACTCTAAAAAAAAACTTTTTATAATCTAAAAAAAAACTTTAATAACTAAGGTTTTAGAAAAAGACCTTATAAAATAAACACATTATGGGGAGGGGGCAAATTTTGCCGGCGGACTGCTGCACAGCCCTCCCCCTCCCTGCCTGTGCACCGAAACGAGAGAGGAAGAGAGAGTCCTCTCTCCTCTCCCTTCTCTTCTCTCCTTCTCCATCCTAGACACTTTCCTCCTCTCCCCTCTCTCCTCTGTTAACAGAGAGGATCCTTAATCTTTAATTAAAATATTTATTAATCATAATTAATATTAATTATGATTAATATTTAATTAAAAAATCCATTTTAAAAGGAGTGTACACAAGAAAAATCAGATTTTAGAGGCAGAGAGGGTCCCACGTGTACGGGAGAGCATTTCATGCATCAACATGCTGCCTCCTAATTTCAGCAGAAAATCGACAGAAATTTGATCGCATACTCGCGAAAAAACCCGCAAAAATATATATAAGAAATACATTTTTAACCATAAAATGCTCAATCAATTTCTAAAAAATTGAAAAATAATTCCTAAAAATTCTAGAAATTTAGGGAATCCATTCTACGAAAAATACCCACAATAAACTATGTGGTATTTTTGTAAAAATTTCCATTAATGCTTATTTAAAATCGTAAAAAATAGAAAAAAAAGAATTAAACTCCTGACATTCCCCCATAACGTTGATTCATCCATTGAATTATAGTAACACGCGTTCCAATCGCCATGTCGACGATCCATGTGCAAATCATCAACACAAATCAACAAAATAATATTTTTATTAGTAAATATTAAAATTTACTTCAAAAAAATTACCAAAAATTATAAAAAAAAAATCAACAACAATTAACTAGAGATTGCTCTGATACCACTTTTAAACCCTAAGATCTCTCTAGATAGTTGTTATGCATAAACATGCATAAATCAGGCATAAACTCATCCACCCAACCACCCCCGACGAGCCCAAGAGATGCACACATGAAAATAATAATGAAATACATCATACCTCTACCTTGATGTCCCATACCATCAAGAGGTATAACTCCAATCCAATAGCATGTAGCTATAATGTGAAATGGTAGGTGAGTAGATATGAAGCTTTGCACAAGAGAGCATAACATAGACTTGGCCTCACAAGCCCAAGCCTCCAAGCCTCCTTGAGTGTGCCCCATGCCCCTATTATATAGAAGGGCCCTCAAGTTACTCTTGACTCTCCATTTTCCATGTGTGACCCTTGGATGCCCGACCCTAACCTTACCCCTTAAGGTTAGTCCTAACCCATGCTCCACTAGAGCTTGTTCCCATGCTTCCATGCTCACAAGCCTAATGTGGGTTAGCCTCCTAGTATATGCACACATAATGTGCATATAATATACTCTGTTAAATCCCTAAGATCTATCTAGATAATTGTTATGCATAAACATGCATAAATTAGGCATAAACTCATCCACCCAACCACCCCCGAGCCCAAGGGATGCACACGTGAATAATAATGAAATACATCATACCTCTACCTTGATGTCCCATACCATCAAGAGGTATAACTCCAATCCAATAGCATGTAGCTATAGTGTGAAATGGTAGGGGAGTAGATATGAACCTCTACACAAGAGAGCATAACATAGCCTTGGTCTCAAAAGCCCAAGCCTCCAAGGCTCCTTGAGTGTGCCCCATGTCCCTATTATATAGGAGGGCCCTCAAGTGACTCTTGACTCTCCATTTCCCATGTGTGACCCTTGGATGCCTGACCCTAACCTTAACCCTTAAGGTTAGTCCTAACCCATGGTCCACTAGAGCTTGTTCCCATGCTCCCATGCTCACAAGCCTAATGTGGGTTAAACTCCTAGTATATGCACACATAATGTGCATATAACATACTTTTCCTCTCTCAAAACATTGCACTCTTGCAATGAAAAGAAGGAGAACTGTAATGAACAATATCAACCGACTCCCAAGTCGAATCCTCTATTTCCCTATCTTTCCACCTAATTTCAACCTCAGAGATTTAGTCAACTAAAAAGTTTCATTTCCCTGAATTCAAGTACCTTATCAGGTTCATGTGGAACATAGGATAAATCTTCGACGTCAATGAGTTCTTGAGGAGTTACTGTGTTATCCTCACCTCCCAGTTTCCCTTTTAATCTATTGATATGAAACGCTGGATGAACTCTAACATGTGGAGGCAGTTTTAAGTTCAAACGCAACTGTGCCAATCCGATGTATAACTCGAAAATGGACCACAATATTAAGGAGATAAATTCGAGCATTTTATTGACAAAGTCTGAGAATCTTTAGGAAAATTAAAATAAACCAACGCTCCTGGTTCAAAAGACCGAGATGAGCGTCCCTTATTAGTTTAAAATCAAACTCTATCCTGAGCACTCCTGATAGAATCCCGAGCTTTGGTCAGCATTTCCTACATATCTCGCAAGAAATCCCTTGATGCATCAAGATCGATGCCCTTAAGACCGACATTAATTGGTGCCTTGGGTTGATACCCATAAATAAGCATGAACAAACTAAAACTAATAGCCGTATATTTAAAACTGTTATAGGCAAATTCCATCATTGGAAGATATTTTTTCCAATTTGATGCTTTTCTAGAGACATATACTCTATAATCTGATTCATACACTCTGTTTGCCCATCAGACTACTGCGGATGATCAGAGCAATTCACATTAAAAGTAACTTTCTCATTGTAAACCATTCAGAATAAAGTAAAAAAACATGGCATTATAACAGCAAAAACCAAGGATTCATCGGTGCCCCGACATACCCACATCTGCACATGAAATAATCGACGTCCCGAGCTATCCATATCAACATAGAGAGTCATCAACGTCTCGATGAGTCACATATGGTCATCCGTAAACCATCAGGTTGATTGTATAAATCACCTAAAGTACGGAACTAGAGAAAGAAATGCCAACAAAGGAAGAATCCAAATTTCCTTATCCGAACACAACAAGATAAACTTGTTTGAACTCTAAAGAAGAGATTTCAACAAGTGAAAATGCTGATGAGATTACCCTCATCAAAACATGCAGGCTATAGATAAAAGAAGTTTACCTAGAGAATGCCAACAAAGGAAGAATCCAAATTTCCTTATCTGAACACAACAAGATAAACTTGTTTGAACTCTAAAGAAAGAAATTTCAACAAGTGAAAATACCGATGAGATTACCCTCATCAAAACATGCAGGTTATAGATAAAAGAAGTTTACCTAGAGAATGCCCACACTATAACTTCTAGTGAATTTAGAAAACGAGATTGTCTTAGAATGTTGAGGTCAACATGCTAAGTGATGTAAGCAAAGCAACAATCTTAAGCCCAAATTATCCCATAAGATAATATATGTGAGGGACCACTAGCGTCCCATATCACCATGATACCACCCATACATACCTTAACAATTTGAAACTCCCTAGTATGCCGTCTAGGAAAATATGAATAAAATCTTGCATAAAAGGAATAAGATGGCCTTATCCAGACTTTCACATACTAAAACCTGTCTCTATATACTTGAGACTACATCAAGGAATAACCCTTATCGAGTACATCATTAGAAAAGAATTTTGAATTATTGGCGCCTTTCTAATGATAACTACCCAAAACACAATAAAGTTAGGGTAGAAAAATAACTCACCTAAATATATAAGCAACTAGGTATCCGAGTTGGAATATGTACAAGAGTACAATGAACATAGTCCAAAATTACGTGCAAAAAATGAAGGCAAATGCTACCTTCAAAGCACATGAAATTATCCAAAAGATCAAAAGATCCTTATGAAACCATGGATAAAAGCATAGAAGCTCCTCATATCCATGAAAACCATAGTTGATTCTCATAAAAATTAATGCATACCATCTAATAAACATTAATCATGCCAAAAGAAGCATTAAAATTGGTAGCCAACTCATCAATCCGGAGTATATGAACATTGTGTCGTTCAAGCAAAATGCCAAAGTAAGAAAGTGAAACACATGCGTGTAGCACTCATTAAAAAAAACCCTAGACATAAATGATCTAAGCAGAATTTGATGAGTCCATTTAAAACTTAGAAAACATCCAATAAAATCCACCAAAATAAATCGATCAACTGACCCATGATAGAATTTGTCTTAGGCTTAGAAAATTAAGCATAGACCACACTTAAATAAGTGCAAAATAAATTATCATGTACAAGTGTGAAAGGTGAAACACACTTTGAACGTAAATTATAGCCATCAAAAGAAATCAAGGAACATGTCCAAAAAGAATGGCTAAACAATGGCAAAAAATCATGAAAACATCGTTTAGAATTAATCCAAACAGAAATATCCACTAATACGAGATATAATCATATCAATAATATGCAAATAACCCGCATCTATCTAATGTCAGCACGAGAAAATATACTTCAATATTAAATAACCCTCGAAAATATTAAATTATCGAGAAAAAGAATTATCATGATTTTTTCCTAATTTTTCCTAATTTTCTAGGGCCTCAAAATATGATAATTTTGAATTCCACCAGTTTATGGATTTCTAAAAATAATTCCTAGATTATTTCTAATTTCTCCTGAGAATCCCATCGTTCATGAAATTTCCAATTCCGCCCGACAATTCTCAAATCCAATGAAAATTTATAATTTTAATGGATTTTTTAATTTTTTGGGTCAAAAAATATATATTTTAAAAGAATTTGAATGGTCATCACACGGGCACCCGAATGGACACACCAGATGCCAAACACCAACCCCACATTTTCCCGAAATTTAAAATAATCTTTGTCTAATTTTCCACTAGTTTTAAAATTTTTAATTTACCCCGAACGCATTTAGAATACGAACGCATTTAGAAACGGTCAAAAAATTTCAGAATTCCAACGGTTTTCCCGGAATATGGAAAGCCAAAAGTTTTGCGGAAATGAAAAGACAAAAAAATCAGAATGTGAAAGGTCAAAAGTTTGCGGAATACGGAAGGTCAAAAGTTTTTCCAGAATTGGAAAAGCCAAAAGGTTTGGGGAAAGCGCAAAGCCAAGAGGTTTCAAGGAAATAAATTCCAAAAATTTTTAGAGAATTTTTTTTCTCAAAATTCGGATTTTCCTCTCTTTTTTGGGCTTTTTTCCAAGCTTTTTTGACATGCCCCTTTTTTTTGGAAATAAAAACTCTAAAAAAAAACTTTTTATAATCTAAAAAAAAACTTTAATAACTAAGGTTTTAGAAAAAGACCTTATAAAATAAACACATTATGGGGAGGGGGCAAATTTTGCCGGCGGGCTGCTGCACAGCCCTCCCCCTCCCTGCCTGTGCACCGAAACGAGAGAGGAAGAGAGAGTCCTCTCTCCTCTCCCTTCTCTCCTCTCCTTCTCCATCCTAGACACTTTCCTCCTCTCCCCTCTCTCCTCTGTTAACAGAGAGGATCCTTAATCTTTAATTAAAATATTTATTAATCATAATTAATATTAATTATGATTAATATTTAATTAAAAAATCCATTTTAAAAGGAGTGTACACAAGAAAAATCAGATTTTAGAGGCAGAGAGGGTCCCACGTGTACGGGAGAGCATTTCATGCATCAACATGCTGCCTCCTAATTTCAGCAGAAAATCGACAGAAATTTGATCGCATACTCGCGAAAAAACCCGCAAAAATATATATAAGAAATACATTTTTAACCATAAAAATGCTCAATCAATTCCTAAAAAATTGAAAAATAATTCCTAAAAATTCTAGAAATTTAGGGAATCCATTCTACGAAAAATACCCACAATAAACTATGTGGTAATTTTGTAAAAATTTCCATTAATGCTTATTTAAAATCGTAAAAAATAGAAAAAAAAGAATTAAACTCCCGACATTCCCCCATAACGTTGATTCATCCATTGAATTATAGTAACACGCGTTCCAATCGCCATGTCGACGATCCATGTGCAAATCATCAACACAAATCAACAAAATAATATTTTTATTAGTAAATATTAAAATTTACTTCAAAAAAATTACCAAAAATTATTTAAAAAAAATCAACAACAATTAACTAGAGATTGCTCTGATACCACTTTTAAACCCTAAGATCTCTCTAGATAGTTGTTATGCATAAACATGCATAAATCAGGCATAAACTCATCCACCCAACCACCCCCGACGAGCCCAAGAGATGCACACATGAAAATAATAATGAAATACATCATACCTCTACCTTGATGTCCCATACCATCAAGAGGTATAACTCCAATCCAATAGCATGTAGCTATAATGTGAAATGGTAGGTGAGTAGATATGAAGCTTTGCACAAGAGAGCATAACATAGACTTGGCCTCACAAGCCCAAGCCTCCAAGCCTCCTTGAGTGTGCCCCATGCCCCTATTATATAGAAGGGCCCTCAAGTTACTCTTGACTCTCCATTTTCCATGTGTGACCCTTGGATGCCCGACCCTAACCTTACCCCTTAAGGTTAGTCCTAACCCATGCTCCACTAGAGCTTGTTCCCATGCTTCCATGCTCACAAGCCTAATGTGGGTTAGCCTCCTAGTATATGCACACATAATGTGCATATAATATACTCTGTTAAATCCCTAAGATCTATCTAGATAATTGTTATGCATAAACATGCATAAATTAGGCATAAACTCATCCACCCAACCACTCCCGAGCCCAAGGGATGCACACGTGAATAATAATGAAATACATCATACCTCTACCTTGATGTCCCATACCATCAAGAGGTATAACTCCAATCCAATAGCATGTAGCTATAGTGTGAAATGGTAGGGGAGTAGATATGAACCTCTACACAAGAGAGCATAACATAGCCTTGGTCTCAAAAGCCCAAGCCTCCAAGGCTCCTTGAGTGTGCCCCATGTCCCTATTATATAGGAGGGCCCTCAAGTGACTCTTGACTCTCCATTTCCCATGTGTGACCCTTGGATGCCTGACCCTAACCTTAACCCTTAAGGTTAGTCCTAACCCATGGTCCACTAGAGCTTGTTCCCATGCTCCCATGCTCACAAGCCTAATGTGGGTTAAACTCCTAGTATATGCACACATAATGTGCATATAACATACTTTTCCTCTCTCAAAACATTGCACTCTTGCAATGAAAAGAAGGAGAACTGTAATGAACAATATCAACCGACTCCCAAGTCGAATCCTCTATTTCCCTATCTTTCCACCTAATTTCAACCTCAGAGATTTAGTCAACTAAAAAGTTTCATTTCCCTGAATTCAAGTACCTTATCAGGTTCATGTGGAACATAGGATAAATCTTCGACGTCAATGAGTTCTTGAGGAGTTACTGTGTTATCCTCACCTCCCAGTTTCCCTTTTAATCTATTGATATGAAACGCTGGATGAACTCTAACATGTGGAGGCAGTTTTAAGTTCAAACGCAACTGTGCCAATCCGATGTATAACTCGAAAATGGACCACAATATTAAGGAGATAAATTCGAGCATTTTATTGACAAAGTCTGAGAATCTTTAGGAAAATTAAAATAAACCAACGCTCCTGGTTCAAAAGACCGAGATGAGCGTCCCTTATCAGTTTAAAATCAAACTCTATCTTGAGCACTCCTGATAGAATCCCGAGCTTTGGTCAGCATTTCCTACATATCTCGCAAGAAATCCCTCGATGCATCAAGATCGATGCCCTTAAGACCGACATTAATTGGTGCCTTGGGTTGATACCCATAAATAAGCATGAACAAACTAAAACTAATAGCCGTATATTTAAAACTGTTATAGGCAAATTCCATCATTGGAAGATATTTTTTCCAATTTGATGCTTTTCTAGAGACATATACTCTATAATCTGATTCATACACTCTGTTTGCCCATCAGACTACTGCGGATGATCAGAGCAATTCACATTAAAAGTAACCTTCTCATTGTAAACCATTCAGAATAAAGTAAAAAAACATGGCATTATAACAGCAAAAACCAAGGATTCATCGGTGCCCCGACATACCCACATCTGCACATGAAATAATCGACGTCCCGAGCTATCCATATCAACATAGAGAGTCATCCACGTCTCGATGAGTCACATATGGTCATCCGTAAACCATCAGGTTGATTGTATAAATCACCTAAAGTACGGAACTAGAGAAAGAAATGCCAACAAAGGAAGAATCCAAATTTCCTTATCCGAACACAACAAGATAAACTTGTTTGAACTCTAAAGAAGAGATTTCAACAAGTGAAAATGCTGACGAGATTACCCTCATCAAAACATGCAGGCTATAGATAAAAGAAGTTTACCTAGAGAATGCCAACAAAGGAAGAATCCAAATTTCCTTATCTGAACACAACAAGATAAACTTGTTTGAACTCTAAAGAAAGAAATTTCAACAAGTGAAAATACCGATGAGATTACCCTCATCAAAACATGCAGGTTATAGATAAAAGAAGTTTACCTAGAGAATGCCCACACTATAACTTCTAGTGAATTTAGAAAACGAGATTATCTTAGAATGTTGAGGTCAACATGCTAAGTGATGTAAGCAAAGCAACAATCTTAAGCCCAAATTATCCCATAAGATAATATATGTGAGGGACCACTAGCGTCCCATATCACCATGATACCACCCATACATACCTTAACAATTTGAAACTCCCTAGTATGCCGTCTAGGAAAATATGAATAAAATCTTGCATAAAAGGAATAAGATGGCCTTATCCAGACTTTCACATACTAAAACCTGTCTCTATATACTTGAGACTACATCAAGGAATAACCCTTATCGAGTACATCATTAGAAAAGAATTTTGAATTATTGGCGCCTTTCTAATGATAACTACCCAAAACACAATAAAGTTAGGGTAGAAAAATAACTCACCTAAATATATAAGCAACTAGGTATCCGAGTTGGAATATGTACAAGAGTACAATGAACATAGTCCAAAATTACGTGCAAAAAATGAAGGCAAATGCTACCTTCAAAGCACATGAAATTATCCAAAAGATCAAAAGATCCTTATGAAACCATGGATAAAAGCATAGAAGCTCCTCATATCCATGAAAACCATAGTTGATTCTCATAAAAATTAATGCATACCATCTAATAAACATTAATCATGCCAAAAGAAGCATTAAAATTGGTAGCCAACTCATCAATCCGGAGTATATGAACATTGTGTCGTTCAAGCAAAATGCCAAAGTAAGAAAGTGAAACACATGCGTGTAGCACTCATTAAAAAAAACCCTAGACATAAATGATCTAGGCAGAATTTGATGAGTCCATTTAAAACTTGGAAAACATCCAATAAAATCCACCAAAATAAATCGATCAACTGACCCATGATAGAATTTGTCTTAGGCTTAGAAAATTAAGCATAGACCACACTTAAATAAGTGCAAAATAAATTATCATGTACAAGTGTGAAAGGTGAAACACACTTTGAACGTAAATTATAGCCATCAAAAGAAATCAAGGAACATGTCCAAAAAGAATGGCTAAACAATGGCAAAAAATCATGAAAACATCGTTTAGAATTAATCCAAACAGAAATATCCACTAATACGAGATATAATCGTATCAATAATATGCAAATAACCCGCATCTATCTAATGTCAGCACGAGAAAATATACTTCAATATTAAATAACCCTCGAAAATATTAAATTATCGAGAAAAAGAATTATCATGTTTTTTTCCTAATTTTTCCTAATTTTCTAGGGCCTCAAAATATGATAATTTTGAATTCCACCAGTTTATGGATTTCTAAAAATAATTCCTAGATTATTTCTAATTTCTCCTGAGAATCCCATCGTTCATGAAATTTCCAATTCCGCCCGACAATTCTCAAATCCAATGAAAATTTATAATTTTAATGGATTTTTTAATTTTTTGGGTCAAAAAATATATATTTTAAAAGAATTTGAATGGTCATCACACGGGCACCCGAATGGACACACCAGATGCCAAACACCAACCCCACATTTTCCCGAAATTTAAAATAATCTTTGTCTAATTTTCCACTAGTTTTAAAATTTTTAATTTACCCCGAACGCATTTAGAATACGAACGCATTTAGAAACGGTCAAAAAATTTCAGAATTCCAATGGTTTTCCCGGAATATGGAAAGCCAAAAGTTTTGCGGAAATGAAAAGACAAAAAAATCAGAATGTGAAAGGTCAAAAGTTTGCGGAATACGGAAGGTCAAAAGTTTTTCCAGAATTGGAAAAGCCAAAAGGTTTGGGGAAAGCGCAAAGCCAAGAGGTTTCAAGGAAATAAATTCCAAAAATTTTTAGAGAATTTTTTTTCTCAAAATTCGGATTTTCCTCTCTTTTTTGGGCTTTTTTCCAAGCTTTTTTGACATGCCCCTTTTTTTTGGAAATAAAAACTCTAAAAAAAAACTTTTTATAATCTAAAAAAAAACTTTAATAACTAAGGTTTTAGAAAAAGACCTTATAAAATAAACACATTATGGGGAGGGGGCAAATTTTGCCGGCGGCTGCTGCACAGCCCTCCCCCTCCCTGCCTGTGCACCGAAACGAGAGAGGAAGAGAGAGTCCTCTCTCCTCTCCCTTCTCTCCTCTCCTTCTCCATCCTAGACACTTTCCTCCTCTCCCCTCTCTCCTCTGTTAACAGAGAGGATCCTTAATCTTTAATTAAAATATTTATTAATCATAATTAATATTAATTATGATTAATATTTAATTAAAAAATCCATTTTAAAAGGAGTGTACACAAGAAAAATCAGATTTTAGAGGCAGAGAGGGTCCCACGTGTACGGGAGAGCATTTCATGCATCAACATGCTGCCTCCTAATTTCAGCAGAAAATCGACAAAAAGACAAAAATTTGATCACATACTCGCGAAAAAACCCGCAAAAATATATATAAGAAATACATTTTTAACCATAAAAATGCTCAATCAATTTCTAAAAAATTAAAAAATAACTCCTAAAAATTCTAGAAATTTAGGGAATCCATTCTACGAAAAATACCCACAGTAAACTATGTGGTATTTTTGTAAAAATTTCCATTAATGCTTATTTAAAATCGTAAAAAATAGAAAAAAAAGAATTAAACTCCCGACATTCCCCCATAACGTTGATTCATCCATTGAATTATAGTAACACGCGTTCCAATCGCCATGTCGACGATCCATGTGCAAATCATCAACGCAAATCAACAAAATAATATTTTTATTAGTAAATATTAAAATTTACTTCAAAAAAATTACCAAAAATTATAAAAAAAAAATCAACAACAATTAACTAGAGATTGCTCTGATACCACTTTTAAACCCTAAGATCTCTCTAGATAGTTGTTATGCATAAACATGCATAAATCAGGCATAAACTCATCCACCCAACCACCCCCGACGAGCCCAAGAGATGCACACATGAAAATAATAATGAAATACATCATACCTCTACCTTGATGTCCCATACCATCAAGAGGTATAACTCCAATCCAATAGCATGTAGCTATAATGTGAAATGGTAGGTGAGTAGATATGAAGCTTTGCACAAGAGAGCATAACATAGACTTGGCCTCACAAGACCAAGCCTCCAAGCCTCCTTGAGTGTGTCCCATGCCCCTATTATATAGAAGGGCCCTCAAGTTACTCTTGACTCTCCATTTTCCATGTGTGACCCTTGGATGCCCGACCCTAACCTTACCCCTTAAGGTTAGTCCTAACCCATGCTCCACTAGAGCTTGTTCCCATGCTTCCATGCTCACAAGCCTAATGTGGGTTAGCCTCCTAGTATATGCACACATAATGTGCATATAATATACTCTGTTAAATCCCTAAGATCTATCTAGATAATTGTTATGCATAAACATGCATAAATTAGGCATAAACTCATCCACCCAACCACCCCCGAGCCCAAGGGATGCACACGTGAATAATAATGAAATACATCATACCTCTACCTTGATGTCCCATACCATCAAGAGGTATAACTCCAATCCAATAGCATGTAGCTATAGTGTGAAATGGTAGGGGAGTAGATATGAACCTCTACACAAGAGAGCATAACATAGCCTTGGTCTCAAAAGCCCAAGCCTCCAAGGCTCCTTGAGTGTGCCCCATGTCCCTATTATATAGGAGGGCCCTCAAGTGACTCTTGACTCTCCATTTCCCATGTGTGACCCTTGGATGCCTGACCCTAACCTTAACCCTTAAGGTTAGTCCTAACCCATGGTCCACTAGAGCTTGTTCCCATGCTCCCATGCTCACAAGCCTAATGTGGGTTAAACTCCTAGTATATGCACACATAATGTGCATATAACATACTTTTCCTCTCTCAAAACATTGCACTCTTGCAATGAAAAGAAGGAGAACTGTAATGAACAATATCAACCGACTCCCAAGTCGAATCCTCTATTTCGCTATCTTTCCACCTAATTTCAACCTCAAAGATTTAGTCAACTAAAAAGTTTCATTTCCCTGAATTCAAGTACCTTATCAGGTTCATGTGGAACATAGGATAAATCTTCGACGTCAATGAGTTCTTGAGGAGTTACTGTGTTATCCTCACCTCCCAGTTTCCCTTTTAATCTATTGATATGAAACGCTGGATGAACTCTAACATGTGGAGGCAGTTTTAAGTTCAAACGCAACTGTGCCAATCCGATGTATAACTCGAAAATGAACCACAATATTAAGGAGATAAATTCGAGCATTTTTCTATTGACAAAGTCTGAGAATCTTTAGGAACATTAAAATAAACCAACGCTCCTGGTTCAAAAGACCGAGAGGAGCGTCCCTTATCAGTTTAAAATAAAACTCTATCCTGAGTACTCCTGATAGAATCTCGAGCTTTGGTCAGCATTTCCTACATATCTCGCAAGAAATCCCTGGATGCATCAAGATCGATGCCCTTAAGACCGACATTAATTGGTGCCTTGGGTTGATACCCATAAATAAGCATGAACAAACTAAAACTAATAGCCGTATATTTAAAACTGTTATAGGCAAATTCCATCATTGGAAGATATTTTTTCCAATTTGATGCTTTTCTAGAGACATATACTCTATAATCTGATTCATACACTCTGTTTGCCCATCAGACTACTGCGGATGATCAGAGCAATTCACATTAAAAGTAACTTTCTCATTGTAAACCATTCGAAATAAAGTAAAAAAACATGGCATTATAACAGCAAAAACCAAGGATTCATCGGTGCCCCGACATAGCCACATCTGCACATGAAATAATCGACGTCCCGAGCTATCCATATCAACATAGAGAGTCATCAACGTCTCGATGAGTCACATATGGTCATCCGTAAACCATCAGGTTGATTGTATAAATCACTAGAGAAAGAAATGCCAACAAAGGAAGAATCCAAATTTCCTTATCCGAACACAACAAGATAAACTTGTTTGAACTCTAAAGAAAGAGATTTCAACAAGTGAAAATGCTGACGAGATTACCCTCATCAAAACATGCAGGCTGCTATAGATAAAAGAAGTTTATCTAGAGAATGCCCACACTATAACTTCTAGTTAATTTAGAAAATTAGATTGTCTTTGAATGTTGAGGTCAACATGCTAAGTGATGTAAGCAAAGCGACAATCTTGAGCCCGAAGCATCCCATAAAATAATATATGCGAGGGATCACTAGCATCCCATACCACCATGATACCACCCATACATACCTCAACAATTTGAAACTCCCTAGTATGCCGTCTAGGAAAATATGAATTGCTTCTAATGTTTTTGCCAAGATAGTACAGAAAATCTTGTTTGTACTCTCCACATGACCATTAGCCTGTGGATAATAAGGGGATGACTTCCGGTGGACTACAAGCAATCGATGAATCCTGTATAAAAGGAATAAGATGACCTTATCCAGACTTTCATATACTAAAACCTATCTCTATATACCTAAGACTACATCAAGGAATAACCCTTATCGAATACATCGTTAGAAAAGAATTTTGAATTACTGGCACCTTTCTAATGATAACTACCCAAAACACAATAAAGTTAGGGTAGAAAAATAACTCACCTAGATACATAAGCAACTAGGTATCCGAGTTGGAATATGTACAAGAGTACAAGGAACATGGTCTATAATTACGTGCAAAAAACGAAGGCAAATGCTACCTTCAAAGCACATGACATTATCCAAAAGATCAAAAGATCCTTATAAAACTATGGATAAAAGCATAGAAGCTCCTCAAATCCATGAAAACCAAAGTTGATCATAAAAATCAACGCATATCTAATGGACATTAATCATGCCAAAAGAAGCATTAAAATTGGTGGCCAACTCATCAATCCGGAGTATATGAACATTGTGTCATTCAAGCAAAACGCCAAAGTAGGAAAGTGAAACACATGCGTGTAGCACTCATTAAAAAAATCCCTAGACACAAATGATCTAGGCAGAACCTGATGAGTCCATATAAAACTTGAAAAACATCCAATAAAATCCACCAAAACAAACCGATCAACTGACCCATGATAGAATTTGTCTTAGGCTTAGAAAATTAAGCATAGACCACACTTAAATAAGTGCAAAATAAATTATCATGTACAAGTGTGAAAGGTGAAACACACTTTGAACATAAATTATAGCCATCAAAAGAAATCAAGGAACATGTCCAAAAAGAATGGCTAAACAATGGTAAAAAATCATGAAAACATCGTTTAAAATTAATCTAAACAAAAATATCCACTAATACGAGGTATAATCGTATCAATTATATACGAATAACCTGCATCTATCTAATGTCAGCATGAGAAAACGTACTTCAACATTAAATAACCTCCAAAATATTAAATTATCGAGAAAAAGAATTATCATGATTTTTTCCTAAATTTTCATTAATTTTTAGGGCCTAAAAATATGATAATTTTGAATTCCTTCAAACCTATCTTATGGCATTCCAAACCTATATTTTTCCAGAAATTTTTTAGCAATTAATTTTACCAAAATACCATTGATATTTTATAAATACCAAATTTTAGGATTTTTAAAAATAATTCCTAATTTCTCCTAAGAATCCCATCGTTTATAAATTTTCCATTTCCGCCCGACAATTCTCAAATCCCAATAAAAATTTACAATTGTAAAGGATTTTTTAATTTTCTGGGTCAAAAAATATATTTTTAAAGAAATTTGAATGGTCACAGGCACCCGAATGGACACACCACATGCCAAACACCAACCCCACATTTTCCCAAAATTTAAAATAATTTGTCTAATTTTCCACTAATTTTTAGGAATTTTTAAAATTTTTTTAATTTACCCCGAATGCATTTAGAATACTAACGGTCAAAAAATTTCGGAATTCCAATGGTTTTCTCAGAATACGGAAAGCCAAAAGTTTTAGGAAAATAAAAAGACAAAAAAAATCAAAATGTGAAAGGTCAAAAGTTTCCGGAATACGGAAGGTCAACAGTTTTTCTGGAATTCGGAAAGCCAAAAGGTTTTGGGAAAGTGGAAAGCCAAGAGGTTTCAAGAAATTAAATTGTAAAAATTTTCACAGAATTTTTTTCTCAAAATTCGGATTTTCCTCTCTTTTTTGCGCTTTTTTCCAAGCTTTTTTGAAATGCCCCTTTTTTTTTGGAAATAAGAACTCTTTTTTTAAAAATAAATAAATCTTTTTATAAGCTTTTAGAAAAAAACTTTAATAACTAAGGTTTTAGAAAAAAACCTTATAAAAGAAAATGCATTAAGAGAGGAAGAGAGAGTCCTCTCTCCTTTTCTTCTCCATCCTAGACACTTTCCTCCTCTCTCCTCTCTCCTCTGTTAACAAAGAGGATCCTTAAAATTTAATTAATCATAATTAATATTAATTATGATTAATATTTAATTAAAAAATCTCTTTTAAAAGGAGTTTACAGAAGCGGGAGGAAAATAGACGAGAAAATCAGATTTGAGACGGGAGAGCATTTCATGCATCAACATGCTGCCCCCTCACTGAATTTTAGCAAAAAATTGACAAAAATGTGATTGTATACCTGAGGAAAAACCCGCAAAAATGTACAAAAAATACATTTTTAATCATAAAAATGCCCAAGCAATTTCTAAAAAATTAGGAAACAATTCTAGAAATTTAGGAAATCCATTCTACCAAAAATGTCCACAATAAACTATGTGGTATTTTTGTGAAAATTTCTATTAATGCTTATTTAAAATCATAAAAATAGAAAAAAATAGCATTAAACTCACGAAATTCCTCCGCAACGTCGATTCGTCCATTGAATTGTAGTAACACGCGTTCCAATCGCCATATTGACAATCCACGTGCAAATCATCAACACAAATCAATAAAATAATATTTTTATTAGTAAATATTAAAATTTACTTCAAAAAAATACCAAAAATTACAAAGAAAAATCAACAACAATTAACTAGAGATTGCTCTGATACCACTGTTAAAACCCTAAGATCTCTCTAGATAATTGTTATGCATAAACATGCATAAATCAGGCATAAACTCATTCACCCAACCACCCCCGAGCCTAAGGGATGCACACATGAATAATAATGAAATACATCATACCTCTACCTTGATGTCCCATACCATAAAGAGGTATAACTCCAATCCTAAGGGATGCACACATGAATAATAATGAAATACATCATACCTCTACCTTGATGTCCCATACCATAAAGAGGTATAACTCCAATCCAATAGCATGTAGCTGTAGTGTGAAATGGTAGGTGAGTAGATATGAACCTCTGCACACTAGAGAGCACAACATAGACTTGGCCTCACAAGCCCAAGCCTCCAAGCCTCCTTGAGTGTGCCCCATGCCCCTATTATATAGGAGGGCCCTCAAGTTACTCTTGACTCTCCATTTCCCATGTGTGACCCTTGGATGCCTGACCCTAACCTTAACCCTTAAGGTTAGTC
The DNA here is from genome assembly GCF_041138505.1 of Cibotium barometz. Lineage (NCBI taxonomy): Eukaryota > Viridiplantae > Streptophyta > Polypodiopsida > Cyatheales > Cibotiaceae > Cibotium > Cibotium barometz. Next base: position 32,406,016 of record NC_141072.1, read on the forward strand.
CTAACCCATGCTCCACTAGAGCTTGTTCCCATGCTCCCATGCTCCACTAGATCTTGTTCCCATGCTCCCATGCTCACAAGCAGAATGTGGGTTAGCTTCCTAGTATATGCACACATAATGTGCATATAACATACTCTGTTAAAGCCCTAAGATCTCTCTAGATAATTGTTATGCATAAACATGCATAAATTAGGCATAAACTCATCCACCCAACCACCCCCGAGCCCAACAGATGCACACATGAATAATAATGAAATACATCATACCTCTACCTTGATGTCCCATACCATCAAGAGGTATAACTCCAATCAAATATCATGTAGCTATAGTGTGAAAGGGTAGGTGAGTAGATATGAACCTCTACACAAGGGAGCATAACATAGCCTTGGCCTCACAAGCCTAAGCCTCAAAGCCTCCTTGAGTGTTCCCCATGCCCCTATTATATAGGAGGGCCCTTAAGTGACTCTTGACTCTCCATATCCCATGTGTGACCCTTGGATGCCTGACCCTAACCTTAACCCTTAAGTGTTGAGATATCGAGCTCATCTAGTGAGGCGGTGGACACTGATGACCCGCCTGGGGGATAGGCCCCACACTTACACCACTGGCATGGTTGGTGAGATCATGGGTGATATGTGGCCAGTGGGATGACAGGCTGTGTGACAGCCATTCTAGAGACTGGCATAGTTATAACGCTAGTTCATTTAGTTGGGTTCACACTATAGAGAACCCTAGTATGTATTTAGTTGAGTACCTTTTCATATGTGTGTACTCTTATCTTTGTATATGGTGTGTTGAGTGTTGAGTAAAGAAGAAGAAGATTTTCAGCCTCTCACCTTGTGTGTTCTCTATTAGGGTTTTGTGAGTGTGTGTGTGTGCTTGCAAGAGCTCAAGCTCTCTTCTCCCCCCTGCATCTTTTCATGGTATCAGAGCCTAGTTCATGCTAAGGGCTGAGCTGCAAGCAAGAGAAGCACAGGAACCGGTAGAAGGGTAAGAGCTTCAACTACTCTTCCCTATTTGTGTTGGTGACTACACCACCCTTGTTGGGAGCTCTACGGGAGGCACCGGCAAACGATCTCTGATTGAGGAGTTTTCTTCACAGGAGTAAAGCTTATCGGACAAAATTTTTTATCAGAGAGGCAGGGGGAGTCAAAGAGGTCGTGGAAATTGGAAAAGGCAGTATAATGATACATGTGGATGCTTTTATTATGGTAAGCCTGGACATGTGCAAGCCGATTGTTATAAGAAGCAAACTGACATGCAAAATGGAAAATTACAGCAAAACAACTATGCATCCTCGAGTAGAAACAATGAGGATAATGAAAGGTTGTTTGTTATGCAGCATGTCGTTAATGCCATGTTTGAAAATGTAAAAGCAGCACAAAAAGATGATGTATGACACGTTGATTCAGGTGCTTCGAACCACATGATAAGTCATGGGGAGTGGTTCAAGGAGATGAAGAACCTTGAAAGACCAGGTTTTGTGGAAACAGGGGATGACACTACTCATCCAATTGCCCATGTTGGAGATGTGCCATTGTCTATGCAGGATGGCAAAGTGAAGTACCTTGCAGATGTACTTCACGTTCCAAACATAACAAAGAATCTGGTTTCAGTTGGCCAGATGATTGAAAAGGGTTTGTAGGTTTGGTTTAATCCTGATGGTGGTTGTTATGTTGAAGACTTTAAAGACAAGTGCAAGTTGGTTGCAAAAGGCAACAGAGTGGGCAGAATGTTTACGCTGAATGTAAACATGCCTAAAGTGAGTGCTGCGATGTTTGCAAATGGTTCAGGAACTACTGCACACAGACATTTGGCATAAAAGAATTGGACATGTGAATGTGCAGAGAATGAAGTCTATGCAGACTAAAGGAATTGTGACAGGGCTGCCAAAGTTTAAAGTTAAAGGTATGCAGAAAATATATGAAGCATGTCAATTTGGAAAGCAAACAAAGCATGTATTTCCACATAACAGAAATGTGAGCAAAAATGCACTAGATGTTGTGCATTCAGATGTATGGGGTCCTACGAAGACCATGTCTATGGGAGGCTGCAGGTATTATGTGACATTTATTGATGACCACACAAGGAAAGTGTGGGTATACTTCATGAAGGAGAAGGGTGAGGTGTTTACTCACTTTCAGAATTTCAGAGTTATGGTTAAAAAGCAAACAGGGAAATATGTAAAGTGCCTAAGGTCAGATGGAGGGGAAGAGTACTTCTCCAATGAGCTCTCTGAATTTTTGAAGAAGAATGGTATTCAGAGACAGTTTACATGTAGATACACTCCACAGCAAAATGGAGTTGTTGAGCGAAAAAACAGGCACATTGCTGAGATTGCGCGAGTATTGATGGAAGAGAAGAATATGCCACATAGCTATTGGGCTGAGGCTGTTTCTACAGCAGTTTACATCATGAACAGGACTCCAACTACAGCCATACATGATGTAACTCTAGAGGAGAGGTTTACTGGCAGAAAACCTGATTTGTCTCATCTGTGGGATGCATTGCATATGTGCATGTGCCAGATGAGCTAAGAACTAAGCTGGATCCAAAAGCTAAAAAATGTGTGTTTATTGGATATTCCCTTGAGCAAAAGGGATACAGGTGTTATAACCCTGCTACACGTGAGTTGAGGGTAAGCATGGATGTTGTCTTTGATGAGATGAGCAGCTGGTATGCAAAAAAGAAGTTGTTGGGATTGATGTGAGTGGAAATGTGGTTGCATAGAATGCAAGTCAGCAGTCACAGTCTTTGAGTGGACCAGGAGAGTCCTTATCCACCCCAGTGGTTCAGTTGATAGACCATGGAGTGGTGGTAGGCTACGTCATAATACCAGTCCTGCAAATGTGATTAGTACATCACGTAAAGGAAAAGAGAAAGTGGTTGAGCCCCTTAGTATGCCTGACATTTCTGCAGGGCATTCTCATGTTGATGGAGAGTCTAGTGGCTCAGAGATGAGCCTTGATGAGGAACTTGGGATACAAGCTATGAGAACACCTTGTGTAAAGAAGGCTATGGAAGCCATGAATGCAAAGCTGCGAAGATCTGGAAGAGTGAAGAATCCTGTGCAGAGGTTTACCTATGATGGTTATGTGGCACATCACTATGCATACATGGCAAAAGTTGTGCAGGTTGTAGAGCCCACATGCATTGATGAGGCTGTTGGAAATATGTGTTGGGAGAAAGCTATGGATGAGGAGATGGATGCACTATATAGAAATGAGACATGGGATTTAGTGCAATTGCCTGAAGGCAAGAAAGCCATTGGATGCAAGTGGGTGTACAAAGTAAAACATAACAGTGATGGAAGCATAAGCAGGTACAAGGCTAGATTGGTAGCCAAAGGATATGCGCAGACATATGGCATTGATTATGAGGAAACTTTCAGCCCAGTGGCCAAGATGGCAATAGTGAGAGTTATGATAGCAGTGGCTGTGTCAAAGAAATGGTCTTTACATCAGATGGATGTAAAGAATGCATTCTTGCATGGGGATTTGCAAGAAGAGTGTATATGTTGCAGCCACCTGGTTATGAGGATGTGAGTCACCCTGAGCATGTTTTCAGGTTGAAGAAAGCCTTGTATGGCTTAAAACAAGCACCAAGAGCATGGTCTGACAAGATTTTTAAATATCTTGTCACTATTGGCTTTCAATGCAGATTTCTCGCTATATGTGAGACACGGTGATAGAGGGGTTGTGCTTGTTGTCATCTATGTAGATGACTTGATCATTATGGGGGACATCACGGGGGACCATGATGCAGAGATCTTTGATGTAAAGATCTTGCTTAGACAGAAGTTTGAGATGAAGGATCTGGGGGAGCTCAGATATTTCTTGGGCATTGAGGTGATTAGGTCATCACATGGTATTGGATTACTGCAGAGATAGTGTGGCTTGGACATGTTGTCCAAGTATGGTATGACAGGTTGTAAGCCTATTTCAGTGCCATTGGATCAGAATGGCAAGTTGAGTGCAGGCTTAGGAGAGATTTTGGAGGATCCTACTATGTATAGGCGCATAGTAGGAAGCTTGATCTACATGACGATCACCAAGCCAGATTTGAGCTATGCTGTTGGGTTGGTGAGTCAGTTTATGCAGGTTCCACGGAAGCTGCATTTGGATGCATTGAGACGCATACTGAGGTATGTGAAGTCTACTTTGCATTGTGGACTATTTTATGAAACTGGGACAGAGATATGTGTACATGGATACACAGATGCTGATTGGGCTGGTAGTATCTCAGATAGAAGATCTACTAGTGGCTTCATGTTTTCTTTGGGGAGTGTTGCTTTGACTTGGATCAGCAAGAAGCAGCCTATGGTTGCTCTATCCACAGAGGGCGAGTACAGAGGTGCTGCTATGGCAGCATGTGAGGTAGCTTGGTTGAAAAAGCTACTTGCAGATTTGGGTCTATCATTTAGCAGTATACAGTTGGCCAGGAACCCAGTTTTCCATGCTCGCACGAAGCATATAGAGGTCCACTACCATTTTGTTAGAGAGAAGGTCTTGGTGGCTGGAGACGTTGACCTTGTTTATGTCAGCACACAGGATCAGGTAGCTGACATCTTCACCAAAGCATTGGATACAGAGAAGCTTCACAGATTCAGGGCTTCGCTTGGTGTACATGAGATGGAGTTGAGCTCTGGAGTTGAGCTCGAGGGGGAGTGATATTGAGCTCATCTAGTGAGGCGGTGGACACTGATGACCCGCCTGGGGGGATAGGCCCCACACTTACACTACTGGCATGGTTGGTGAGATCATGGGTGATATGCAGCCAGTGGGATGACAGGCTGTGTGACAGCCATTCTAGAGACTGGCATAGTTATAACGCTAGCTCATTTAGTTGGGCTCACACTATAGAGAACCCTAGTATGTATTTGGTTGAGTACCTTTTCATATGTGTGTACTCTTATCTTTGTATATGGTGTGTTGAGTGTTGAGTAAAGAAGAAGAAGATTTTTAGCCTCTCACCTTGTGTGTTCTCTATTAGGGTTTTGTGAGTGTGCGTGTTCTTGCAAGAGCTCAAGCTCTCTTCTCCCTTGCATCTTTTCATTAAGGTTAGTCCTAACCCATGCTCCACTAGAGCTTGTTCCCACTCTCCCATGCTCACAAGCCTAATGTGGGTTAGCCTCCTAGTATATGCACACATAATGTGCATATAACATACTTCCCCTCTCTCAAAACATTGCACTCTTGCAATGAAAAGAAGGAGAACTGCACTGAACAATATCAACCGACTCCCAAGTCGAATCCTCTATTTCCCTATCTTTCCACCTAACTTTAACCTCAGGGATTTAGTCAACTAAAAAGTTTCCTTTCCTTGAATTTAAGTACCTTATCAAGTTCATGTGGAACATAGGATAAATCTTGGACTTCAACAAGTTCTTGAGGAGTAACTGTGGTATCTTCACCTCCCAGTTTCCCTTTCAATCTATTGATATGAAAGACTGGATGAACTCTAACATGTGGAGGCAGTTTTAAGTTCAAATGCAACTGTGCCAATCCGATGTATAACTCAAAAATGGACCACAATATCTAGGAGATAAATTCGAGCATTTTTCTATTGACAAAGTCTGAGAATCTTTAGGAACATTAAAATAAACCAACGCTCCTGGTTCAAAAGATCGAGATAAGCATCCCCTATCAATATAGAATGGTACTCTATCCTAAGCACTCCTGATAGAATCCTGAGTTTCGATCAGCATTTCTTGTATATCTCGCAAGAAATCCCTCGATGCATCAAGCTCGATATCCTTAAGACTGACATCAATAGGTGCCCTGGGTTGATACCCATGCATAAGCATGAACGGACTAAAACCAATAGCCGTATATTTAAAACTGTTATAGGCAAATTCCATCATTGGAAGATATTTTTTCCAATTTGATGCTTTTCCAGTGACATATGCACGAAGCATATACTCTATAATCTGATTCATACACTCTATTTACCCATCAGACTGCGGATGATCAGAGCAATTCACATTCAAAGTAACTTCCTCGTTGTAAACCATTCGGAATAAAGTAGGAAAACATGGCATTTTAACAGCAGAAACCAGGGATTCATTGGCGCCCCGAATACCCACATCTCCACATGGAATAATCGACGTCCCGAGTTATCCATATCAACATAGAGAGTCATCAACGTCTTGATGAGTCATATATGTTCATCCGTAAACCATCAGGTTGACTGTATAAATCACCTAAAGTACGAAACCAGAGAAAGAAATACCAACAAAGGAAGAATCCAAATTTTCTTATCCAAACACAACAAGATAAACTTGTTTGAACTCTAAAGAAAGAGATTTCAACAAGTGAAAATGCCGCGACGAGATTACCCTCATCAAAACATGCAGGCTATAGATAAAAGAAGTTTATCTAGAGAATGCCTACACTATAACTTTTAGTGAATGTAGAAAATGAGATTGTCTTTGAATGTTGAGGTCAACATGCTAAGTGATGTAAGCAAAGCGACAATCTTGAGCCCAAATTATCCCATAAGATAATATATGTGAGGGATCACTAGTGTCCCATACCACCATGATACCACCCATACATACCTTAACAATTTGAAACTCCCTAGTATGTCGTCTAGGAAAATATGAATAAAATCCTGTATAAAAGGAATAAGATGGCCTTATCCAGACTTTCACATACTAAAACATGTCTCACCCAACACAATATAAAGTTAGGGTAGAAAAATAACTCACCTAGATACATAAGCAACTAGGTATCCGAGTTGGAATATGTACAAGAGTACAAGGAACATAGTCCAAAATTACTTGCAAAAAATGAAGGCAAATGCTACCTTCAAAGCACATGAAATTATCCAAAAGATCAAAAGATTCTTATAAAACCATGGATAAAATCGTAGAAGCTCCTTAAATCGATGAAAACCATAGTTGATCATGAAAATCAATGCATACCATCTAATGGACATTAATCATGCCAAAAGAAGCATTAAAATTGGTGGCTAACTCATCAATCCGGAGTATATGAACATTGTGTCATTCAAGCAAAACGCCAAAGTAAGAAAGTGAAACACATGTGTGTAACACTCATTAAAAAAACCCCTAGACACAAATGATCTAGGCACAACCTGATGAGTCCATATAAAACTTGGAAAACATTCAATAAAATCTACCAAAACAAACTGATCAACTGACCCATGATAGAATTTGTTTTAGGCTTAGAAAATTAAGCATAGACCACACTTAAATAAGTGCAAAATAAATTATCATGTACAAGTGTCAAAGGTGGAGCACACTTTGAATGCAAATTATAGCCATCAAAAGAAATCAAGAAACATGTCCATAACAATGGCAAAAAATCACAAAAATATCGTTTAATAGAATTAATCCAAAAAGAAATATCCACTAATATGAGGTATAATCGTATTAATAATATGCGAATAACCCGTATCTATCTAATGTTAGCACGATAAAACGTACTTTAACATCAAATAACCCTCGAAAATATTAAATTATCGAGAAAAAAGAATTATCATGATTTTTTCCTAATTTTTTCTAATTTTCTAGGGCCTCAAAATATGATAATTTTGAATTCCACCAAACCTATCTTATGGCATTTCAAACCTATATTTTTCCAGAATATTTTTAGCAATTTATTTTGCCAAAATACCAATGATATTTTATAAATACCAAATTTTAGGATTTTTAAAAATAATTCCTAGAATATTTCTAATTTCTCCTTAGAATCCCATCGTTCACGAAATTTTTAATTTTGCCCGACAATTCTCAAATCCAATGAAAATATATAATTTTAATGGATTTTTTAATTTTCTAGGTCAAAAAATATATTTTTAAAGAAATTTGAATGGTCACGGGCGCCCAAATGGACACACCCCATGCCAAACACCAACCCCACATTTTCTTGAAATTTTAAAAAAACTTTGTCTAATTTTCCACTAATTTCAAGAATTTTTTAAAATTTTTAATTTACCTTGAACGCATTTAGAATACGAACTGTCAAAAAATTTCGGAATTCCAACGGTTTTCTCGGAATACGGAAAGCCAAAAGTTTCAGAAAAATGAAAAGACAAAAAAATCAAAATGTGAAAGATCAAAAGTTTCCGGAATACGGAAGGTCAAAATTTTTTCTGGAATTCGGAAAGCCAAAAGGTTTCGGGAAAGTGGAAAGCCAAGAGGTTTCAAGAAAATAAATTCCAAAAATTTTTAGAGAATGTTTTTTCTAAAAATTGGGATTTTCCTCTCTTTTTTGCACTTTTTTCCAAGCTTTTTTAAAATGCCCTTTTTTTTGGGAAATAAAAACTCTTTTTTTTAAAACAAATAATACTTTTATAAGCTTTCAGAAGAAAACTTTAATAACTAAGGTTTTAGAAAAAAGCTATAAAAAAAACGCATTATGGGGGCGGAGGTATGAACTTCACTGGCGGTGCCCCCCCCGCCCCCCCTCCTGTGCACCGAAAACGAGAGAGGAAGAGAGAGTGCTCTCTCCTCTTCTTCTCCATCCCAGACACTTTCCTCCTCTCCCCTCTCTCCTCTGTTAGCAGAGAGGATCCTTAATCTTTAATTAAAAATTTAATTAATCATAATTAATATTAATTATGATTAATATTTAATAAAAAATCCCTTTTAAAAGGAGTTTACACGAGCGGGAGGAAAATAGACGAGAAAAATCAGATTTGAGAGGCGAAGAGGGTCCCATGCACACGGGAGAGCATTTCATGCATCAACATGCTGCCTCCTATTGAATTTCAGCAGAAAATTGATAGAAATTTGATCGCATACCCGCGGAAAAACCCGCAGGAAAAACCCGCAAAAATGTATAAAAACCATAAAAATGCTCAAACAATTTCTAAAAAATTAGGAAAAAATTCCCAAAAGTTCTAGAAATTTAGGGAATCCATTCTACCAAAAATATCCATAATAAACTATGTGGTATTTTTGTAAAAATTTTCATTAATGCTTATTTAAAATCATAAAAAATAGAAAAAAATAGCATTAAACTCATGGAATTTCCCCGCAATGTCGATTCATCCATTGAATTGTAGTAACACGTGTTCCAATCGCCATATCGACGATCCACATGTAAATCATCAACACAAATCAACAAAATATCATTTTTATTAGTAAATATTAAAATTTACTTCAAAAAAATACCAAAAATCGAAAAGAAAAATCAACAACAATTAACTAGAGATTGCTCTGATACCACTGTTAAAACCCTAAGATCTCTCTAGATAATTGTTATGCATAAACATGCATAAATTAGGCATAAACTCATCCACCCAACCACCCCCGAGCTCTTGACTCTCCATTTCCCATGTGTGACCCTTGGATGCCTGACCCTAACCTTAACCCTTAAGATTAGTCTTAACCCATGCTCCAATAGAGCTTGTTCCCATGCTTCCATACTCACAAGCCTAATGTGGGTTAGCCTCCTGGTATATGCACACAAAATGTGCATATAACATACTCTGTTAAAGCCCTAAGATCTCTCTAGATAATTGTTATGCATAAACATGCAAAAATTAGGCATAAACTCATCCACCCAACCACCCCGGAGTCCAAAGGATGCACACATTAATAATAGAGAAATACATCATACCTCTACCTTGATGTCCCAGACCATCAAGAGGTATAACTCCAATCGAATAGCATGTAGCTATAGTGTGAAATGATAGGTGAGTAGATGTGAACCTCTACACAAGGGAGCATAACATAGCCTTGGCCTCCCAAGCCCAAGCCTCCAAGCCTCCTTAAGTGTGCCCCATGCCCCTATTATATAGGAGGGCCCTCAAGTGACTCTTGACTCTCCATTTTCCATGTGTGACCCTTGGATTCCTGGCCCTAATCTTAACCCTTAAGGTTAGTCCTAAGCCATGCTCCACTAGAGCTTGTTCCCATGCTCCCATGCTCACAAGCCTAATGTAGGTTAGCCTCCTATTATATGCACACATAATGTGCATATAACATACTTCCCCTCTCTCAAAACATTGCACTCTGAGTTCAACGAGTTCTTGATGAGTAACTGTGTTATCATCACCTCCCAGTTTCCCTTTCGATCTATTGATATGAAAGACTGGATGAACTCTAACATGTGGAGGCAGTTTTATTTCAAACGCAACCGTGCAATTCGATGTATAACTCGAAAATGGACCACAATATCTAGGAGATAAATTCGAGCATTTTTCTATTGACAAAGTTTGAGAATCTTTAGGAACATTAAAATAAACCAATGCTGCTGGTTCAAAAGACCGAGATGAGCGTCCCCTATCAGTATAAAATCGTACTCTATCCTGAGCACTCCTGATAGAATCTCGAGCTTTGGTCAATATTTCCTACATATCTCGCAAGAAATCTCTCGATGCATCAAGCTCGATGTCCTTAAGACCGACATCAATAGGTGCCTTGGGTTGATACCCATACATAAGCATGAATGGACTAAAACTAATAGCTGTATATTTAAAACTGTTATAGGCAAATTCCATCATTGGAAGATATTTTTTTCAATTTGATGCTTTTCCAGGACATATGTACGAAGCATATACTCTACAATATGATTCATATGCTCTGTTTACCCATCAGACTACGGATGATCAGAGCACTTCACATTCAAAGTAATTTTCTCGTTGTAAACCATTCGAAATAAAGTAGGAAAACATGGCATTATAACAGCAGAAACTAGGGATTCATCAGCGTCCCAACATACCCACATATGCACATGGAATAATCGACGTCCCGAGTTATCCATATCAACATAGAGTCATTAACGCCTCGATGAGTCACATATGTTCATCCGTAAATCATCAGGTTGATTGTATAAATCACCTAACGTATGGAACTAGAGAAAGAAATGCCAACAAAGGAAGAATCTAAATCTCCTTATCCGAACACAACAAGATAAACTTGTTTGAACTCTAAAGAAAGAGATTTCAACAAGTGAAAATGCCGACAAGATTACCTTCATCAAAACATGCAGGCTATAGATAAAAGAAGTTTATTTAGAGAATGCCCACACTATAACTTCTAGTGAATCTAGAAAATGAGATTGTCTTTGAATATTGAGGTCAACATGCTAAGTGATGTAAGCAAGGCAACAATCTTGAGCCCAAATTATCCCATAAGATAATATATGTGAGGGATCACTAGCATCCCATACCACCAGGATACCACCCATACAAACAATTTAAAACTCCCTAGTATGCCGTCTAGGAAAATATGAATAAAATCTTGTATAAAAGGAAAAATCTTGTATAAAAGGAATAAGATGGCCTTATCCAGACTTTCACATACTAAAACTTGTCTCTATATACCTGAGACTACATCAAGGAATAACCCTTATCAAGTACATCATTAGAAAAGAATTTTGAATTATTGGCACCTTTCTAATGATAAAACAACCCAAAACACAAGAAAGTTAGGGTAAAAAAATAACTCACCTAGATACATAAGCAACTAGGTATCCGAGTTGGAATATATACAAGAGTACAAGAAACATAGTCCAAAATTACGTGCAAAAACCGAAAGCAAATGCTACCTTCAAAGCACATGAAATTATCCAAAAGATCAAAAGATCCTTATAAAACCATGGAAAAAAGCATAGAAGCTCCTCAAATCCATGAAAACCATAGTTGATAATAAAAATCAATGCATACCATCTAATGGACATTAATCATGCAAAAGAAGCATTAAAATTGGTGGCCAACTCATCAATCTGGAGGAGTATATGAACATTGTGTCGTTCAAGCAAAACTCCAAAGTAAGAAAGTGAAACACATGTGTGTAGCACTCATAAAAAAAACCCCTAGACACAAATGATCTAGGCAGAACCTGATGTGTCCATATAAAACTTGGAAAACATCCAATAAAATCCACCAAAACAACCGATCAACTGACCCATGATAGAATTTGTTTTAGGCTTAGAAAATTAACCATAGACCACACTTAAATAAGTGCAAAATAAATTTTCATGTACAAGTGTCAAAGGTGAAACACACTTTGAATGCAAATTATAGCCATCAAAAGAAATCAAGGAACATGTCCAAAAAGAATGGCTAAAAAATGGTAAAAAATCATGAAAACATCGCTTAGAATTAATCCAAACAGAAATATCCACTAATACGAGGTATAATCGTATCAATAATATGTGAATAACCGGCATCTATCTAATGTCAGCACGAGAAAACATACTTCAACATTAAATAACCCTCGAAAATATTAAATTATTGAGAAAAAGAATTATCATGATTTTTTTCCTAATTTTTTCTAATTTTCTAGGGCCTCAAAATATGATAATTTTGAATTCCACCAAACCTATCTTATGGTATTCCAAACCTATATTTTTGCAAAAAAAATGTAGCAACTAATTTTGCCAAAATACCATTGATATTTTATAAATACCAAATTTTAGGATTTTTAAAAATAATTCCTAGAATATTCCTATTTCTCTAGAGAATCCCATCGTTCACGAAATTTCCAATTCCGCCTGACAATTCTAAAATCCAATGAAATTTTTTAATTTTAATGAAATTTTTTTATTTTTGGGTCAAAAAATTTATTTTTAAAGGAATTTGAATGGTCACGGGCGCTCGAATGGACACACCACATGCAAAACACCAACCCCACATTTTTTTGAAATTTAAAATAAAATTTGTTTAATTTTCTACTAATTTTTAAAAATTTCTTAAAATTTTTAATTTACCTCGAACGCATTTAGAATACGAACGGTCAAAGAATTTTTGGAATTCCAACGGTTTTCCTGGAATATGGAAAGCCAAAAGTTTCGGGAAAATGAAAAGACAAAAAAAAATCGGAATGTGAAAGGTCAAAAGTTTCTGGAATATGGAAGGTCAAAAGTTTTTCCGGAATTCCGAAAGCAAAAAGGTTTCGGGAAAGCGGAAAGCCAAGAGGTTTCAAGAAAATAAATTCCAAAAATTTTCAGAGAAATTTTTTTCTCAAAATTCGGGTTTTCCTCTCTTTTTTGGGCTTTTTTCCAAGATTTTTTGAAATGCCCTTTTTTTTTTGGAAATAAAAACTCTTTTTTGAAATGCCCCCCCTCCCCGCCCCCCCAAGTCCGTGCGCCGAAACGAGAGAGGAAGAGAGAGTCCTCTCTCCTCTCCTTCTCCATCCCACACACTTTCCTCCTCTCCCCTCTCTGCTCTGTTAACAGAGAGGATCCTGAATCTTTAATTAAAAATTTATTTAATCATAATTAATATTAATTATGATTAATATTTAATTAAAAAATCCCTGTTAAAAGGAGTTTACACGAACGGGAGGAAAATAGACGAGAAAAATCAGATTTGAGAGGCGGAGAGGGTCCCATGCACACGGGAGAGCATTTCATGCATCAACATGCTGCCCCCTACTATTGAATTTCAGCAGAAAATTGGCAGAAATTTGATCGCAAAACCCGCAAAAATGTATAAAAAATACATTTAAACCATAAAAATGCTCAATTTTTTTTTAAAAATTAGAAAAAAATTCCTAAAACTTCTAGAAATTTAGGGAATCCATTCTATAGAAATATCCATAATAAACTATGTGGTATTTCCATAAAAATTTCTATTAATACTTATTTAAAACTATAAAAAATAGAAAAAAATAGAATTAAACTCAAGGAATTCCCCCGCAAGGTCGATTCGTCCATTGAATTGTAGTAACATGCATTCCAATCGCCATATCGACGATCCACATGCAAATCATCAACACAAATCAACAAAATATCATTTTTATTAGTAAATATTAAAATTTACTTCAAAAAAATACCAAAAATCGAAAAGAAAAATCAACAACAATTAACTAGAGATTGCTCTGATACCACTGTTAAAACCCTAAGATCTCTCTAGATAATTGTTATGCATAAACATGCATAAATTAGGCATAAACTCATCCACCAGGGATGCACACATGAATAATAATGAAATACATCATACCTCTACCTTGATGTCCCATACCATCAAGAGGTATAACTCCAATCCAATAACTCCAATCCAATAGCATGTAGCTATAGTGTGAAATGGTAGGTGAGTAGATATGAACCTCTACACAAGAGAGCATAACATAGCCTTGGCCTCACAAGCCCAAGCCTCCAAGCCTCCTTGAGTGTGCCCCATGCCCCTATTATATAGGAGGGCCCTCAAGTGACTCTTGACTCTCCATTTCCCATGTGTGACCCTTGGATGCCTGACCCTAACCTTAACCCTTAAGGTTGGTCTTAACCCATGTTCCACTAGAGCTTGTTCCCATGCTCCCATGCTCACAAGCCTAATGTGGGTTAGCCTCCTAGTATATGCACACATAATGTGCATATAACATATTTCATAAATCAGGCGTAAACTCATCCACCCAACCACCCTCGAGCCCAAGGGATGCACACATGAATAATAATGAAATACATCATACCTCTACCTTGATGTCCAATACCATTAAGAGGTATATTTCCAATCCAATAGCATGTAGCTATAGTGTGAAATGGTAGGTGAGTAGATATGAACCTCTACACAAGAGAGCATAACATAGCCTTGGCCTCACAAGCCCAAGCCTCCAAGCCTCCTTGAGTGTGCCCCATGCCCCTATTATATAGGAGGGCCCTCAAGTGACTCTTGACTCTCCATTTCCCATGTGTGACCCTTGGATGCCTGACCCTAACCTTAACCCTTAAGGTTGGTCTTAACCCATGTTCCACTAGAGCTTGTTCCCATGCTCCCATGCTCACAAGCCTAATGTGGGTTAGCCTCCTAGTATATGCACACATAATGTGCATATAACACATAGAGGGAGAGCATGCATATTATCTGAGATAAAACATATCATGTCAAAAAAAAACTTAAATATTATTAAGAAGAGGATAAAGAAAACTCAAATATTATGTTCTCAATCTCATCTCCTTACCCCTTATCTCAATAGCATATACAAAAATAGTGGTAGTAAATAATATTAACCGTACTCACATGCATAATCTTAACATTAATTTAGTCCCATCATCTAACAAATGCCTTCATGTAAACACATACCTTCTCTTGTTACATGCTTGAGAGACAGAAGAGAGAGGGCTTTTGCATGAGCATTATGAAAAGAGAGAGATAAGGGGTAAGCAAATGAGGTTGAGAATGAAGAGATAGGGAGATTGAAGGGATGGAGATAAAGGATTAAGATGGAGGACTGAGGTTGGCTACAGTAGTAGCAAGAATATTTATGTGTCGGGGGAGACCTACCTCTATAGCTTGCCCAAACTCACCACCATATGGAGGGCTCTATAAACTAGCACCACAACACCAACACAACACAAATCCAGAGTACCAGTCCACCGAGCTGATATCCTCTAACTTTTAGTTGACCCAAAAAAGCTCTCAAAATGCCTTAAACTGATTCAGCTCACTCTTGTCGGCCCAAGTTCGTCCTGACCTTCACTTAAAACCCCTCAATGACCTTAGCTGACCAAAAACACTCTCAGAGCTGATCAACTTCTGACTCTGTAAACTGAATCGAATAAAGCTGTTGTTGTGACCCCAATCAGAAATATGTCCACCAAGATCCCAAAAATATCCTCTAGTATCAGTAAACTTCAAATACTTGCCCTAGAACTTCACTGAACCTATGAGCATGTCCTTGCTAACTTCTTCCTGACTGCAATCTGCTGACCTATCTGCTTTAGCTGATTCAGTTCTGAGTCAGATCTCAACACCCCAGTGTTCGCTAACACCTCCAATCCCTAAAATACCTCAAATCCCACAAAGACTTATCTCCATAGACTTAAGGCTATTGAGAGCAGTTGATTGCCTCTGTTGACCCTGAGACAACTTCCGCCACAACTCAATCTGATTGACTGCTACTGAGACCGACCTTTGACACTTAGACCAAACCCTAAATCACTTCCTCTCAACCCAAAAAGTCCAAATCTATCCTTGTACACCTCTAGCTGATTCCTATTGATACCCAATTGACCTTAATTGAAACAAATTTGACCTAAGATAACCCTCAGCTGACACCTAGACTATAATCCAGCCCACAACCTATCAGATTGACTTCTCAATATACTCAAATTGTCAGACACACGCTTCAAACAAGTCAAGATCTACCTTTCAATAGCATCAGCTGATTAACCCAAACACATAGCTGAGTCCAATTGACTCTGAATTAAATCTTTGTGACAACACAAACCTGACTTAGCAATCCTCACATCTTTACTCACACATGAGTTCTCTTAGGAATCTCAAATAGCACAACATAAACTAGAGCATAAACAACTCATCAATTAAAACCATAGGAAACTTTCTGCATATAGATGATAAAAGAGCGTGTCTCAACAACCGTGTGACATGGGGTTCACACAGTAAAGAGGAAACTCAAAGGAAACAAAGGGATCCGCCACAAGATGATCCCAGCAAAGCTCTTCAAGTTTTTTCTTTAATTCCACAAGAACCAGTATCATTGAACACCGTAGCTACACTCTACAGGTCTTCACCATCAAACACAATCGAGAGTTGTCAAGCAAATCTTTCGAATGGTCCAAGTTCTAATAGAGTTGCTATTCCCAAAGGTCCTAGGGCACCAACTTGCTACAAGACTCTCTATCACCTTAGATCCCTCTACTCTGGACAAACCCAAACCTCTTCAAGCAAATCTCGTGTCGTCTTCTTCCAAACAAAATAAACAACCTAGCAACAAGCTTCCATAGAGCTGCTACACAACATGACCTGTTGGCTCTCTCACAACCTTTCACCTCTATCCTCTTCCCCACAACTATTCCTTCTCTTCTAGCTCCCGAGCATCTATCCCATCTTATCGTCTACTCTCCATTCCCCATGCATGCATAAGTTTCTCCTTCACTTAACTAGACTAATAACAATTAGTTCTTGTTAGAAGGTGGCCATGCAACAGCCCCTATTTCCTAAGGTTCTAACTATACTCTCTGGGATTATTCTTATTCATGTGGGTTTTGGTGGGGACACATCTTGGGCATTCAAATCTAGACCCAAAAACCTATCATAGATTGCCCAACCCCCTTTGGTTAGAGCATTCATGCTCAACCACTTATTATGAGACAAAACAACTTATTTAGACCTTGCAGCTAGCTCTAGCTCCATTGGCTTATTCGTACTATCATATCAGTGTAACCCTCCACCTGATCAATGGGATATAAGGGTTCAAGCCATGCATTTGTACCACATGCTCTTTTCCTCCTGGATCAAACGGCCCATATTGCTTTGTAGATAGGTTCTCATCCGTGTGCACCTAATCCTCCATAGCATGCATGTGAACCTGGTTTTCTCCATCAAACCACATCAATGAAGGCATTGAATTGCATGGTACATCATCCATACAAACCATCAACTAGATTGCTCTGCAAGTCCAAAGCATCATCCATAATTGGCAATGGCACATGATCTAAGAAGCCAAAAACAAGGTTATCTTGCACTTCAGTCTCCATAGGCTCTTCATGCACACCTTTCATTACTGTATTCTCAGCACTCTCCAGGCCAACGACGTAAAGACCAGGGTTCAGAAACCTCTCCAATGCATCATCCAGAATATCAATCAATTCTTCATCAACCTCTAGCTCATTTCCATGCATAGAAGAACCCATATACATACCCTGATCTTTCTTATCAAGACCCAACACCTCATGAACATCATCAAGATCATCTTTCTAGCATACAGAAGAAGCATAGACCTTCTTGAAATCCATATCAATACATACAAAATCCAAGCATAGACCTACCTGGAATCCATATCAATATATACAAAATCCATTAGAGCATCATCCAAGATCGCATTATCAAGCTCAGCATCATTCACACTGTCCACACTCTTAGCACCTGTTCTACCATGCTTTCATCACACATAATCCTGTCCTAAATGCATATAAACAACATTAACCTGTGAAGTTGATGGCTCATAATATCGGGAAACTCTTCTGCCACCACTGCATCCTCCAACAGTATGTCTAACTCCTCTCGATCATCTAGAACACCTGTATAAACATCCTCACATGTGTATGAATCCATGTACATAGCCTCAAGAAGCATCTTCTCACCAACTTGGGGGTTAAGTGAAAAGTTGAGCATTAGAAAATTGTTATGAAATAAAATTCGTAATTCAAGCTTCAACTCATAGTCTTGTTACCTTGCTCCTTTTATAAATATTTGCAACAATGAAGTATAATTACAGCTCTGTTAATGTGTTTAACCAGGTCCTACAAATGCAAACCTTAATTCCATGAGTTATTCCAAGCACGACCAAATTTTATATGGTATCGATATGTGCCATTGACTCAATTTTGTACTAGAAATGGCATCACTATGTAGTTAGAAATGTAGAAAGAATTGGTATTACTTAATGTTGTATTGGTTACCAAAAGTTAACAAAAACACTACACAAAGAGAGTAATGATCAAGTTTGGATGATTTTGTAATCACGGTTGTTTTAATTAAGGCTACTCCATCACAGCTGCTAGTGGAGGCTTCTTGAAAGTGATTGATAAATCTATCTTCTTTTGTTAGGTTGGAAGAAGAATTGGGACCCCTGCAACATCCTCGTCTATGGCATTGAAAATATGGCTTGCCATGGTTCCTTCGAAGAGATTTGCAAGTGCTAAAATTTGCATAACATCCACAAGGTCTAGGTTTACTCAATGCTGGCTGCAACTTGTGTTGTCCCTTCATAAGCTACATGATCTCCTTCCCAGAGTTGGGTGCTCTTGCTTTAACAAGGGTGTGTGAAAGCCCTGTAACCCCCTAATGCAAGGGTTCCACAAACCTAAACTTTTTGAAAACCCCCTCTCAAAAATAATAGCAATAAAATAGGGACACTAAGAACTTTTCCTAGTGGTGGATAGAGCTTAAAGCCCTATTCAAGAGGTCACAAGTAGCGATGACTCTTGCTAGTTGTTTCTTGCCTTCTAGGGTTTATCCTAATGGTAGCACCCTTACTTCCTAAAAGGGAAGTACACGGTTAGAATCTAACCATCCTATAGTGGAAAGTGTTGGCATGTAATTGCAGTACTCCCTTGCATTTTAAAAAAAGGAGACTTAGTTTCTCACATTCCAAAGGTAAGCCAATCAAATCTTAGTACCCTTCTAGAAGATTACATGTCTTTCTTGAGTTCTCTTCCTCCACTTGTAGATGTGGGACTGTGATTATGGTTATTTTAAGCTTGAAATTGTAATACCCCTTGTTCCCTAGTGGGACAAGCTCTAAGGTTTTCAACCCATGATTTAAGGCATAACTCAATCACGGTTTGCACCAAGATAAGGATGTCTATAATAATAAGGGTTTATTGGAGGGTCCCTGAGATGGGGCTAGAGTCCTTGTAGGTCCCAAAGAAGGGCATCTTAATCAATTATTGCAATAAGGTGGCCAGCTTCACTAATATGGACAGCACCCAAGTGGCTTTTTGAAGGTAGGACATAGATGCCTCTTCTCAATCATTGGTGTTACATGAGTATCACTTAGGTGCTTTACACACTAAAGACAAAAAGGGAAAAAAACTCAGAAAAGGGGAAAATGTCCTTTTCCCATTCTTATGGTCGGAGAGCCGTCCTTCTCCTCAAGTCTATCCAGGAAAAGAAGGAAAAGGCATAGTGAGGGAGTCTTCCTCGTCCATCTCTATGTCCATCCAAGAAACGAGTGGAAAATTGAAAAATTAAGGAGGATATCCCTTTGCCCATTCTCTTGTAAGGGGGTTCTTTCCCATCCATCTCTTTGTCATCATATGCACTATAAAAGCTTTCATGCGTGGCTGTGTCCACTACAACATAATGGAGGTATAGCCATGCCAGTAGCTAGACAACTTAGTGTAATTTTTGTAGGCTTTGAAAATTACCATACTTATGCATAAAAGCATAAAATCATAGAGCATAGAGTATGCATACATAGACTATGCATACTCTATTCATGCATGCATAGAGCATAGCGCATGGAGTATGGTTTAGAAATGCATAGAGCTTGTTCACATAATGAACCCAAAACCCTAGCACATAAGGATGCAAATAAGAAAAGTAGAATCTCTAGGCATAGATAGAGCATAGAGCATGGAACATGCATAGACTATATTGCATACTCTATGCATGCATGCATAGAGGATAGAGGATCCTTCAGACATGCATAGAGTATCTATGCTCTATGCTCTATGCATTTCTAATGCTTTATGTATAGGCTTTTTACATAAGCGTTTCATCAAGCCTAAGTATTAGGCTTATCTATAAGGCCTTATACATAGCTTTATTTATGCATACAAGAGAGCATATATGTATGCTCTATGCTTGCGTACATAGAGTATTTATACACATATATGCTCTATGCTTGCATACATACAGCATGCATTCTACATAAAACATAGAAATAGAGCATAAACATAGACTAAAAGCATATAAAAATTAAATGACCCCATACCTTAGGATGCCAATAATGCATGATTTAAAAAAGGAAAAGATCACCAACTTGAATTAACAAGTTGAGTGGATTCGAGAGGAGTTATGTAAGATGGTGAGATCCTCAAAACACTTACAAAAGAAACACCTAGAGATTGTTTTGGAAAAGCAAAGAGCAAAGAGCATTAGAGTGCTCCAACACTCCGCAGTCTTCTTCTGTGCTGTGTGTTTGCTTCCATCACTTCTCCAGGCTGCAGATCAGCATCAAGATACATGCATATAGCCAAATGAAAAATTGCACATATAGCCACTGTTGATGTGTCGGGGGGGAGACCTGCCTCTATAGCTTGTAGGAATTCACCACCGTAGGGAGGGCTCTATAAACTAGCAACACAACACCAATGCAACATATATCCAAAGTATTGGTCCACCCAGCTGATATCCTCTGGCTTTTAGCTGACACAGAAGAGCTCTCAAAATGCCTTAAACCGATTTTGTTGACTATTGTCCTCCTAGATCCGTCCCGACCTTCACTTAAAACCCCTCAGCTGACCAAAAACACTCTCAGCTGATCTACTAACTGTAAACTGAATCGAATAGAGCTGTTGTTGTGACCCCAATCAGAAATATGTCCACCAAGATCCCAAATAAATCCTCTAGTATCAGTAAACTTTAAATACTTGCCCTAGACCTTCACTGAACCTATGAGCATATCCTTGCTAACTTCTTCCTGACTACAATATGACCTATCTGCTTTAGCTGACTCAGTTTTGAGTCAGATCTCAACACCCTAATGTTCACTCACACCGCCAATCCATAAAATACCTCAAATCCCACCAAAACTTAACTCCATAGACTTAAGGCTATTGAGAGTAGTTGATTGCCTCTGTTGACCCTAAGACACCTTCCGTCGCCATAACCCAATCTGATTGACTACTGCTGACCGACCTTTGATAGTTAGACCAAACCCTAAATCACTCCCTCTTAACCCAAAAAGACCAGATCTACCCTTGTACACCTCTAGTTGATTCCTACTGATACCCAACTGACCCTAACAGAAGCAGACACCCTTTTGACCTAAGACAACCCTCAGCTGACACCTAGACCGTAATCCAACCCACAACCTTTCAGATTGACTTCTAAATATACTCAAATTGTCAGACTAGACTCCACATGCTTCAAATAAGTCAAGATCTACCTTTTAATAGCATCACCTGATTAACCTAGACACATAACTGAGTCCATCTGACTCTGAATTAAAGCTTTCTTACAACACAGACCTGACTTAGCAATCCTCACATCTTTACTCACACATGAGTTCTCTTAGCAATCTCAAATAGCACAACATAAACTAGAGCATAAACAACTCATTAATCAAAACCATAGGAAACTTTCTGCATAGAGATGATAAAAGAGCCTGTCTCAAGACATGGGGTTCACACAGTAAAGAGGAAGCTCAAAGGAAACAAAGGGATCCACCACAAGATGATCCAAGCAAAGATCTTCAAGTTTTTTCTTCAATTCCACAAGAACCAGTATTGTTGTGAACATCATCAAGATCACCTTTCTAGCATACAGAATAAGCATATACCTTCTTGGAATCCATATCAATACATACAAAATCCAAGCATAGACCTGCTTGGAATCCATATCAATACATACAAAATCCATTAGAGCATCATCAAGGATTGCATCAAGCTCAACATCATTCACATCGTCAACACTCTTTGCACCTGTTCTTCCATGCTTTCATCACACATAATCGTGTCCTAAATGCATAGAAACAACATTAACCTGTAAAGATGATGGCTCATAATCTCAGAAAACTCTTCTGCCACCACCCACTGCATCCTCTAATAGTATGTCTAACTCCTCATCTATGTCTCGATCACCTAGAAGACTTGTATAAACATCCTCACAACATGTGTATGAATCCATGTACATAGCCTCACGATGCATCTCCTCACCAACTTGGGGGTTAAGTGAAAAGTTGAGCATTAGAAAATTGTTATGAAATAAAATTCGTAATTCAAGCTTCCGTGTATGACTTTCAAGATGGTTTATTGTGAGGACCATAAGGTCCATTTGACATCTCTCTACTTCTTCATGTGGGGCTCCAATGTTATATTCTGCTTGCTTGACCTTGAGAGATTTGGAGCCGCATCTATCAAAAGGTCTACGTTACAAAGATTTGGAATCCCAATTGTAAGTGTTGGCATGTAATTGCAGTACTCCCTTGCATTTAAAAAAAGGAGACTCAGTTTCTCGCATTCCAAAGCTAAGCCAATCGAATCTTAGTACCCTTCTAGAAGATTACATGTCTTTCTTGAGTTTTCTTCCTCCACTTTTAGATGTGGGACTGTGAGATCCCTGTTCCCACCGCGCAATGGATTCGGGGTACTAGCAGCGGAAGTAGCACTTCATGCGTGAGGCAGGGTCCCACACTCGGGGCCTCGTCCACCACGGATATCCGGACAAAAGACTAATCTTTCGGTTTTTCCAAATCGAACCCGAAAAAACTTTCCTTATCCGGAAAGCACGGGCGATTCCTCCAGGATAACTTTTTACTCTAACGTAGTCAAGACCATTAGTGATCAAATTGATCCAACTGCACCTATAAAGATACTCGGTCAGATCAAGGAAGAAACTTGCACTTGGATCATTGGGATGAACGCTTTTTTCCCCATCAAGAGGCACAGCCGTTGATTCCTATCCATAGAACAATTACTATCCGGGATTTACTTTATCTATCGTAGTAACAGAAATTGAGTCTCGATTTACGGATCCATCAGTCCAGCCTAACCCCATCCGATCCCATGGGTTAGCCAACCGCCCAATCACTGTAGTGATGGGATCCAATTTGGAATTTGGTTAGGTTTTGTCCTGGGTACCAAGGAAAAGAGTTCCAAGGCCCCCTAGCCGGAAGTTCATGCAAACATAAAACTAGCCACACCACTTACACACCCAATATGAAATTGCCTTTTTCTTAGCATCAGCTAACTTTAAAACAATCCTTTAATGAAACCATAGTACCACTGATCACAATCTTCCAATTTATCCGGTTGATTCATAATTTCCCATCATTCCTTCATCAGAGTATCTATGGCATCATTGGCAACTAGAACGCTCACCACCTGTCCATACAGGGGCCTTTTCAATAGTTCCTAGCCCATAATACTCGGCAATATAATCACTTATAAAATTCAAGATGGACTCTCGTTGAAGATCAGCAAGATCAACCAACAGATCCATATAAAGAGCCATGGACTCATCCATTGAAGACCAGCAAGGTCAATCAACCAGATCTATGCCCGGTTTCACAAAACAACTCTTACTCCTTGTTCCAATATCTTCCTCGACGCACGCGTGGGTATCCTGGGCGACCCAGAGCCCGAGCACCGTATGGTCAGCACCCTCTAGGATCCTTCGCAGGTGACCTAGCGCTTCACTCATAGGCCGTTTCCTTGGTCCCTCATCCACCGTACCGGAAGCTCACCATTTTAATCGAACCGAGGCTGGTCAAGACCTCGGCCGACCTTGCTATGCGAGACGTCCTCCATTGACTCTCCGTCAGCAGTTGCAACTTTATCAGTTAGGTCTTCATGACCTTAATCCACAAGACGGTCAAAATGCTTCCCCAGCATTCTTGACATAAAACAGTCATTTACAAACAGTCACAAAATACAGTTTCTAAATCGAACTCTCGTCTTTCCACATTATCCCTCCTTAGTCCACATTACTTATTCCACATTCCATTCAATGTGTACTCATTCTCATTCATTTCTTCATATCGACGACACATTAATTCACATACACATTCACATTCACATCTATACATCCACATTTACATGCATACATCCATTTTCACATCCTCATTTATACATCCACATCCCATATCCACATTCATACATACACATCCATATCCACATCCATACATCCACATCCACATCCACATTCATATTCATATTCACATCCATATCCTTATCCATACATCCACATCCACATCCACATTCATATTCACATCCATACATACACATCCACATCCACATTCATATTCACATCCATATATCCACATCCACATACATATTCACATTCATCATAAATAGATTTTATGCATAACTTAGATGCATAAGAGAAATTCTTTTATTCTAAAAGTGTAATTCCTACCAAATTGAATTTATGCATAAGAAGATGCATAAAAAATTGATTTTTAATTCAAAAGTGTCATTCTCATCTAAATTGAATTTATGCATAGGAAGATGCATAAAAGATTGATTTTTAATTCAAAAGTGTCATTCTCATCTAAATTGAATTTATGCATAGGAAGATGCATAAAAGATTGAATTTTAATTCAAAAGTGTCATTTTCATTTAGAATGAATTTATGCATAGGAAGATGCATAAAAGATTGATTTTACTTCGGAAGTATTAATCTCCTTAAATGGAATTTATGCATAAGTAAATGTGTAAAGAAATCTTATATCAAATATAAGAATTCTCTTGTATTCTATAAATAGATATGAGATGTGATAGGATGTGATAAGAGGTGTATAAGATGTGATAAGAGGTGATAAGATGAATTAAGATGTGATAAGATGTGTATGGGATGAGGTAAGAAGTGTATGTGATAGGATAAGATGTATATGAGTTGTGATAGGGCGAGAATGGATTTGATGTAAAAGATTAGATGTGAAGGCATATGGGGTTATATGAATGGGAATGTGGAAATGGATGTATGTATGTGGATGTGTGGATGTGGAGATGGGAGTATGGATGTATGAATGAGAAAATGGATGTATGCATGAAGATGTATATGCATAGATGTGAATGTGGATGTAGATGTGGATGTATAGATGTGAATGGGAATGTGGATGTGAATGTGGATGTATAGATGTGAATGGGAATGTGGATGTGGATGTATGTATGTATGTGGATGTAGATGTGGATGTATAGATGTGAATGGGAATGTGGATGTGGATGTATATGAATGGGGATGTAGATGTGGATGTATAGATGTGAATGGGAATGTGGATGTGGATGTAAAGAACTCCCCTTCCTTATATATGTGTCAAAATGGAATCATTATACCCAAAATATCTCATATTTTTAATATTGCTCATAGTTTTTTACTAATAAACCTTGTACATTTTCAACTCTTCATCTTATGTGAGCATTTACTCATTTTTGGGTATCTTCTTTTACAAATTGGATTTATCTCCTCCCTACACATGGATTGATGCTATTGGCCCATAGGAACCTTAATTGGACCATAATCCAAAAATTTCTGAAAATCTAGACCCTTAGGGTAAGGTCCTTTATACCCATTGCCAATTAATTCCAATTGCACATTGGAAAGTTCTTTTTGAATTTCTGTTTCAGGGGAACTTATTTTAATAAGATGAGATAATTTTCAATCCAAAAATATTAAAAATCTGAATATTCTCTCTCTAGAATATTTCTCTCTCTAGGTTAAAACAGTTAGAAATAAGATCTTTTATATTTCTGAAGAGGGGATTGATTACAGGGGAAGATGTTGGACATCTTGAGAGGCTGGGGAGGAATCTTACATTCTCTCCCATGTGAAAAACACGAGATGCCCTCATCTCACAAACTGGGGGTAATTTCGCAAGATGCACAAGTATGAGACTGAGAGAAATTTTTTAATTAAGATTAACCACCAATTAAAAAAGTCTCAAAGAGAGTAAGGGTCAAGACAAGAACAAGATTTAAACTTTATTCATTTCTTGGAACATATACAGTAAAGATAGAAGAACTCTTTACACTTCCATAAGCCCGTCCATCATATGATCACAAAAGCAGCACTCACAAGCTGCGCACGTATAAGGTAACTCATCTATGGGAATAATTCTGTTGGTTATTGCCGTACCTATCTCAGTGGTATGAGGTGATCTAACAAAAGGACCTCTGAGAGGCAAGCCAAAAATGGGGTAAAGGCATATCTTCTGATGAGGAAGAAAACACGCCAGTAAGAAGACCCGCTCAGAAAACCCAAGATGTCTTGATCTCATGATGCAATAGTATCGGGGACCCAAACCCAAGGCTTCAATAACCATGGCCAAGCAGACATTGTTACGAAAGTGCTGCTGACCCCAAGGTGTTACCCTAGTTATGTCTTGATAGGTCCGCCATTTGGTCTGAGCTACAGACGTTCCCAAGTGAGGAAAAAGTGAGCGCTCATACAGTTCTATAAAATCCTTCTTCACAGACTCACTTGCGTCTTGAAGGTGAGAAATCATCATGGATAAAACTAATTCCTGTTGCCAAGCCATGAAGGAGATTAAGAAAGAAAGGAGATCGATGGGAGTAAGATTACTGCGAGCGGCAAGTAAAAGTTACGACTTATATAAAGGAAGGAGCTAGCGTAACTTAGAAGCCAACGGTATCTTATCACTGAAGTTTTACCGTCTTTCCATGATTTGGGTTTGGCACATATTTCTATAGAAGGTTCATATGAAATACATTATGAACTTTGAGATAATGAGATAGAAAAAGCTCGTAGGCTAAGTCACCTACTTTCTTTGAATTCAGATAAGGCCCACAATATCTGGGGGATAATTTCTTATACTTCCTAAGAGATAAAGAACTTCTTTGGGCCGTACTCGAATGAAGACCTGCAAGTGTGCAAGCATGCAAGTGAAGGTGAAGACAATAAACATACAAGCCCCCCTCTTTATGCATGCATAGAGCAGGCAGAGCATTGTGCATGTAAAAGCATGCATATAGCATGCCTCCTGTCTTTATGCATGCATAGAGAATACATAGCATTATGTTCTCTGTTTTCTTGCTTGTGCATATGTACAAAAAGGTTAAGAAAATCATATTCACATATAAACATTCGCAGATGAAAGACAACTAATCTTGCACATAAGATTGAGGACAAATATAGTTTTCATTACTTATTCCGCTAAAGAAGTACATCTCATCGAATCATGGCAACAAAAAGTGATCCCTTATCATAGGCAAAAAATAATAAACCCTTACTATAGGAAAAATAAAGAATAAAAAATTATACATCTTAGGAGTTGGTGCTGCATCAAGGTTCTCATCATCATCTTTGCTAAATACTCTTGCACATTCTGATTATTGTCCTTACAGCTTCAACCTTTACTCTCACATTTCCATTGCTTTTCGGTTTCACATGGGCGGCACAATTTGTACTAACATGATCTTAAAACATAACAAAAAAAACATGAGTACAAAATTTAGTTTAGAGAAAAAAAAGTTACGGGTTTAGGAATGTACTTACTTGCCATAGTTGCCAAGCAAGGCCTCCAGAAATCATAATCCATCCTTCTTCTTGCACCCTCAAAGAAAGCTTCCAAATCCTGCTACAATACGAAATCATATTCATCTTGCATAGGGGCAGTCCACTGCTTCAAGCTATAGGCATACAAATAAATAAACATTGATTTTATGTTACGATAAGGTAATCTTTATTTCATAAAAGATAAGATATAATCTGAAGCAATATACTTACAAAGAATACTGGGATATCTACTCCTCCCACATGTGACAACGGCACTGCAAGTTGTTTGTCATCTACCCGTGCATAAACAAAAATACTTAAAACTCATGTGCATAAGACTATGTGTCATGGACTCTATACATAAAGACTATGAGCAATATGCATGGAGCATGCATACTCCATGCATAAAAGCATAGAGCATAGAGCATAGAGTATGCATACATAGACTATGCATACTCTATTCATGCATGCATAGAGCATAGGGCATAGAGTATGCTTTAGAAATGCATAGAGCTTGTTCACATAATGAATGCAAAACCCTCGCAAACAAGGATGAAAATAAGAAAAGCCTAATCTCTAGGCATAGATAGAGCATAGAGCATGGAACATGCATAGACTATGCATACTCTATGCATGCATGCATAGAGCATAGAGGATCCTTTACACATGCATAGAGTATGCAGGCTCTATGCTCTATGCATTTCTAATGCTTTATGTATAGGCATTTTACATAAGTGTTTCATCAAGCCTAAGTATTAGGATTATCTATAAGGCCTTATACATAGCTTTATTTATGCATACAAGAGAGCAGATATGTATGCTCTATGCTTGCATACATAGAGCATGCATTCTACATAAAACATAGAAATAGAGCATAAATATAGACTAAAAGCATATAAAAGTTAAATTACCCCACACCTTAGGATGCAATTAATGCATGATTTAAAAAAGGAAAAGATCACCAACTTGAATTAACAAGTTGAGTGGATTCAAGAGGAGTTATGCAAGATGGTGAGATCCTCAAAACACTTACAAACGAAACACCTAGAGATTGTTTTGAAAAAGCAAAGAGCAAAGAGCAAAGAGCATTAGAGCATTAGAGAACCGAAACAAAAATAGAGCATTAGAGATGTTGCTTACCTTATGTGCAGGAGAGGGTTGCAGTATTTATGTGAAAATATCTTGTAAAAACAAAAACAAAACTCAAATATTATATGAGATAAAACATGTCGTGCCTTAAAAGAAACTCAACTATTATTAAGAAGAGGATAAGGAAAACTCAAATATTATGTTCTCAACCTCATCTCTCTCCTTAACCCTTATCGCAATAGCATAGAAAAATAGTGGTAAATAACATTAACCCTACTCACATGCATAATCTTAGCATCATCCAACAAATGCCTTCATGTAAACACATACCTTCTCTTGTTACATGCTTGAGGGACAGAAGAGAGAGGGTTTCTGCATGAGCATTATGAAAAGCGAGAGATGAGGGGTAAGGAGATGAGGTTGAGAATGAAGAGATGGGGAGATTGAAGGGATGGAGATAAAGGATTGAGGTTTGGGTGCAGTAGCAAGAATATTGGTGTGGATTCTTAGAAAATAAGAAGGGAAAACAAGCGGTGGAAGAAAAATGTATCTAGTTCAAATCTTTTTTGGGATTTTTCCCATTGTGGTACTGGCTTAGCTAGCTAGGCTACTACCGCACCAGTATCTAGTATAGTAGTCAGGGGTAGTACCCAGGCCAAATTTAGAAAAAACACATTTTTGTCAAGATAATACACGCTACTAGCATGTCAATCTTGCCTAGCTATACCTCCATTGTGTTGTAATGGTCCATATAACCACACTACAACAAAGATTTGGAATCTTAAATTTCTATAGTGTGTCTATGCACATGGCTAGATCCATGCATATAGCCACATAAAAATTGCACATATAGCCGTTCTGATGTGTCTATGGAGACTTGCCTCTATAGCTCATCCAAACACACCACCATAGGGAGGGCTCTTAGCACCATAACACCAACACAACACAAATCCAAAGTACCGGTCCACCTAGCTGATATCCTTTGACTTTTAGCTGACACAAAAAAGCTCTCAAAATCCCTTAAACCAATTTAGCTGACTCCTGTCCTCCCAGGTCTGTCCTGGCCTTCACTTAAAACCCTTCAGCTGACGAAAAACACTCTCAGTTGATCAACTTTTGACTGTAAACTACATCAAATAGAGCTATTGTTGTGACCCCAATCAGAAATATGTCCACCAAGATCCCAAAAATATCCTCCAGTATTAGTAAACTTCAAATACTTGCCCTAGAACATCACTGAACCTATGAGCATATCCTTGCTAACTTCTTCCTAACTGCAATGTGACTGATTTGCTTTAGTTGACTCAGTTCTGAGCCAGATCTTAACACCCAGTGTCCATTGACATCTCCAATCCCTAAAATACCTCAAATCCCACCAAGACCTAACTCCATAGACTTAAGGTTGTTGACAACAGTTGATTGCCTCTGTTGACCTTGAGACACCTTCCCACAACTCAATCTGATTGACTATTGCTGACCAACCTTTGACAGTAGCCAATCTGATTGACTACTGCTGACCAACCTTTGACAGTTAGGCCAAACCCTGAATCATTTCCTCTCAACCCAAAAAGACCAGATCTACCCTTGTAGTACAGCTGATTCCTACTGATACTACCCAACTAACCCTAACTAACACCTAGATCACAATCCAACCCACAACCTATCAGATTGACTTTTGAATATACCAAAATTGTCAGACCAGACTCCACATGATTTAAACAAGTCATGATCCACCTTTCAATAGCATCAGCTGATTAACCCAAACACATAGTTGAGTCCAGCTGACTCTGAGTTAAAGTTTTCTGACAACACAAACCTGACTTAGCAATCCTCACATCTTTACTCACACATGAGTTCTCTTAGCAATCTCAAATAGCACAACATAAACTAGAGAATAAACAACTCATCAATCAAAACCATAGGAAACTTTCTACATATAGGTGATAAAAGAGCTTGTCTCAACAACCCTACGACATGGGGTTCACACAGTAAAGAGGAAGCTCAAAGGAAGCAAAGGGATCCGCCCACAAGACGATCCCAGCAAAGCTCTTCAAGTCTTTTCTTCAATTCCACAAGAACCAGCATCATTGAACACTGTAGCCACACTCTACAGGTCTTCACCATCAAACACAATAGAGAATTGTCAAGCAAAGCTTTGGAATGGTCCAAGTTGTAACAGAGTTGCTATTCCCAGAGGTCCTAGGGCACCAACTTGCTACAAGACACTCTATCACCTTAGATCCCTCTGCTCTGGACAAACCCAAACCTCTTCAAGCAATTCTCATGTCGTCTTCTTCCCAAACAAAATAAACAACCTAGAAAGCTTCCATAGAGCTGCTACACAACATGACCCGTTGGCTCTCCCTCCACCTTTCACCTCTATCCTCTTCCCACAACTATTCCTTCACTTCTAGCTTCGGAGCATCTACCCCATCTTATCGTCTACTCTCCATTCCCCATGCATGCAGATGTTTCTCCTTCACTTAACTAGACTGATAACAATTAGTTCTTTTTAGAAGGTGGCCATGCAACAGCCCCTATTTCCTAAAGTTCTAACTACACTCTCTGGGCTTATTCTTATTCCTAGGTTTTGGTGGGGACACATCTTGGGCATTCAAATTTGGACACAAAAAAACCTATCATAGTTTTCTCAACCCCCTTTGGTTAGAGCATTCATGCTCAACCACGAAACAACTTATTCAGACCTTGCAGCTAGCTCCAGCTCCACTGCCTTATTCGTACTATCATATCAGTGTAACCCTCCACTTGGATGAAATGGGATATAAGGGTGCAAGCCATGCATTTGTACCACATGCTCTTGTCCTCTTGGATCAAACGGCCCATACACCTCATTGCTTTGTAGATAGGTTTGTAGATAGGTTCTCGTGGCATGTGCACCTGATCCTCCATAGCATGCATGTGAACATGGTTTTCTCCATCAAACCACATTAATGAAGGCATTGATGTGGTTTTCTCCATCAAACCACATCAATGAAGGCATTGAATCGCACGGTACATCATCCAAACAAACCATCAACTAGATTGCTCTGCATGTCCAAAGCACCATCCATACTTGGCAATGGCACATGCTCTAAGAAGCCAAAAACAAGGTTATCCTGCACTTCAGTCTCCATAAGCTCTTCATGCACACCTTTCATTATAGTATTCTCAACACTCTCTAGGCCAATGACGTAAAGACCAGGGTTCACAAACCTCTCCAATGGATCATCCACAATATCCATCAATTCTTCATGAACCTCTAGCTCATTTCCATGCATATAAGACCCCATACACATACCCTGATCTTTCTCATCAAGACCCAACACCTCATGAACATCATCAAGATCACCTTTCTAGCATACAGAAGAAGCATAGACTTCTTGGATCCATATCAATACATACAAAATCCAAGCATAGACATGCTTAGAATCCATATCAATTCATACAAAATCCATCAGAGAATCATCCAAGATCGCATCAAGCTCAGCATCATTCATATCGTCAACACTCTTTGCACCTATTCTACCATGCTTTCATCACACATAATCATGTCCCAAATGCATACAAACAACATTAACCTGTGAAGCTGATGGCTCATAATCCGAGGAAACTCTTATGCCACTGCATCCTCCAACAGTATATCTAACTCCTCATCTATGTCTCGATCACCTAGAAAACCTGTATAAACATCCTCACAACATGTGTATGAATCCATGTACACAGCCTCAAGATGCATCTCCTCACCAACTTGGGGGTTAAGTGAAAAGAAAATTGTTGTGAAATAAAATTTGTAATTCAAGCTTCCGTATGACTTTCAAGATGGCTTATTGTGAGGACCATAAGGTCCATTTGACATCCCTCTACAATGTGGGACTCCAATGTTATATTCTGCTTGCTTGACCTTGAGAGATTTGGACCCAAATCTATCAAAAGTTCTACGTTACAAGGATTTGGAATCCTAATAGTCTTATTGGCAATGGCCCTTTTTTTTTAGTAATTAGAGGGGCCTTTCT
Organism: Cibotium barometz; assembly: GCF_041138505.1. Taxonomy (NCBI): domain Eukaryota; kingdom Viridiplantae; phylum Streptophyta; class Polypodiopsida; order Cyatheales; family Cibotiaceae; genus Cibotium; species Cibotium barometz. The sequence continues at coordinate 32,438,742 of NC_141072.1, forward strand.
TGAGTCCAAATTTTTCTTAATGAATCAAAAGGAACTGTGCCAATTGTTCAACCAAAGTACATTAATATTATAGAATTTCATTAAATTTACAAATTGTATAAATTAGATCAATAGAAATGGTAGTAGCATAAATAATAACTATGAAATCCACATTGCATTGCATGATAGTGCTACATAATAATGCTAGTATTCTTTCAAAGTTAAGGTATCAATTCACCTTGCTTTCCTTTTAACATAAGTGAACATTGTCATGTATAATTTGTATTATTGTATTCTTGATTCTTCTCTTTTTTCATTATACTGTAGAAACACATAAACACTTCTAGCTACCTGTGCATTCTAGTTATTCTATAGAGAGACACTTTTATAAGACAATATGGAGAAACGAAATGAACAAAGCCTTGCCTTCTCAATCGCTTCTTCTCTTCTTTAATTTTTTGTGTAGTTTTCTTCATTGTATGCTTAATCTTCATACATTTATTAGTATTAATCAACATGATGTTTTTTCTTTTTTGCTAATGTGGATTTTAACCATCTATATAAAGCCACATGTGTTGTCATGAAGGTCTTGTCCATGAAGCCCCCCATCCTCACAAATTATGTCTTAAAAATGAAAAGTAGTGCTTATCAACTTGTTTCTATTAGTTAAGTTGTAGAAAATGATGATTTGTCAAGGTATTGCTTATCAACTTGGTTCTCTTAGTTGTAGAAATGATGATTTAGGTCTTAGTTCTCTTAGTGAAGTCATAGAAAATGATGATTTAGGTCTTGCATGAATATTATTTTATAAATGAGAAAGCATTGAACAACAATATTGATGAGTTCCGAGTTTGCAAACATGAAAGATAAACTTGCAAGTAGGCATTATCAAAGGAGATATTTGAATGTTTTTGATTAGAATATTAGTTCTTCCTTACAATCGATAACACTAAGCATGGGCATAAAGTCTCCATGGAATCAGGGACTTCACCTAAGCATTGAGTAGGAGGCTAGGTGTACCTATACTTTTAGGCTCAAATTGTTAGACTACTAAAACAAATGCTAGTTTTAAGGCATTTCCATGTAGATCAAATGGTGACATAACCTTAGAACATAAGTTCTAATCCTTAAGTAGGAACCTAAGTGTACTTTTAGGCTGAAATTGTTAGACTACTAACAAATGCTAGTTAAAGGCATTTCCATGTAGATCAAATGGTGACATAACCTTAGAACATTAGTTCTTCCTTACACAACTGGTTAGGTCCAATTAAATGTTAAAAGCATGAGGCACTTCACCTCAGCATTAAGCAAGCCGTGTATGTACACATTTAGGCTTAAATTTTTAATGGACTACTAACAAATGATGGTTGAGGTAGAGATGTTGGACGACCTTAGGTGATTTCCTCAAAACATATGAAAAAAAAAAAAGCAAAATCGGAAAGCAAGGAAAAGCAACCGCAAAAAACTAAAAGCGGGCCCTCCTACATTAAATACTGCACCGTGCTAACTCTCCCGTCACACAGCAGTTCCCAAGTTCCTTCATCAACCTCGTCGTCGTCGTCGTCGTCAACAACATCCTCAGGCGCATCAACACAATATGGCACAATTCCTTGCAGTTAATTATTACGAAATAGCGCCGGATCAACTGCCGGATACAGGCTTCTGCGCCACGCAAGACGATCACGTGAAGAAGGCGCACGTCCCAGGGCAGGAGGAGAGGCAGCACCTTCTTCGCACGGCCCGGTGGGTGCTTCAACGACGGGCGGCTGCTGGTGGCCCTGCTTTGCCAGGCCATCCACGAGCTGTGCTTGCCTCCAAACTAAGTACAGGCGGCGCCGCCTCATGATCAGTCCTCCGGCACTGCAACCTCTCTGTGGGAGGCCAGATACATATCAACTCATAGTCCTGTTTGTAAATATACACCTTGCTCCTTATAAATCTTTGCAATGAAGTATAATTACAGCTCTGTTAATGTGTTTAATCACCTACAAATGCAAACCTTAATTCCATGAGTTATTCCAAGCACGACCAAACTTTATATGGTATCGATATGTGCCTTTGACTCAATTTTGTACTAGCAATGGCATCACTGTGTAGTTAGAAATGTAGAAAGAATTGGTATTACTTAATGTTGTATTGGTTACCAAAAGTTAACAAAAACACTACACAAAGAGAGTAATGATCAAGTTTGGATGATTTTGTAATCATGGTTGTTATAATTAAGGCTACTCCATCACAGCTGGTGGAGGCTCCTTGAAACAAATCCAACTTCTTTTGTTAGGTTGGAAGAAGATGTTTGAAGCTTGATGAATTGAGACCCCTGCAACATCCTCGTCTATGGCATTGAAAATATGGCTCACCATGGCTCCTTCGAAGGTATCTGCAAGTGCTAAAATTTGCATAACATCCACAAGGTCTAGGTTTACTCAATGCTGCAACTTGTATTGTCCCTTCATAAGCTACATGATCTCCTTCCAGAGTTGGGTGCCCTTGCTTTAACAAGGGCGTGTGAAAGCCCTGCAACCCCCTAATGCACCCCTAATGCAAGGGTTCCACCAACCTGAACTTTCTGAAAACCCCCTCTCGAAAATAATAGCAATAAAATATGGGCACTAAGAACTTTGCCTAGTGGATAGAGCTTAAAGCCCTATTCAAGAGGTCACAAGTAGCAATGACTCTTGCTAGTTGTTTCTTGCCTTCTAGGGTTTATCCTAATGGTAGCACCCTTATTTCCTAAAAGGGAAGTACAGGGTTTGAATCTACCCATCTTATAGTGGAAAGTGTTGGCATGTAATTGCAGTACTCCCTTGCATTAAAAAAAAGGAGACTAAATTTCTCGCATTCCAAAGCTAAGCCAATCAAATCTTACCCTTCTAGAAGATTACATGTCTTTCTTGAGTTTTCTCCCTCCACTTGTAGATGTGGGACTGTGATTATTGTTATTTCAACCTTGAAATTGCAATACCCCTTGTTCCCTAGTGGTACAAGCTCTAAGGTTTTCAACCCATGATTTAAGGCATGAACTCAATTAGGGTTTGCACCAAGATAAGAATGTCTATAATAATGACGGTTTATTGGAGGCTCCATGAGATGGGGCTAGAGTCCTTGTAGGGCCCAAAGAAGGGCATCTTAACAAATTGTTGCAATAAGGTGGCCGACTTCACTAATATGGACAACACCCAAGTGGCTTCTTGAAGGTAGGACATAGATGCCTCTTCTCAATCATTGGTGTTACGTGAGTATCACTTAGGTGCTTTACACACTAAAGACAAAAAGGGGAAAAAACTCAAAAAATGGGAAGATATCCTTTTCCCATTCATATGGTCGGAGATCTGTCTTTCTCGTCAAGTCTATCGCATAGTGAGGGAGTCTTCCTCGTCCATCTCTTTGTCCATCCAAGAAAAGAGTGGAAAATTGAAAAATTAAGGGGGATATCCCTTTGCCCATTCTCATGTAAGGGGGTTCTTTCCCATCCATCTCTTTATCGTCACACACTATGAGAGCATTCATATGTGGCTGCGTCCACTACAACATAATAGAGGTATAGCCGTGCCAGTAGCCGGACAACTTAGTGTGATTTTTGTAGGCTTTGAAAATTACCACCCAACTACCAGGCTTTGAAAATTGCCACCACCGTGCTATTGACTTGACTACTTGTTGCCAAACTATTGACCTAGCTACCTGCCACACTATTGACTCAGCCAGACGGTGGTCTACAGTCGAGCTAGTAGTCGTGCCTACAACCCAAAAAATAGGGGGCCCCCTTGCTTGCTTTGCAAAATCTGCAGTGCATATAAAAAAATGGAGCCCCCTTTTTTTTGCTTGTGCATGTGCAAGTGAAGGTGAAGACAACAAATGTACAAGCCCCCCTCTTTATGCATGCATAGAGCAAGCAGAGCATTGTGCATAAAAGCATGCATATAGCATGCCTCCTCTCTTTATGCATGCATAGAGCATACATAACATTATGTTCTCTATTTTCTTGCTTGTGCATATGTACATAAAGGTTAAGAAAATCATATTCACATATAAACATTGGAAGATGAAAGACAACAAATCTTGCACAAGATTGAGGACAAATATAGTTTTCATTACTTAATCTGCTAAAGAAGTACACCTCATCGAATCATGGAAAAAAAGGTATCCATTATCATAGGCAAAAAATAATAACCCTTACTATAGGCAAAATAAAGGATAACAAAATATACATCTTAGGAGTTGGTGTTGCATCAAGGTACTCATCATCGTCTTTGCTAAATACTTTCACACATTCTTATTAGTCCTTACAGCTTCAATACTCTATGTACGCAAGCATAGAGCATACATATATGCTCTCTTGTATGCATAAATAAAGCTATGTATAAGGCCTTATAGATAAGCCTAATACTTAGGCTTGATAAAACGCTTATGTAAAAAGCCTATACATAAAGCATTAGAAATGCATAGAGCATAGAGCATGCATACTCTATGCATGTGTAAAGGATCCTCTATGTTCTATGCATTGATGCTTAGTGTATGCATAGTCTATGCATGTTCCATTCTCTATGCTCTATTTATGCCTAGAGATTAGGCTTTTCTTATGCACACAAAAAGCATATATATGCTCTATGCTTGCATACATAGAGCATGCATTCTACATAGAACATAGAAATAGAGCATAAATATAGACTAAAAGCATATAAAAATTAAATGACCCCACACCTTAGGATGCCAATAATGCATGATTTAAAAAAGGAAAAGAAAAAAGGAAAAAGTTGAGTGGATTCGAGAGGAGTTATGCAAGATGGTGAGATCCTCAAAACACTTACAAAAGAAACACCTAGAGATTGTTTTGAAAAAGCAAAGAGCAAAGAGCATTAGACAATTAGAGAACCGAGACAAAAATAGAGCGTTAGAGATGTTGCTTACCTTATGTGCAGGAGAGGGTTACAGTAATTATGTGAAAATATCTTGTAAAAACAAAAACAAAACTCAAATATTAACTGAGATAAAACATGTCATGCCTAAAAAAAACTCAAATATTATTAAGAAGAGGATAAGGAAAACTCAAATATTATGTTCTCAACCTCATATCCTTACCCCTTATCTCAATAGCATACAAAAATAGTGGTAAATAACATTAACCCTACTCACATGCATAATCTTAACATTAATCCTTCATCTAACAAATGCCTTCATGTAAAGACATACCTTCTCTTGTTACGTGCTTGAGGAACAGAAGACAGAGGAATTTTGCATAAGAATTATGAAAAGAGAGAGATAAGGGGTAAGGAGATGAGGTTGAGAATGAAGAGATAGGGAGATTGAAGGGATGGAGATGGAGAAAAATGTACCTAGTAAGTTCAAAACTTTTTTGGGATTTTTACCATTGTGGTACTGGATCAACTATTAGCCAGGCTACTGCTGCACCAGTATTTGGGATAGTAGTTGGGGGTAGTAGCCAGGCCAGTAAAAATTAAAAAAACACATTTTTGTCAGGATAGTACATGCTACCAACTCCTGAATCTTGCCTCGCTATACCTCCATTGTGTTGTGATGATCCGCAAAACCACACTACAACAAAGATTTGGAGTCTTAAATTTCTATAGTATGTCTAGGCACATGGCTAGATCCATGCATATAGCTACATAAAAAATTACACATATAGCCGCTCTGCTGATGTGTTGGGGGAGACCAGCCTCTATAGCTCGTCCAAACTAAAAACACTCTTAACTGATTACCTTGATACTGTAAACTGAATCGAATAGAGCAGTCGTTTGTGACCCCAATAAGAAATATGCCCACCAAGATCCTAAAAATATCCTCTAGTATCAGTAAATTTCAAATACTTGCCCTAGAACTTCACTGAACCTATGAGCATATCCTTGCTAACTTCTTCTTGACTGCAATCTGACCTATCTGCTTTAGCTGACTCAATTCTGAGTCAGATCTCATCACGCCAGTGCTCACTGACACGTCCAATCCCTAAAATACCTTAAATCCCACCAAGACTTAACTCCATAGACTTAAGGCTACTGAGAGCAGCTAACTGCCTCTGTTGACCGTGAGACACTTTCTGCCACAACTCAATCTGATTGACTGTTTTGCTGACTGACCTTTGACAGTTAGACCAAACCTTAAATCACTTTCTCTCAACCCAAAAAGACTAGATCTACCCTTGTTCACCTCTATCTGATTCCTACTGATACCCAACTGACCCTAACTGACACTCTTCTGACCTAAGACAACAACCCTCACCTGACACCTAGACCGCAATCTAGCCCAGAACCTATCAGATTGACTTCTGAATATACTCAAATTGTCAGACCAGACTCCACATGCTTCAAATAAGTCAAGATCCACCTTTTAATAGCATCAGCTGATTGACCCAAACACATAACTGAGTCCAGCCGACTCTGAATTAAAGCTTTCTGACAACACAGACCTGACTTAGCAATCCAAATATCTTTACTCACACATGAGTTCTCTTAGCAATCTCAAATAGCACAACATAAACCAGAGCATAAACAACTCATCAATCAAAACCATAGGAAACTTTCTACATATAGATGATAAAAGAGCCTGTCTCAACAACCCTGCGACATGGGGTTCACACAGTAAAGAAGAAGCTAAAAGGAAACAAAGGGATCCACCACAAGATGATCCCACCAAAGCTCTTCAAGTCTTTTCTTCAATTCCACAAGAACTAGTATCATTGAACACCACAGCTACACTCTACAAGTCTTCACAATCAAACACAATGGAGAATTGTTGAGCAAAGCTTTGGAATGCTCCAAGTTCTAACAAAGTTGCTATTCCCAGCAGAGGTCCTAGGGACACCAACTTGCTACAAGACCCTTTATCACCTTAGATCCCTCTGCTCTAGACAAACCAAAACCTCTTCAAGCAATTCTCGTGTCGTCTTCTTTCCAAACAAAATAAACAACCTAGCAAGCCTCCATAGAGCTGTTACACAACATGACCTATTGGCTCTCTCATGACCTTTCACCTCTATCCTCTTCCCCACAACTATGCCTTCTCTTCTAGCTCCCGAGCATCTATCCCATCTTATCGTCTACTCTCCATTCCCCATGCATGTAGACATTTCTCCTTCACTTAACTTAACTGATAACAATTAGTCATTTTTAGAAGGTGGCCATACAACTGCCCCTATTTCCTAAGGTTCTAACTATACTCTCTGGGCTTATTCTTATTCCTGGGTTTTGGTGGGCCCGGATACATCTTCGGCATTCAAATCTGGACACAAAACAACCTATCATAGTTTGCCCAACCCCCTTTAGTTAGAGCATTCATGCTCAACCACTTATTATGACAAAATAACTTATTCAGACCTTGCACCTAGCTCCAGCTCCACTGGATTATTTGTACTATCATATTAGTGTAACCCTCCACTAGATCAAATGGGATATAAGGGTTCAAGCCATGCATTTGTACCACATGCTCTTGTCCTCCTGGATCAAATGGCCCATACACCTCATTGCTTTGTAGATAGGTTCTCGTCTGTGTGCACCTGATCCTCCATAGCATGCATGTGAACCTAGTTTTCTCCATCAAACCACATCAATGAAGGCATTGAATCACACGGTACATCATCCAAACAAACCATCAACTAGATTGCTCTGCCACTCCAAAGCACCATCCATAATTGGAAATGGTACATGATCTAAGAAGCTAAAAACAAGGTTATCCTGCACTTCAGTCTCCATAAGTTTTTTATGCACACCTTTCATTACTGTATTCTTAGCACTCTCCAAGCCAACGATGTAAACACCAGGGTTCACAAACCTCTCCAATGCATCATCTAGAATATCCATCAATTCTTCATCAACCTCTAGCTCATTTTCATGCATATAAGATCCCATATACATACCCTCATCTGTCTCATCAAGACCCAACACCTCATGAACATCATCAAGATCACCTTTCTAGCATACAGAAGAAGCATAGACCTTCTTGGAATCCATATTAATACATACAAAATCCAAGCATAGACCTACTTGAAATCCATATTAATACATACAAAATCCATCAGAGCATCATCCAAGATCACATCAAGCTCATCATCATTCACATCGTCAACACTCTTTGCACCTATTCTACCATGCTTTCATCACACACAATCATGTCCCAAATGCATACAAGCAACATTAACCTGTGAAGTGGATGGCTCATAATCTCGGGAAACTCTTCTACCACTGCATCCTCCAGCAGTATGTCTAACTCCTCATCTATGTCTCGATCGTTTCTTCTCTTCCTTAATTTTTTGTGTATTTTTTCTTCATTGTATGCTTGATTTTCATACATTTATTAGTATTAATCAACATGATGTTTGTTCTTTTTTGCTAACGTGGATTTTAACCATCTATATAAAGCCATGTTGTCATGAAGGTCTTGTCCATGAAGCCCCCCATCCTCACAAATTATGTCTTAAAAATGGAAAGTAGTGCTTATCAACTTGGTTCTCTTAGTGAAGTTGTGGAAATGATGATTTAGGATTTAGGTCTTAGTTCTCTTAGTGAAGTTGGATCAACTGCCGAATACAGGCTTCTGCGCCACGCAAGACGATCACGTGAAGAAGGCGCACGACCCGGGGCAGGAGGAGAGGCATCACACGGCCCGGTGGCTGGTTCAACGACGGGGGCGGCTGCTGGTGGCCCTGCTTGCCTCCAAACTAAGTACAGGCGGCGCCGCCTCATTATCAGTCCTCCGGCACTGCAACCTTTCTGTGGGAGGCCAGATACATATCAACTCATAGTGCTGTTACCTTGCTCCTTATAAATCTTTGCAAAATGAAGTATAATTACAGCTCTGTTAACGTGTTTAACCACCTACAAATGCAAACCTTAATTCCATGAGTTATTCCAAACACGACCAAATTATATATGGTATCGATATGTGCCTGACTCAACTTTCTACTAGCAATGGCATCACTGTGTAATTAGAAATGTAGAAAGAACTGGTATTACTTAATGTTGTATTAGTTACCAAAAGTTAACAAAAACACTACACAAAGAGAGTAATGATCAAGTTCGATAATTTTGTAATCACGGTTGTTATAATTAAGGCTACTCAATCACAGCTGGTGGAGGCTGCTTGAAAGTGATTGACAAATCCATCTTCTTTTGCTAGGTTGGAAGAAGATGTTTGAAAAGCTTGATGAATTGGGACCCCTGCAACATCCTTGTCTATGGCATCGAAAATATGGTTCACCATGGCTCCTTTGAAGGTATCTACAAGTGCTAAAATTTGCATAGCATCCACAAGGTCCAGGTTTACTCAATGTTGCAACTTGTGTTGTCCCTTCTTCATCAGCTATATGATCTCCTTCCAGAGTTGGTGGGTGCTCTTGCTTTCACAAGGGCGTGTGAAAGCCCTGTAACCCCCTAATGCAAGGGTTCCACCAACCTGAACTTTCTAAAAACCCCCTCTCAAAAATAATACCAATAAAATAGGGACACTAAGAACTTTGCCTAGTGGATAGAGCTTAAAGCCCTATTCAAGAGGTCACAAGTAGCAATGACTCTTGCTAGTTGTTTCTTGCCTTCTAGGGTTTATCCTAATGGTAGCACCCTTACTTCCTAAAAGGGAAGTACAAGGCTCAAATCTACCCATCTTATAGTGAAAAGTGTTGGCATGTAATTGCAGTACTCCCTTGCATTAAAAAAGAAGAAGACTCAGTTTCTCGCATTCCAAAGCTAAGCCAATCAAATCTTACCCTTCTAGAAGATTACATGTCTTTCTTGAGTTTTCTTCCTACACTTATAGATGTGGGATTGTGATTATTATTATTTCAACCTTTAAATTGCTATAACCCTTGTTCCCTAGTGGGACAAGCTCTAAGGTTTTCAACCCATGATGTAAGGCATGAACTCAATTAGGGTTTGCACCAAGATAAGGATGTCTATAATAATGAGGGTTTATTGGAGGCTCCATGAGATGGGGGCTAGAGTCCTTGTAGGGCCCAAAGAAGGGCATCTTAACAAATTGTTGCAATAAGGTGGCCGGCTTCACTAATATGGACAACACCCAAGTGGCTTCTTGAAGGTAGGACATACATGCCTCTTCTCAATCATTGGTGTTACATGAGTATCACTTAGGTGCTTTACACACTAAAGACAAAAAGGGAAAAAAACTCAGAAAGCCTTAAGATCTCCTTTCCCATTCTTATAGTCGGAGAGCCGTCATTCTCCTCAAGTCTATCTAGGAAAAGGGCACAGTGAGGGAGTCTTCCTCGTCCATCTCTCTTTCCATCCAAGAAAAGAGTGGAAAATTGAAAAATTAAGGAGGATATCCCTTTGCCCATTCTCATGGAAGGGGATTCTTCCCCATCCATCTCTTTGTTGTCACGTGCTATAAGAGCATTCATGCATGGTTGCGTCCACTACAACATAATGTAGGTATAGCCATGCCAGTAGCTAGGCAACTTAGTGTGATTTTTGTAGGTTTTGAAAAATACCACCCAGCTACCAAGCTTTGAAAATCGCCACCACCCAGCCATTGATGCGGCTATTGACCCGACTACTTGCCAAACTATTGACCCAGCTACCTGCCAGACTATTGACCCGGTCAGACACTTGTCTACAATCAAAACAAGCTAGTAGTCATGCTTTGCAAAATCTACACTGCATATCAAAAAGGGAGGCCCTTTTTTTTGCTTGTGCATGTGCAAGTGTGCAAGTGAAGGTGAAGACAACAAATGTACAAGGCCTACTCTTTATGTATGCATAGAGCAGGCAGCGCATTGTGCATAAAAGCATGCATATAGCATGCCTCCTCTCTTTATGCATGCATAGAGCATACATAGCATTATGTTCTCTATTTTCTTTCTTGTACTTATGTACATAAAGGTTAAGAAAATCATATTCACATATAAACATTGGCAGATGAAAGACAACAAATCTTGCACAAGATTGAGGACAAATATAGTTTTCATTACTTAATCCACTAAAGAAGTACATCTCATCGAATCCATGATGGCAACAAAAAGTGATCCCTTATCATAGGCAAAAAATAATAAACCCTTACTATAGGAAAAATAAAGAATAAAAAAATATACATCTTAGGAGTTGGTGTTGCATCAAGGTTCTCATCATCATCTTTGCTAAATACTCTCGCACATTCTAATTATTGTCCTTACAGCTTCAACCTTTACTCTCACATTTCCATTGCTTTTTGGTTTCACATGGGCACAATTTGTACTAACATGATCTTAAAACATAACAAAAATAACATGAGTAAAATTTAGTTTAGAGAAAAAAAAGAGGTTACCGGTTTAGGAATGTACTTACTTGCCATACTTGCCAAGAAAGGCCTCTAGAAATCATAATCCATTGCACCCTCAAAGAGAGATTCCAAATCCCGCTACAATACGAAATCATATTCATCTTGCGTAGGGGCAATCCACTACTTCAAGCTATACGCATACAAATAAATAAACATTGATTTTATGTTATGATAAGGTAATATTTATTTCTTAAGATATAATTCGAAGCAATATACTTACAAAGAATACTCGGATATCTACGCCTCTCACACGTAACATCGCATTGCAAGTTGTTTGTCATCTTGCGTAGGGGCAATCCACTACTTCAAGCTATACGCATACAAATAAATAAACATTGATTTTATGCTATGATAAGGTAATATTTATTTCTTAAAAGATAAGATATAATCCGAAGCAGTATACTTACAAAGAATACTGGGATATCTACGCCTCTCACACGTAACATCGCATTGCAAGTTGTTTGTCATCTACCCATGCATAAACATAAATACTTAAAACTCATGTGCATAAGACTATGTGTCATGGACTCTATACATACTCTATGCATAAAGACTATGAGCAATATGCATGGAGCATGCATTCTCTATGCATAAAAGAATAGAGCATAGAGTATGCATACATAGACTATGCATACTCTATGCATGCATGAATAGAGCATAGGGCATAGAGTATGCTTTATAAATGCATAGAGTTTGTTCACATAATTAACCCTAAACCCTAGCACACAAGGATGCAAATAAGAAAAGCCTAATCTCTAGGCATAGATAGAGCATAGAGCATGAAACATGCATAGACTATGCATACTCTATGCATGCATGCATAGAGCATAGAGGATCCTTTACACATGCATAGAGTGTGCATGCTCTATTCTCTATGCATTTCTAATTCTTTATGCATAGGCTTTTTACATAAGTGTTTTCAGCAAGCCTAAGTATTAGGCTTATCTATAAGGCCTTATACGTAGCTTTATTTATGCATACAAGAGAGCATATGTATGCTCTATTCTTGTGTACATAGAGTACTTATACACATAGAGGATACATATGGTCTATGTATGCATAAATAGAGCTTGCAAGCTCTATTTATGCATACAAAAGCATATATATGCTCTATGCTTGCATATATAGAGCATGCATTCTACATAAAACATAGAAATAGAGCATAAATATAGACTAAAAGCATAAAAAAATTAAATAACCCCACACCTTAGGATGCCAATAATGCATGATTAAAAAAAGAAAAGATCACCAACTTGAATTAACAAGTTGAGTGGATTTGAGAGGACTTATGCAAGATGGTGAGATCCTCAAAACACTTATAAAAGAAACACACCTGAGCAAAGAGCAAAGAGCATTAGAGCATTAGAGCATTAGAGAACCGAAACAAAAAAAGAGCATTATAGATGTTGCTTACCTTATGTGCAGGAGAGAGTTGCAGTAATTATGTGAAAATATCATGTAAAAACAAAAACAAAACTCAAATATTATGTGAGATAAAACATGTCAAGCCTTTAAAAAACTCAAATATTATTAAGAAGAGGATAAAGAAAACTCAAATATTATCTTATCAACCTCATATCCTTACCCCTTATGTCAATAGCATACAAAAATAGTGGTAATTAATAACATTAACCATACGCACATGCATAATCGTAACATTAATCTTCATCTAAAGAATGCCTTCATCTAAACACATACCTTCTCTTGTTACATGCTTAAGGGATAGAAGAGAGAGAACTTTTACATGAGCATTATGAAAAGAGAGAGATAAGGGGTAAGGCGATGAGGTTGAGATTCGAGAATGAAGAGATAAGGAGATTGAAGGGATAGAGATAAGGGATTGAGATGGATGATTGAGGTTTGGGTGAAGTACCAAGAATATTGTTGTGGAGTCTTAGAAAAATAAGAAGGCAAAACAAGATGTGGGAGAAAAATGTACCTAGTTCAAAACTTTTTTGGGATTTTTTCCAGTGTGGTACTGGCTCAGCTACTATTAGCCCACGGCTACTACTGCACTAGTATCTGGGATAGTAGTCAAGGGTAGTAGTCATGCCAGTAAAGATTTGAAAAAAAACACATTCTTGTCAAGATAATGCATGCTACTAGCACATCAATCTTGCCCCGCTGTACCTCCATTGTGTTGTAATGGTCCGCAACCACAGTGTGTCTATGCACATGGCTAGATCCATGCATATAGCCACATAAAAAATTGCACATATAGTCGTCGATGATGTGTCAGGGGAGACCTGCCTCTCTAGCTTGTATGAACACACCATCGTAGTAGGGAGGGCTCTATAAATTAGCACCACAACACCAATGCAACACAAATCCAGAGTACTGGTCCACCTAGCTGATATCCTCTGACTTTTAGCTGACACAGAAAAGTTCTCAAAATGCCTTAAACCGATTCAGTTGACTCTTCTCCTCCCAAGTCCGTCTTGACCTTCACTTAAAACCCCTCACCTAACGTTAGTTGACCAAAAACACTCTCAGCTAAGCAACTTCTGACTATAAACTGAATCGAATAGAGCTGTTGTTGTGACCCCAATTAGAAATATGTCCACTAAGATCCCAAAAAATATCTTCCAATATCAGTAAACTTCAAATACTAGCTCTAGAACTTCACTGAACCTATGAGCATATCCTTGCTAACTTCTTCCTGACTGTAATCTGGCTTATCTGCTTTAGCTGACTGAGTTCTGAGTCAAATCTCAACACCCCAGTGTCCACTGACACCTCCAATCCCTCGAATACCTCAAATCCCACCAAGACTTAACCCCATAGACTTATTAAGGCTGTTGACAATAGTAATTGCCTTTGTTGACCCTGACACACCTTCCGCCACAACTCTGCTGACCGACCTTTGACAATTAGACATAACCTTTAATCTCTTTCTCTCAAACCAAATAGAACAGATCTACCCTTGTACACCCTTAGCTGATTCCTATTGATACTGAACTATCCCTAATTGACACCCTTCTGACCTAAGACAACTCAGCTGACACCTAGACCGCAATCGAGCCCACAACCTATCAGATTGACTTCTAAATATACTCAAATTGTCAGACCAGACTCCACACGTCTCAAAAAACTCAAGATCCACCTTTCAATAGCATCAGTTGATTAACCCAAGCACACAGCTGACTCCAGCTGACTTTGAATTAAAGTTTTTTGACAACACAGACCTGACTTGGCAATCCTCACATCTTTACTCACACACGAGTTCTCTTAGCAATCTCAAATAGCACAACATAAACCAGAGCATAAACAACTCATCAATCAAAACCATAGGAAACTTTCTGCATATAGATGATAAACGAGCCTGTCTCAACAACCCTGCGACATGGGGTTCACAAAATAAAGAGAAAGCTCAAAGGAAACAAAGGGATCTGCCACAAAATGATCCCAGCAAAGCTCTTCAAGTATTTTCTTCAATTCCACAAGAACGAGTATCATTGAACACCACAGCTACACTCTAGAGGTCTTTACCATCAAACACAACAGAGAATTTTCGAGCAAAGCTTTGGAATGGTCCAAGTTCTAATAGAGTTGCTATTCCTAGGGGTCCTAGGGCACTAACTTTCTACAAGACCCTCTATCACATTAGATCCCTCTGCTTTTGGACAAACTCAAACCTCTTTAAGAAATTCTCGTGTCGTCATCTTTCCAAACAAAATAAACAACCTAGCAAGCTTCCATAGAGCTGTTACTACACAACATGACCTGTTAGCTCTCTCACAACCTTTCACCTCTATCCTCTTCCCCACAACTATTCCTTCTCTTCTAGCTTCCAAGCATCTATCCCATCTTATCGTCTACTCTCCATTCCCCATGCATGTAGATGTTTCTCCTTCACTTAACTTGACTGATAACAATTAGTCATTTTTAGAAGGTGGCCATGCAACAACCCCTATTTCCTAAGGTTCTAACTATACTCTCTGGGCCTATTGTTATTCCTGGGTTTTGGTGGGGACACATCTTGGGAATTCAAATCTGGACACAAAAAAACCTATTATAGTTTGCCCAACCCCCTTTGGTTAGAGCATGCATGCTCAACCACTTATTATGACAAAACAACTTATTCAAACGCTGCAACTAGCTCTAGCTCCACTGGCTTATTCGTATTATCATATCAGTGTAATCCTCCTCCTAGATCAAATGGGATATAAGGGTGCAAGCCATGCATTTGTACCACATGCTCTTGTCCTCCTGGATCAAACGGTCCATACACCTCATTGCTTTGTAGATAGGTTCTCGTCTGTGTTGTGCACCTGATCCTCCAGTGCATGCATGTGAACCTGGTTTTCTCAATCAAACCACATCAATGAAGGCATTGAATTGCACGATGCATTATCCAAACAAACCATGAACTAGATTACTCTGCAAGTCCAAAGCACCATCCATAATTGGCAATGGCACATGATCTAAGAAGCCAAAAACAAGGTTATCTTGCACTTTAGTCTCCATAAGCTCTTCATGCACACCTTCCATTACTGTATTTTCTCAGCACTCTCTAGGCCAGTGGTGTAAAGACTAGGGTTCACAAACCTCTCCAATGCATCATCCAGAGTTTCCATCAATTCTTCATCGACCTCTAGCTCATTTCCATGCATATATGACCCCATACACATACCCTGATCTTTCTCATCAAGACCCAACACCTCATGAACATCATCAAGATAACCTTTCTAGCATACAGAAGAAGCATAGACATGCTTGGAATCCATATCAATACATACAAAATCCATCAGAGCATCATCCAAGATCGCATCAAGCTCAGCATTATTCACATCATCGACACTCTCTGCACTTGTTCTACCATGCTTTCATCCCACATAATCCTGTCCCAAATGCATACAAACAACATCAACCTGTGAAGCTGATGGCTCATAATCCTGGGAAACTCTTCTACCCTTGTATCCTCCAACAGTATGTCTAACTCCTCATCTATGCCTTCATCACCTAGAACACCTGTATAAACATCCTCACAACATGTGTATGAATCCATGTACATAGGCTCAAGATGCATCACCAACTTGGGGGTTAAATGAAAATTTGACTATTAGAAAATGGTTATGAAATAAAATTCGTAGTTCAAAGTACATGAATATTATAGAATTTCATTAAATTTATAAATTGTATAAATTAGATCAAGAGAAATGGCAGTAGCATAAATAATAACTATGAAATCCACATTACATTGCATGATAGTGCTACATAATAATGCCAGTATTCTTTCAAAGTTAAGGCATCAATTCACCTTGATTTCCTTTTAACATAAGTGAACAGTGTTATGTATAATTTGTATTATTGTATTCTTGATTCTTGATTCTTTTTTCCTTTTAACATAAGTGAACATTGTCATGTATAATTTGTATTATTGTATTCTTGATTCTTCTCTTTTTTCATTACTGTAGAAACACAAAAACACCTCTAGCTACCTATGCATTCTAGTTATTCTATAGAGAGACACTTTTATAAGACAATATGGAGAAACGAAATGAACAAAGCCTTGCCTTCTCAATCGTTTCTTATCTTCCTTAATTTTTTGTGTGGTTTTTCTTCATTGTACGCTTGATCTTCATATATTTATTAGTATTAATCAACATGATGTTTGTTCTTTTTTTCTAATGTGGATTTTAACCATCTATAAATATAAAGCCATGTTGTCATGAAGGTCTTGTCCATGAAGCCCCCATCCTCACAAATTATGTCTTAAAAATGAATTTAAGTAGTGCTTATCAACTTGTTTCTATTAGTTAAGTTGTAGAAAATGATGATTTATCAAGGTATTGCTTATCAACTTGGTTCTCTTAGTGAAGTTGTAGAAATGATGATTTAGGATTTAGGTCTTAGTTCTCTTAGTGAAGTCATAGAAAATGATGATTTAGGCCTTGCATGAATTAAAGGAATTTCTCTCAAATTTAATGTTTTTTTATACATTAATTTTGTAAACCATTTACAAAACTTGTAGCATTGCTTTCTAGTGAAGAGATGAGATAAGGTGGCTGAAATTCTTCAATTAGGTTTATTGCTTTATCAACTATGACATCTTGTGTGATTATGCGATTGTGAAAATATGTGACGATATTTCTCTCCCTTCCATAAACCAATTTTATTGTAGAGTGATAATACTTTATTGTATCACAATACTATTTCTCAATGCATATGGAAGTAGAATATTATTTTATAAATGAGAAAGTATTGAACAACAATATTGACTCCGAGTTTGCAAACATGAAAGATAAACTTGCAAGTAGGCATTATCAAAGGAGGTATTTGAAAGTTTTTTGATTAGAACATTAGTTCTTCCTTACAATCGATAACACTAAGCATGGGCATAAAGTCTCCATGAAATCAAGGACTTCAAGGAGGCTAAGTGTACCTATACCTATACTTTTAGGCTGAATTTGTTAGACTACAAACAAATGCTAGTTTAAGGCATTTCCATGTAGATCAAATGGTGACATAACCTTAGAACATTAGTTCTAATCCTTAAGTAGGAGGCTAAGTGTACGTATACTTTTACGCTGAAATGGTTAGACTACTAACAAATTCTACGTTAAGGCATTTCCATGTAGATCAAATGGTGATATAACCTTAGAACATTAAAGTTCTTCCTTACACAATTGATTAGGTCCAATTAAATGTTAAAAGCATGAGCATCAAGTCGTGGAATGAGGTACACCTCAGCATTAAGCAAGCGTTGTGTATGTACACTTCTAGGCTTAAATTTTTAATAGACTACTAACAAATGATGGTTGAGGTAGAGATGTTGGACGACCTTGGGCAAAACATATGGGGAAGAAAAAAAAAAGCAAATACGGAAAAGCAAAATCAGAAAGCAAGGAAAAGCAACCGCAAAAAACTAAAAGCGGGGCGGCCATCCTACATAAAATACTGCACAGTGCTAACTCTCCCGTCACACAGCAGTTCCCAAGTTCCTTCATCAACCTCAACCTCAGCGTCGTCGTCGTCGTCGTCGTCGTCAACAACATCCTCAGGCGCATCAGCACAATATGGCACAATTCCTTGCAGCAAATTATTACGAATTAGCGCCGGATCAACTGCCGGATACAGGCTTCTGCACCACACACGACGATCACGTGAAAAAGGCGCACGACCCGGGGCAGGAGGAGAGGCAGCACCTTCTTCGCACGGCCCGGTGGCTGCTTCAACGACGGGCGGCTGCTGGTGGCCCTGCTTTGCCAGGCCATCCACGAGCTGTGCTTGCCTCCAAACTAAGTACAGGCGGCGCCGCCTCATGATCAGTCCTCCGGCACTGCAACCTTTCTGTGGGAGGCCAGATACATATCAACTCATAGTCTTGTTTGTAAATATACACCTTGCTCCTTATAAATCTTTGCAATGAAGTATAATTACAGCTCTGTTAATGTGTTTAACCACCCACAAATGCAAACCTTAATTCCATGAGTTATTCCAAGTACGACCAAAGTTATATGGTATAGATATGTGCCTTTGACTCAACTTTGTACTAGCAATGGCATCACCGTGTAATTAGAAATGTAGAAAGAATTGGTATTACTTAATGTTGTATTAGTTACCAAAAGTTAACAAAAACACTAGACAAAGAGCGTAATGATCAAGTTTAGATAATTTTGTAATCACGGTTGTTATAATTAAGGCTTCTCCATCACAGCTGGTGGACGTTTACTCAGGCTGCTTGAAAGTGATTGACAAATCCACCTTCTTTTGTTAGGTTGGAAGAAGATGTTTGAAAAGCTTGATGAATTGGGACCCCTACAACACCTTGTCTGTGGCATTGAAAATATGGTTCACCACGGCTCCTTCGAAGGTATCTGCAAGTGCTAAAATTTGCATGACATCCACAAGGTCTAGGTTTATATGATCTCCTTCAAGAGTTGGGTGCTCTTGCTTTAGCAAGGGCGTGTAGCCCTGTAACAAGGGTTCCACCAACCTGAACTTTCTGAAAACCCCCTCTCAAAAATAATAGCAATAAAATAGGGAGACTAAGAAGTATTGGAGCTTAAGGCCCTGTTCAAGAGGTCACATGTAGCAATGACTCTAGATAGTTGTTTCCTGCCTTCTAGGGTTTATCCTAATGGTAACACCATTGCTTCCTAAAAGGGAAGCATAGGGTTCGAATCTACCCATTCCTATAGTGGAAAGTGTTGGCATGTAATTGCAATACCATCCCTTGCATTTAAAAAAAAGGGAGACTTAGTTTCTTGCATTCTAAAGCTAAGGTAATCAAATCTTACCTTGCTAGAAGATTACATGTCTTTCTTGAGTTTACTTCCTACTCTTGTAGATATGGGACTGTGGTTATGGTTATTTCAACCTTGAATTTGCAATACCCCTTGTCCCCTAGTGGGACCTTGTCCCCTAGTGGGACAAGCTCTAAGGTTTTCAGCCCATGATTTAAGGCATGAACTCGATTAGGGTGTGGGTCTAACAGATTCATGCATAGAGAGAGCTTCATGAGCTTTATGCATAAAGGCTTCATGCACCGTGCTTACAGCCGTTTGGTAGTTGGGAGAGCTTTATGCATAAAGGCTTCATGCACCGTGCTTACAGCCATTTGGTAGTTGGGAGTAATTGCCTAATTCTCTGCCTCGATTTGGCTCTTTTTTTGTTTGAACATATCATGTTCCCTCTCCTCTACAGAAGCTTATCTTCCTATGGTCCATGGCCACTCTTTCTTCATGTTATAACACTGCAAAAGTTTAGCTTTCTACCAAAGCATTCGTACTCTTCCATGCACAGGCAAAGACTACTTATGAAGCAATTGCTACCTTTTCTTTGCACAAATAGAGAGATTTATTATTAAATTATTACTACTCTACTTTATCAGTACACAATAGTAATTTTTCTCTTTCTTCACATGTTTGAATCCTTTCTATTTTTTTCTTGTCTTTTTTAAAGCATCTCATTATCATATGCGTATAGTAGAAGTGCACGGGACAAAGTATAATTTCATGTTTGTTTAGTAGCCTAGAGTACTTTACATTTTGATACTTATCTGATTCTATTACTATTGCTCTCTTGCAAGTCATAGTAAAAAATTAGTACAAACATGGAGGATGTAGTTGAACATAGTTCTCTACCTATACATACTACATCTTTACACATGTGTGTAGTACTCTATTATTACAATGTATAAAACTCTTTTAGTACATAGTGCATAGTACAATATTAGTATTTAGTATATAATACAATGCTAATGAAAAACTTATATTGTGCAAGACATGGATGAGACATTTGTCTATACATCTTTACACATGTGTGACTCACTTGTGTGTAGTACTATGTTAGTACATAGTACTATAATAGTACATGGTTTTATACTAGTATTCACTATATAATACAATGCCAGTGTAAAACTTAGATAGTGCAAGACATGAATGAGACATTTGTCCATACATCTTGACACATGTGTGACTCAATTGTGTGTAGTACTCTGTTAGTACATAAAACTATAATAGTACATGGTTCTATATTAGGATTCACTATATAATAAAATGTCAGTGAAAAACTTAGCTAGTGTAACACATGGATAAGACATTTTTCCATAATATTGTATCACTTTTGATATACTAGCACAATAGGCAATTTTGTAGTACTATGTTTATACTCTTCTATTAGTACTTAGAACCATTTAGATAGAATAATACATATGAGGCATTCATACATAGTTCTTCATTAGTACATTAGAACAGTTTAGCTATACGTAATATAGTGATAGGCATCAATACATTACATATAGTTCAATACATGGATGAGGTACTTGTTCAAAAAACCTCATAGTATATTTTAGATAGTACCATAGTACTATCTTACATGCTGCTATCTTAAAAGAAAGTATTGTATAAGCAAAGTACTCTGTTAGTACATAGTACTCTATGTACATATTGTGCAACACTTTGATTGATCATACAACATCTTGGTTTTACATATAGTAAGTATTGTATAAGCAAAGTACTCTATGTACATAGTGCCCAACACTCTAATTCACAGTACACAACACTTTTCAAATAGTATAGTGGGTAGTTGAGGTAGTACATTCTAGTTTTGAGATGTATTGAGGCAACATTGTAGTGTAATTGGTGGCATGGGACATGTTTGTATTTCCTTTCTTTGCACTTTTTAAACTCATTCATATGATCTTTAATGCAAGCCAAGTTCTTTCTAAGCTTCAAAGAGCGATATCCCGGCATCAAAATCATTAGGGAAAAGTTGGATTCAAATTGGGCCCTTTAAGGATTTCTACACATTCTCTCTCTACAAAAATGGGCTCATGGTGATTTTTTTTGCAAATCAACTCAGAAGTAAGTGGATTTAGGACATTTGGAATCTACTCTTTGGGACCTTTCCAATGATATGAAGCGTGATGGGAAATTTTGCATATTCAAGAAGTCCCCAAATTTGATATGCAAAATTTCCCATCACGCTATATATCAATGGAAAGGTCCCAAAGAGTAGATTCCAAATGTCCTAACTCCACTCACGTCTGAGTGTTGATTTGCAAAAATTTCACCACATGAGCCCATTGTTTTAGAGAGAGAATGTGTAGAAATCCTTAAAGGACCCAATTTGAGTCTAAATTTTTCCAAATTTTTCCTAATGTGGCTTTCCTGCCTTTCACAACTTGAATTCATACTACATTAAAAATCTCAAAGAGAGGAACACTTGCTATTGTGTGGATCATGCTCACATGGATCTTATCCGTCAAATAGTTAACTCCATGCGGTCTAATGTTGTGAACCTACATGGAGTCACTTGCAATGTGAATGCATGTTGTGCAGGCCTCATGAACATGGCAACTTGAATTTATACTACATTAAAAATCTCAAAGAGAGGAACACTTCCTATTGTGTGGATCATGCTCACATGGATCTTATCCGTCAAATAGTTAACTCCATGCGGTTTAATGTTGTGAACCTACATGGAGTCACTTGCAATGTGAATGCATGTTGTGCAGGCCTCACGGACATGGCAAGTAGAGTGCTCAGCACAAACACCACCACTTACCAATGACTTTACAAAACATGTAGTGAATGAGACCTAGTCTTTACTATAGAGGGCTTGCGTGGTTTCTTTTTGGGTGTTATTTGGTTTGGAATGCTACAAACACACGTCTTTGATGTAGAAAAAATAGGTAACTTTGTTGACTTAAAGGCCACACCACAAAACATGTGTTGGAGAGGAACATTGTCCTCGTCCTACTTGTCTTTAAGCCCACTTGACTGTCTTGGAATCTCCTTCTTGTTGTCATCATCTTGCTTGTCTTCAATCCCACTTGACTTTCCTAGCATCTCCTTGTCGTTGTCCTTTGGCTCCTTGTCTGCAAGCCCACTTGAGTCTCCTAGAATCTCCTTCTCCATCTCCTTTGGCTCATTTGTCAAAAGTAGCACACATCATCTCCACGTCGCTGTCCTCGTCCTACTTGTCTTTAAGCCCACTTGACTGTCTTGGAATCTCCTTCTTGTTGTCATCATCTTGCTTGTCTTCAATCCCACTTGACTTTCCTAGCATCTCCTTGTCGTTGTCCTTTGGCTCCTTGTCTGCAAGCCCACTTGAGTCTCCTAGAATCTCCTTCTCGTTCTCCTTTGGCTCATTTGTCAAAAGTAGCACACATCATCTCCACGTCGCTGACTGTAGTAATTCCATTTCTGGCTAGAGATGCCTCAATATTTTGTTTCAAACCACCTTGCATAATGGATGTAGCTCGCTCACCACTCATTAGATTCAAGTATGTGCTCTCTTCCACACCTATACTAAAAGATTCTTGCCATGTAACACCATTAGAAGCTTTGCCAATGATGATTTGGCCTACCACTTGATCTATTCCATTACAATCTCTAGTTACAGCATTGGTTGCACCCTCCTTTGGCAGCTTGATTTGCGATATTATCTACAATAGCATCCACATCAATAGTCATGTCTTCATCAAGCTTAGTCAATGCTTCCTCCTCTTGTGGATCAATAGAATCTTCATTTGATATATTTTCTAAGGTATCTGCTGATGCTACCCTGGTGTCCATTGCCTTTTTGCATGCTTCAAAACAAGAATTAAATCTAGAATAAGAAAGCACACAAGATCAACAGTTGCAATAACCATAGTATTAGAACTATCAGAAACCAACATAACCCACTCACCGAACAAAAATAACACATACCTTGTGCTAAAAGCCCTTCCCCAGTACCCTTGGTTGGTTTTCCCCTGTTAGCCTCTTTGGTTGCCTTTGACTTCTTTTTCGACTTGTACAGAAAAGATCGGATGGTTGAGGTCTTCTTTTGTGTTGGTTCTCCTGTGCTTTCATTAGGATACTCTTACTTCTACTTTTATACTACAATTTGTTGTAGCATAGACTAAATTACAGTTATGAAAAGAAAACCCACCTACAAATTACCCCAACACCTCATAATAACATGATACATTAACACTATTATGTGGTGCAAGAATCCTTATGAACTTCTATACTTTTTCCAGCCAGTCTAGGAGACTTGGGAACTAGGCTACTTGTCGCTACACCCTTTCTCTTACTGACTTGTTGTTGTGTACTCACTTTTTGTATGACCGCATCCTCATCATATGCACCCTCATCACTATGTTTTCCTCCTTCAAGTCTTGATTTCACAACCACCACCTTTGCAAGAGTTATTTTCGGATGCGATGATGGTCGCTCATTTACACTATCCATTGATTGTCTTTTCCCTAGCGTAGCCTTTGCTTTCTGTGACGCAGAGTGTGGAGTCACTACACTTGTAGAGTATGTAAAAAAAACATGAAGCTAAAATAATCAAATTTGAACATAGAGACAAAACAAAAGCAAGCATGTTCAGGAGATGCTACTCAGTATAGTACTTTAAAAGTACTAATTAGTGTCGATGTAATCTAGTTGATACAATGTTGGCTATGTAGTACACTTTAAGTACTTTAATAGTTCTAAATAATATTATCAAAGTACTAAATAGTATTCATGTAATCTAGTACATACAATGATGGCTCTATCAGACACTTTAAGTACTTTGATAAGACTAAAAAATACTATCAAAGTACTAAATAGTATTCAAGTAATATGCTGCATACAATGCTGGCTGTATATTACACTTTAAGTAATTTGATAGTACTAAAAAGTACTATGATCGTGCTAAAAGAACTATTACTAATTCTACAGAGCTAGTTTTAGAACATATAATAACTTTGGCATTACTAATTAAATACCTTTTTAAACCTTAATTATGTAGTGATGTCTTTTTTTAGTACTCAGCAGTACTTTGAGAGTACTATGCAAACCTGTTGAAACAAATACATTTAATTAAGAAATCCCTTCATTTGAACTCACATGGTACACTTACATTTTTTAGGTGTACCCTCGAGTGACAAGGCTAGTTCTTTAGCACAATACAAGACTTTGGTCATACTAAATGATGTCTATCTAGTGCATTTGACTACTTTAAGAGCATGAAGAGCACTATTTCAATGCAATCCTAGCTTTGGGAGCACTAAATATCACAAGTTAATCTAACAAATGATATACTTCCTATTTAGTACATGTAGGAAGTACATTAGAGTGCTAGAAATAAAATCAAACACATGCAAGGCAGCCTATCCAAGTACTATGTACCACTAAAAGGTAACACTTATACTAACACTTTAAGGCATTGAACTACAACAAAAAACTAAACATGGTCAATACCTTGCTACATTAGAAGTTTGAAAAAGTAGTTTGTAAACACATATGTGCACTTGAGAATCTACCAAATGCCTTACCCATAGCATCCAACCACTTTGCAGACACTTCCTTATTGTCACACTTTGGATCATGACAATGTGCGCTACACGAGAAAGTTTTCACCACATAAAAACATGGTATGTGTGCAAACAAGGAGTAAGTAGTACATCTAAACAGTCTCGCTCAAGTCCATAACCATAGAAACAACATCTGAAAATGATGCACAACACAAATGGAGTATGATTACAATTAAAGAACTAAACTATAAATCAAAAGTCTTAAATTCATGCACTCTGGTGATGCATATTCAAACCTGTCAATGTGGACTATAATGTTCTTTGAAGAATGTGCGGGATGTGATATAACAAACTTGGCTTCACAAGGTTCAGTAAGAGATGTTTTCATCTCTTCCATGTTACACAGGTGTATCCTTGCCTTGTCTACCTCCTCTTCAATATTCGTGCATTTAGCATGAACAGTCCCTAAGGTTTCCTCTATAGCTTGCAACGTAGTGTCAAGTTCAATTAATGACTAACGATAGTATTCTTTCACGACTTCATTACTAACACACTGGAATTTTTGCAATATAAAAGCATGGGTGTTGTCATGGCCATCTATTTCTCTCTGTGCTGCTCTCTCTTTTGCTTTTATTCATTCCAAACTTGCAACTAAAGAGAGTCTCTTGGACTCTACATCACTACGTCACATGGAACCCATCTGCGAACTGTTCATCAGTGACTTGCATTGCAGGTAGTTGGTGATGCACATTATTTTTAACATCTGACTCTTCCTTCACCCTTGTCCCCCGCTAACAGAGTCTACTTCTCTTTGTGCTGATCTTTCTTTCACTTGTATTATTTCTAAATTTGCAACCAAAGAGAGTCTTTTGGACTCTACATCACTATGCCACATGGACACCATCTGCAAACTGTTCCTCAACTGACTTGCATTGCCGGTAGTTGGATTGCACATTATGTTTAACATCTAACTCTTCCTTCACCCTTGTCCCACTAACAGAGTCTAGTTGACAACATTCCAACCTGTTCTCTTGGAAGTCTTCCCACTTTACCACAACTCCATGTTTGTGGGCTGCAAAGGCACGTGCCAAAATCATACCCCACCTCATTATTAACAAAATCTCTTGTACCATAAATATAATGGTACATCTCTAAGAACTCGGGTACATAAGTATCCTTCAAATTTTTAATATGAAAACCCCTCCTGCTATCTAGTTTAATCTTACCCGAGACATTTTGCATCCACTCATGCAGTTTCACATGTTTTGTGGGCTTGGCACGTTGAAAGCACAAATGCACATGTGCCTATGTACTATAATAGAAATTCTCCAACGGCTTGTGTTTGGGATTTCTTGCCACACGACAATTCTTTGGCGATGCCATTTAAAGAGAGCGTAACAACTACACTAGAAAATACAACATTTGTAGTCAACTTCTGTGAACAAAATATGGCCTCCTCTCTCTTTCTAAAATCACTTGTGGCTGCATCTAAATGGCATGTGGCATCACATAAGATGCTAACATGGGAAAAAAAACATTTTGATGAGATTGATAATTCATGTTTTAGTTCACATAAAACATTTAGTGTGAGATCTTGGAAAACAAATGTGGCCTCTCTCCCTCTCTAAAATCACCTATGCATGTGCTAACATGGAAAAACATATTTTCTTCTTCCTCCTCCTCCTCTTCTTCTCTCTCTCTCTCTCTCTCTCTCTCTCTCTCTCTCTCTCTCCAATTAGTGTTTCAATTCAATGGACTATTTTCCATGCTTGAGTGCAAAGACATTTAATCGCCTACTAAATTTTCTCTCTACTCTCATGCATGGAATGCAGATTCTGTTAATGGGTCAAACATGCAGTTGAGAGAGCTCAAAGTTACCTGTAGGCGGGAGCAAGTTGACTGTAGGGGAGACTGTGATGTGAGGAGTTTGAATGGGGGTAGCCCTTTGAGAAGGAGTGGCTATGGCAGCTCTCACGCACAAAACGCTCATGCAAATCTTGAAGTACAGCTCATTCACCTACTTTACAGTACCATGCCATCTCCTAACGTCATTAAAATTAATTAGACTCCTAGAATTAATAATTTGGCTTACCCACCTTAAGTAGTGAAACTTTCACTTTACTTACCAATCACCCTACATCAAAAGTATATTATAATGCATGCCAATAGTATGTGTACCTTTCATGCATCCACCCAAAGAGCCTCGATCAATAGAGCTTCATAGCTCATGATGCTCTATATGCAAAGAGGCTTCATGAAGCTCTATATTGCATGAAGCTACAAAACAAGTAATTAAAAAAAAAACTCCCAAGCACTCAGGGGTGCACCATAAGAATGAAAAACATCAAGAGAGGTGTAAGTGTTAAGGTCTTACTTCAAGTGGGTTGTTTGTGTTGACTTGAAGATGTAGAAGAAGAGCCTACAAAATCAAACCAAAATAAATCAATTGGTAATCAACATTTTATTAGCTTTCTACAAAAAAAAGTTATAAGTAAACTACATTTTATTATGTGAGAAATTAAGGAAGAAGAGAAGAGAAGAAGTGGAAGAAGAGAAGAGGAGAAGTGCAAGAGGAGAAGAGCTCTTGGTGCATGCCAGTAGCTACTAGCACGCTTAGGTAGCTCCTAGTGCATACCTTGGGGGGTGCACTACTAATAAGAAACCCTATGTATCATGTGCGTTCAAGGGGTATTTAAAAACCCCCTTACCTGTGACTTTTTCATGAGTAAAATGACCCCTTTTTCTTTATAGACTTCTAGGTTTTTTTCCAAATCGATTAAAAAAACCCCTTCTGTAAACGTATTTCTATAAATTCACCTTAAAATTTAACCCCTTCATTTGAACTCATGTGGTATACTTACATATTTTTAGGTCCTAGGTAGCTCCTAGTGCATGCCCGTAGTTACCTGCATGCATTACGAGTTCCAGATACATGATGTTGATAGCTATCGGCATGCCTAG
This sequence comes from Cibotium barometz, assembly GCF_041138505.1. Lineage (NCBI taxonomy): Eukaryota > Viridiplantae > Streptophyta > Polypodiopsida > Cyatheales > Cibotiaceae > Cibotium > Cibotium barometz. The sequence continues at coordinate 32,466,703 of NC_141072.1, forward strand.
GTAGCACCTGCTGGTATGCATTGGTGGGTACTCTTGATGCATGCTAGTAGCTACCGGAATACTTAGGTAGCACTCGACATGCATTGGAAGCTCCCGATACATATTGATAGCTACCACCATGCCTAGGTAGCACCCGACATGCATTGGAAGTTACTAGCATGACTAGGTAGTAGTCGGCATGCATTGGGTACTCTCGGTGCATGTCGGTAAACTACCAGCATACTTACGTAGCACCGACATGCATTGGGAGTGCTTGGTGTATATTGGTAGCTACCGACATGCCTAGGTAGTACCCGACATGCATTGGGTACTCCTGGTGCATTTCGGGTAGCTACCAACATACTTAGGTAGCACTCGGTATACATTGGGAGCTCTCGGTGCATGTCGAGTGCTACCTAAGCATGATGGTAGCTACCGACATGCCTAGGTATCTATCGACATGCATTGGGTAGCACCCGGTGCATGCCAGTAGCTAACTAGGCATGTCGATAGCTACCAACATGCTTAAGTAGCACTCGACATGTAATGGGAGCTCTCGGTGCATGCTAATAGCTACCAGTATGCCTAGGTAGCACTGGGCCTAATGCATAATCCTTATGAATAAGGCTCATACATATTATGTATATGCCTCATGCATACTATGCATAAGGCTTATGCATAGAATTCATAGCCTACACAAGGCTATTCATTGATAGTAACTGCATAAGACTATGCATAAGCCTTATGCAAGGCTTATGCATAAGGCTATTCATTGATAGTAGCTGCATAAGACTATGCATAAGCCTTATGTATAAACCTTATGCATAAGCCGATGCATACATGAAGCTCATGTATAAACCTTATGCATAAGCTGTTGCATACATGAAGCTTATGTATTAGCCATATGCATAGCCTACACACGTCTATGCATTAATAGCCTGCATAAGACTATGCATAAACCTTATGTATAAACCTTATGCATAAGCCTTATGTGTAAACCTTATGCATAAGCCGCTGCATACATGAAGCTTATGTATTAGCCATATGCATAAACCTAATACATAAGCCTCATGTATGTGGATTATGCATATTAAGGTTTATACACGAGCTTATACATAAGTCTCATGTATGCGGATTATACATAAGGTTTATGCATGAGGCTTATGCATAAAGCTTATGTATCCAACTTATGCATTAGCGCTATACATAAGCTTATACATAAGGCTTATGTATATAGATTTATACATGAGGCTCATGTATATGTTTTATGCATAAGCCATGCATAAACCTATGCATAAGCCTCATACATAAACCTTATGCATAAGCCGCATACATGAGACTTATGCATATGGCTAATGTATAGGCCTCATACATAAGGCTTATTCATATGGCTAATGCATAAGCTTTAGGCATTAGCCTCATATAAATGTAAATGCATGAGGCTAATGCATAAGGCATATGGCCATCTCTTGAGAGATGCATACCTCTCTAAAGGCTATGCATACCTCTCTAAAGGCTATGCATATGATGGTTAATGCATAGAGGCTTATACATATTAAACTTTATACATGAGGCTTTATGCATAAGTATCATGCATGTGCCCCCGATGTGTTATAGTGAATGTGATGAGACTCTTCCCTAAAGTCCACCCACTTCTCTTCGATATGCCTCCATGCTGGGGAATCAGTGTGGGCACATGCATAATGTCATCTATGGATTTGGTGTTCTTGTGTCGTTCATTAAAGATGCAATAGATTTGCATCTGAACATCGTTTGAACGCATGGAATGATAGGGAAGTGTCGTAAGACTTTAGCAGGAACCTTTTGTTCTTAGAAATCTTGCCTATATCTCGATGAACCACACTATGAAAACTTGTGAACGAGTGGTGTACTCTTGCCAAAAGAGAATACAATTCTTTAGACAAGCATGGTGTGTGTTGTAGTCCATTCCTATGGAGTGCAACATTGATTTTACTTGTGCATGGTCTGAAGGCATCTCATTGTCTTCTGGTAGAATTTGATCCTTCAATAATCTATATGATATAACACAATGCATAGTAAAGGAGGAAGATAATACATTTATATGGCATCCACTTTAAATACTAATGTCTATAAAAATGTGAAACATAGAGAGGGGAAGGGACACATACCCCATAAGTTTTGGAACGCTCGTTCAGACCACCCATATATTGATTACAAGTTCAATATGGAGAGAAAAGTGTGCAAAACAGAGAAATGTACTCCATGGTTAAGTGGTAGATGGGAAAACCTACGTAGCTCTTGCTCCTCTCGAGAAGCATGCTCCACACGTCGTCTGATGACGTCTACTTCTTGTGCCATTCATGCTCCACATCAATGATCGTCTACTCCGTGGCTTGTGTTGTGTAGGTATGCATAACATCAAGGTGGCTTGGCAAATTGATGCAATGTATCAAATTTAAGAATTTGTGTTCGTATGCAAACTTTAAGAAGTTTTTTTTTTTGGTTTAATTCAATGCATCTACTTTTAAAAACCTTATTTATATATACATTCATCAACTTTTCCATACAAACTTGATGTTGTGCATCAACTTGATACGCACAACATCAAGTTTGTGTGGCAAGTTAAGAATTAACTTAAAGTTGATGCACTACATTAACTTTGCTCCACAAACTTGATGTTGTCATCAACTCCAATGTCAATTTTGTGTGGAAAAGTTGATGCAATGCATCAACTTTACATACACAAACAAAGTTTTTAAAATGCATTGCTAAAACTTGATGTTCTACATCGAGTTGATGCACAACATCTGTTTGCATCAAAGTTGATGTAATGCATCCACTTTGCCACACAAACTTGATGTTGTGCATCAAATCGATGTAGAACATCAAGTTTGCATGGCAACGTTGATGCAATGCATCAACTATGAAGTTCATGCATTGCATCAATTTTGCCACATGAAAATAATATTCTGCATTAAGTTAATGCACAACATCAAGTTCATGCATTGCATCAATTTTGCCACATGAACCTGATGTTCTGCATTAAGTTAATGCACAACATCAAGTTTGTGTAAAGTCTCATGTATTGCATCAACTTTGCCACACAAACTGATGTTTTAGATTGATTTGATGCACAACATCAAGTTAGTGTGGAAAAGTTGATGCAATGCATCAACTTTTACTTTTTAGGCATGCTTATGTGAGCATGAGATGGTTTTGGATAAAGCTGGCACACTGTTAGTTAGGCTACATGCATGTGTGGTGAGTTATTTCTATAGACTATACCTAACCAAATAAGAGATATATCTATAAGCACTGCCCTGTTATGTAGTTGGACCAACAATTTATAGGTGCTCGATAGGGCAGATAGCCAGGGGGTGAAGGGGGGGCATGCCCTCTTCTTAGGGGATCCAGGGTGCCGCTACTAGAAAACGTCATTGGTGTTTTCCATCTGTCCATTGACAGTGTAACTAGTGGTCATTTAGTGTGGGCTATATAAGGCGTCTAGTGGTTTAGGCCTAAAAAAACATAGTTCCTTACATAAAGTTGATGCATTATAATAACTTCTCCATGAAAACTTGATGTTGTGTATTGAGTTTGCTTCTTAAAGAAGGAGAGAGTTTCTCTATATATATTTATGCAAAAAGTTGTGCCATAGCCATGCACATACATCTTTTATACATGTGCATATTCATCAAAGTTTATTTTGCATAGCCGAATACTTCAAATACTTCAAAGTTTTTGCATAGCCAAATACTTCAAAGTTTTTGAAAGACCAAGTACTTTTGAAAAACATCATGATCATTATTTTTAGCATGCTTATGTGAGAAAAGTTGATGCACTGCATCAACTTTTCCACACAAACTCGATGTTGTGCATCGAATTTGTGTGGAGAAGTTGATGCAGTGCATCAATTTTTCTCACATAAGCATAAGCATACCAGAAATAGTTGATGCACGTGATCACTATTTTTGGCATGCTTATGTGGAGAAGTTGATGTAGTGCATCAACTTTTCTCACATAAGCATGCCAAAAATAGTTGATCATGTTAGTGCATCAACTTTGCTCACATAAGCATGCCAAAAATAGTTGATCATGTCAGTGCATCAATTTTGCTCACATAAGCATGCCAAAAATAGTTGATCAACTTCTCCACTTAAACTCCATATAATGCATCAACTTTGCTCACATAAGCATGCCAAAAATAGTTGATCATGTGTATTATGCATCGAGCTTGTGTGGAGAAGTTGATGCAATGCATCAACTTTGCTCACATAAGCATGCCAAAAATAGTTGATCCGAGCTTGTGTGGAGAAGTTGATGCATTGCATCAACTTCTCATGTGATCAACTATTTTTGGCATGCTTATGTGAGCAAAGTTGATGCATTGCATCAACTTCACAAAAGCTTGATGCATAATATTGAGTTTAAGTGGAGAAGTTGATGCAGTGTATCAAATTGTCTCACATAAGCATGCCAAAAATAGTGATCATGATGGTTTTTTGAAAGTGCACAGGTCTTTTGGAAACTTTTAACGTGTTCGGCTATGCAAAATAAACTTTGATGAATATGTGTATGTATGAAAAGATGTGTGTACATGGCTATGGCACAACTTTCATGAATATGTGTATGTATGAAAAGATGTGTGTACATGGCTATGGCACAACTTTTTCATAAATATATATTGAGAAACCTCTCTCGCTTCAAAAGAAGTGAAACTCTACATATATATTATATAGAAACTCTTCTCATGTTTTAAGAAAAAGTGAAACTCTGCATATGTATAGAAACTCTCCTACATTTTTTCATTGTATATGGTGCCCTTCCTACATGCAAGAAAGCACTCGACTCTCATGAAGTAGCATCGCTTGGCTAGATAAGGGTAGGTTGCTTCGAGAAAAAGTGTAACTCTAGATATGTATAGAAAGTATTCTTCAGTTTTTCATTATATATGGTGCCCCCTTGTTAGCACATTCATCCCTAGTTTTTGCTCATTTCTGGTGCCCATTCGGTCCCTTTTGTGTATGGCCCTTGATTATGGACTGGCCACCCCTTTTTTCCATATTTTTCTAAGATTTTTCCCAGCCTTTTTGGTATTTTACTAGTCGGCCAGCACATATGCTCCAGTCGTCGGCCAGCATACCTCACTTATAAATAGGAGGTGTTGGCCTCTCACTTTTCATTCAGTCTTGTACATATTTGCTCCCTCACTTATGAGACTTCTAGTGTCTCTTGCTTGGGACTATTTTGCTTTAGTATATTCAGCATAGTTCGCTCCATATATATATCTCTCTCTCTTGCACTCTCTATTTAGCACACTCTAGTGCCCCTTTGCTTCCGCTCTGTGCTCTCTTTCATGGTATCATCGCTCCCGGTTTAGCAACCTCTTTGCTGCCTTAGATTTAGCCCTGTTTTTAGCACCCTCTCCTTTGCATTTTTCTCAGATTTGCAGCCCCTTTGCTACTGCGTTTTCTGGATAGCACCTGCTGCTGGTCACTTCTCCTACAGTTTGGCTTCACTGATTACAGCGATCATGTATTCTTCGATTAGCGTTTTCTTTTCCACGTGGAGTTTGGACATAGGCGCCCTTTTTTTTAGGACAACAGCTTTCCTTGTGCTGCGTTTTCCTCTCCAGTGGTCTTTCCTCTTTGCAGAGGGGGTCTGTGGTGTTGCGGGCTTTGGTGGCACTCTTGGTACCTGTGGAGGACACTTCTTCTTTTGAGTTTGTGCATATTTCTAAGCTTGAGCCCAAGCTTTTGTGATGGCTGCACCGACTTCTCTTCATATATTCTCTGAGCCTGCAAAGTTGGATGGTTCCAACTACACCCTATGGAAGGTGAAGGTGAAATCGGCCTTGCGTGGCATGGATATTTAAGATTGGCTTATTACTCCAGCCAATGCCACCCCTCCCACCCTTGCTTCTGGTGGTGCGACTTAGGCACAGATTGATATTTGGCAGTCGAATGATTGACATGTTTTCTCCTTTTTCTGATGTTGAACTGTCAAAATTCTGCAGGTCTCCTACTGCTGCTCTTCCAGATAAAACTCCATATGAGGCTTTCCATGCTGAGAAGCCCTCCGTTGTTCATTTTTGGATATTTGAGTGTTCGGCGTATGTTCATGTGGTGCCTAAGGAGCATCGCTCCAAGTTGGACTCGAAGTCTCAGTGCACAACTTTTCTCGGATATAGCACTGTGTCCAAGGCATATCATCTTTATGATCCTCACGCTGGCAAAGTTATTGTGAGCCGTGATGTGGGTGTTCAACGAGACTCCTACATTTTCAAGGGGGGTGGTGAGCTAGGCTTCTTCCTCCACCTTCGTCTCTGCCTCCTTCTCCTCCTCCTCCTCCCTCTACTTCTACTATTACACCTCCAGCTGAGGATTCTCAGTCAGATGATGATGACTCTTCTCCTCCTTCGAGCAGATTTGTGCCTGGATGGTATTATCCAAACAATTCGAGATTCTGGGTTATGTGAGCTTCCTTTTGCTCCTCCGCCTAGTTCTCTCCGGTGTTCTTCTCCAGAGTTACAGGGAAACAAATTCATGAGGGCAACATGTTTGTTAACTATGCTCTTATGTCCTCTATCATTAATGGTCCTTCTGATCCCACTTCTGTGGACGAGGCTCTTTGACATGAGCCTTGGCGTCGTGCTATGCAAGCAGAGCTAGATGCTATCGAACGGAATGGCACTTGGATTTTGGTGCCTCGGCCCACTGCAGCGTAAGGTGATTGGTGTGCGTTGGATCTTCAAATGGAAGTTCCGAGCTATTGGCAGCTTGGATAAGCACAAGGAGAGGTTGGTTGCCAAGGGTTATGCTCAGCGCCCTGGAGTCGACTTCGATGAGACCTTCGCTTCGACGGCCTATATGACTAATATCACCACACGAACCACAAAACCCATATATGCGACATAGGATACAAAAGCCTAAAAGAAAATTCGATCTCATCACATGGGCAAACATAATAAAAAATTGACGATCCAAAGAAAGTCAAAAAATGAAACAGGTTTTAGTACGTCACTAAGTGGGGATGAAACAAGTTCTAACTCTTCACTCATTGCACCACATAGACCAATCAAGAAATTAGAACCCACCCCACCACCCCAAATTGATAATACTGATCACATGACATATGCGGAATGCAAAAAGCAAGCTCAGGAGATCATGCTTAGCTTGGTTGAGTATCTTATAGGGTCACTAGTTGTGATTGAGCCTCATAATGCCAATCCTAAAAAAACAACCAAAATACAAAGCCCATAGGAGTACCGCTTCCCCTTTCAAGAGGAGGACATACTCTCTACACAAAAGAGTCATTTGAGACAGGTTGCATGAATTATACGCTTGAGAAAGCACGTGAGGAATTTGATAATTCCCTTACAAAATTAAAGCAGTCTCCCAAAACCTCATTTGGAGGAATGCTCTTATCTCATGTTGATGAAGCCAACATAACATCAGTACTTGCACCTTTAAGGGCTCAACATGAGTTATACCAAGACATAAAGAACTCCACAAAACAGGACTGTAAGGATTCTCAAGTTTCCAAACAGACCTAATTAAGAATTGTCAGAGGACCATTGGGTACTCTTGAAAAAGCTGAGCTACGCCAAACAGAGGATGAAAGTGAATTCAAATATGAAATAGAAACGAGATCTGAATCTGAAACAAAAACCGAAACATCCATGGTTCCTTTGGAATATTCTATCATGGTATGGTTGGATTTCCCTATAGGCAATGATGTTAAGCACAAACACACATAGTTATAACATCATAACAATAGAAACTTGGGTGTCATTGGAACAACCTAAACTCATCCCTATAGATAATAGTCTTGCAAGAGGAGCCAATGGATAAAACATTGAAGTTCTAGGTTACTTTAGCTACACTACTCAAACAATCGGTGGTGATATGGAATTTACATTCCATGTTACCCTAGATTCCCTTGAGTATGATGTCATCCTTGGTGGAACTTGGATAGATCAATTGTTTTACATTCCATGTTACCCTAGATTCCCTTGAGTATGATGTCATCCTTGGTGGAACTTGGATAGGTCAATTGTTGTATTCAATAGATGAATCCACGCAAACAGTCACCTTGAACACTCCTATAGGTAATGTACAATTGCTATTATGGGAGGAAGAGACCTTGGAGGAGCTGGAAATTCCAACATATCTTACTGAAAAAATCCCTAGGATTCTGGTTGGATTGGAAATTTCAAATAAAATCACCACAACTCAAGCACGATTTTACTTAACACGAGAACACAATCTCATGACCCTCGAGTTATAGGATTTATTAGCTCAACCAACATCACAGCACATCCTGAAAGAATTCTCTATACACCAGACTTGAACATGCCATGTTTGGGGTACTTTGAACATACAATGTATATTGAAACTAACCCCCTTACTTGCAAGTATTTTGTGGTTGAGTATGTGTTGGAAGTAGATTTGATCTTGGGGCATAAATGGACTATTGCTGCCCAAGCAACACTGTGCTTTGCTAGCGATAGAGTCATTATGATGGTCAACGACAAAAAGTTAGCAATACCATACTGCAAGGAAGAGGATCCAACTTTATTGGATTTCTACAATGCTGAACGCAAAAAGTTACAAGCCTCTCCCACACAAAGTCTCCTCTACATAATGACCTACCATCTACATCTACAACCGACTCCGTTAGAGCATCTCCTCCTTCAACCCCATCCTCATCTACAAAGTTCAATGGCCAAAACCTCGCAATAAATAGCTATTCCTAAAAAAGTTCCCACAGCTCAACCATCTATCTCTAACAAGGAACTTAAAGGAAAAGCCCCTGAGCCTATGCATCTTCATCAACAAACCTCACCAAAGGAGACAACCACATGTTGGAAGGCCTCATCATCGATAGCCACTCCATAAGAGACTCTAGCCTCATCATCGTCAACAATGCCAATGAGTCTCAAACCTGTAGCCTCAGTGCCCAAACCAAAGTCAAGGAGGGCCCCAAACCTTCCACATTAACCCAATAGAAAACTCCTCCAGGACAACCACAATCAAGGTATCTTAATAGCATCAAGATGTGGGTGGAAGAGCAGCTACTTGTAGCTTAAGGCTACTATGAAGATGCCAATCAAATTTGGGTGCCTCGACAGTCAAAACCTCTTCCTCAACGCAGCACTCAAAGGCCAAGGAAAAAGAAAAGTACTCCACAACACCATCCACAAAAACTTATGCAAGTTCCTCAAAGGACTCCAACACGTCAACAAGTGTGGGTACCAAAAACATTACTGCAAGCACAAGGGTACTACCACAGTAAACCAAAGCTAGGATTCCCAAGTGCATCATAAAGTCCCCTAAGCTTACACAAAGAAGAAAGCCTCAAAACCAAGCACATCCACCAGTTTATAATGTTCATCAAAGATGGGTTCCTGTACATGTGCTTCAACAACAAGGATAATATGATGGTAATCCCATCATATAGTTGCCAAAATCAAAATCATATAGTTGCCAAAATCAAACAACGTGAAGAAAACCTCACCACGGACTTCAACCCCAAACAGCTTCACCTAAAGTTTAACAAGAATGGAGACCCAAGTAACACCAAGCAAGTCACTCAAGTGAGCACCTACACAAGAGCTTGTGTGTTTAAGAAACAAACCAATAGTCTTACCTACCACCTCGACAACATTTAAGCAACAAATTCAAGAATCAATACCCACGTCTTCAATAGAGACTTATGAGCGCATCAAAGATAAAAACTCACAATGCTCTTGTCACCCCTCTGGATGTGAAGTATAAGTGCACAAGAACTTGTTGCTTGCAGCAAGTAATGTCCTAGCTGACCTATAAATTCAATTAAAATCAAAAAACCATCAAGGTCAAAACCTGCAACTTCACGGGGTCAAAACCTACAATTTCATGGAATTCCATCTCATGCAATTACACTTCATGGAATTCCATCTCATTGAATTACTTCTCACAGAATTCCATTTCACTACCTATAATTTCACAGAATTACCCTTCACAAAATTCCATCTCAGGGAATTACCCTTCATGGAATTCCATTTCACGGCCTGCAATTTCACAGAATTACCCTTCATGGAATTCCATTTCACGGCTTGCAATTTCACATAATTCCAATTCATAGAATTACCCTTCATGGAATTCCATCTCACGGAATTACCCTTCACGGAATTCCATTTCACGGCCTGCACTTTAACGGAATTCCATTTCAAGGCCTGCAATTTCACAGAATTCCAATTCATGGAATTCCATCTCACATAATTACCCTTCATGGAATTCCATTTCATGGCTTGCACTTTCATGGAAACACCATTTAACAGGAGTAAATCTCATAGGATTAGGCCATTTCACAGAATATCCCTTCACGGCTAAAAAACCTGCAATCTCACGGGATTAGGCCATTTCACGGAATATCCCTTCACGGCCAAAAAACCTGCAATCTCATGAGTTCAGGTCTCGCACGAGTTCATAGTTTCACGACTTAAGAACTTGCACTTTCACGATTTAAACCACATCATGAATTAAGCCATCTCACGCATTAACACTTTCCCAATGATCTTCAATCGCCATTATATATTGTTAAGCTTATTGCTTACTATTATTTTGGCTAAATTAATGTAGCAGCTGCTCCATGAGGACATATCCATACTCATGCACTGGAGAACATTTGCACCAAAGCCTCACCATCGACAACTTCCAGGCACCTCTCTAGATGGGGGGCCATGGTGGGCGAAAGCTTGGTCAATGGTATAACCCATTGCCTGGAATTTTCCATCAAATTACAAACCTCTCCAAACAAAGCTATCATCTTCACAAATCAATGATCTTTAATCCTTAGTGAAGATATTTATATTAACATCGCAAGTCAACATAATTCTTTCAACCCTCACCCCAACAAGTGGATACTTCAACACACAGAGCAGTTCAACAAGAGTCTATATGACTCAATTCTTGTACTTCATGTATATCTGTTTCATAAGAGCACTTAAATATACATAAAAAAATAAAAAGCACATGGACAGAAGAAAGCAGGAACAGGTCCTACTCAACAACATTTGATAAGAATCCCGCCACACAAAAAGACATCATCGAAGGCCTATTTCTTCAAATGATGAATGTCACTTCAATGAATCAAATGAGGAGCTAAGAATCACCATCTCGTTCTGATGATTAAGTCTACGTTCCTCCGAATCCTTCCCTTTCTTCTCTCCCATTATTAACATCTCTTAGCATCCCCACACTAACATAAATCACATGTAACATTGCTTATGATTGCCAAAAGCAAAGTGAGCAAAAAACCCAAAAGCAAAGTGAGCAAAAAACCCAAAAAACAACATGCTCACATAAATATGCAATCATTCACAAAAAAAACCCCACCCCCCACCCCATTAGGAATTCCCAATAAACCAACTAACCTTTTCATTCAATAACTAGCTTTTCTTATTCCTTCCAAAGGAAAAAAGACTCAACATCAAAGCCATCGACAAAGCTTGTCCATTCTACCCACACAAAGTTCTTCAACGTGGTCACGACAAGAATGCGATCACCATCAGGAAGGGGAGGATGTTAACCCAATTCTAGGGTTAACAAGATCCACTACCATTATCTTACATCAAGGAGTCACGATAAATACACCAAAGGGTCACACATTCAAGATATGAAGCAATAGTGTCCAAAGCTACAACTTGGATGGGTTCCCGTAATGGTGTGACGAAGTATTTATGGGGCGAGTCCCGCTTCAAGAGTGTGTGGTAGCAAGATAGGATGAAGTCTTAAGTGATGTACTTCATGGATATATGAGAGTAGTCATTGTAATAGCATTAGGCCTCTTATGAGCCTAAAGTGCCCGGTTGGCCACAGTTTAAGGAGGGTTACGGTGAGCCTTAACAATATGCATAGTCAAGCCTACACGAAAGGGTCATCACTTGGCTATGCATAGGCTTTATCATGCATATGTGTATGCCAAGCTTAACTGCTATTTGATGTGTGTAGCAAGATGGCTGACACTCTCAAGGGTTAGAGCCCCTTAGACATGCCCAGATATACCCCTGTCAAGGGTTCTCTGGAGTTTTCATTCATGCCCAAACCACAAGCTATGAGCCTTGAACAATTCTAACAATTCATATCACAGGAATCTATCGACGATCAAAGAGCTCTTGCCTAATAGTACTTTGGTGGGGTTGCGGCCTTAAGTCCCTCTAGAACTGTAGCCACATCAGTGCGCACCTCTTCTCGTCGCTCGTCTATGCGTAGATGTAGCAGTGGTGGTGGGAGTGGTGGTGGTGGTGGCACATGGATGGATCGAGCCCACAACGTACGCACCCACCATGTCCTCCACATCTAGTACACCACATGCACCTTCGAGTCCTTATAGTCCTCACACACAAACAGGAAAGAAAGTTTATCATGTGTGCAATGGCGCCATGGTTATGGACAATGTAGGGAAGGAGATGAAAGGGTGTATCCGCCAGCTCCTTAAAATTCAATTTTCCCATGAAGTGATGAAGAATTGGGATACCTTGGCAAGATAAAAATAACTTCATCATCTCGTAGATTAAGAGCAAATACACTCCTGCAAGCGAGGTAGTCCCTAATCATTGGATCAACAATATCATGGTAAAAACCATGGCATCACGGAGATCCAAGGTGGCAAGGGATGCCTCAAAGGAGGGGAAGCCAAAACCAACTTGGCTAGAAAATGAAGAGTGGTGGATGTTCCAAGCAGACTAGAGGGACATGCTTGACAAATATAGCCAATAGAAGCTCAGCAGAAGGAAGTTGCATGTTCGTGGATGGAGAGTGTGGGCTCATCGCATCTTGGTAGTGGTAGCTATAAGACCTTTCGCGAGAGTACTTTGTATGCTTTTTAATACTCTCTTATATTTTATTGTCTATGATGTGTATTAGTTACATGCATTTGACTTTTTGCAGACTTGTTCATATAGGAGAGCATGTTAGGTTGTGCCCTATTTTCGAGCGAGGAGAGATATGCTTACCCAGGCAAAAAGGAATCTAGAAGTATGGCACATAGATGCTCCTCGAGCAATTGGAGTCGCAGGTGTTGAAATTTGAGCAAAATGATGAGCTATGGTGGATCATACACTAGAATCAACATCATTAACAAAGTGATTAAGAAATGATTAAGACGTAATTAGTGAATAATTAGCAAATAGATTAATGTAGGCATGGATACTCAAAAACCAGCAAATTCTCATTAGGGCTATGCCTCAATTTATAGAGTTTACATCAAGCATCAAATCCCATTGATTCCTCCATGATTCACTCCCAGAATATCTCCACCTTTTGCCTGATTCTCTCCACCTCTTCCCTGAATATCTCCCAGAATATCTCCACACTCCTAAATTCCCTCATGCTACCCATTATTCTCTCCCAGTAGATTCTTCTCACCTTTTCACAGGTTCTTTCACAATTACATCTCCTCTTTTACAGTCTCTATCCAAGAGCTTGTTCCCACACACACCCTATTCACTTGTATATCTCAACACCTCCCCTCAAGTGAATAATCCTAGCACACCTGGACCCTGTATCAAGTTTCCCTCTTACTTGATAGCCCGCGACCAGTGCCTCAAGTCCCTAAACTCCATAGTCCTTGACACTCTCTCTCTCTATGTGTCCAAGGCTACTATAAGTGCCCGCGACCTTGACTAAAGTGCTCACACATACATCTACCACGTGGCCTACATCATCGGTGGCTCAGAGGTGGTTTTACTTTATTGGGGCAGGTTACATTGGGTTGTGGGGTCTCTTTCTCTCTCTCTCTCTCTCTCTCAGAGATTTTCACATGGCTCCTCACTCTTTGGAGCCTCACATCTTCTCTTGTCTTCAGTCTTCTTGTCGTGGCAGCTTCTCTCCACGCGTCCGTCTCTTCTTTCAGTCTTCTTGGGGCAGCTTCTCTTCTCGTGGCAGCTTCTCTTCTCGTGTCCATGTCTTCCTTCAGCTTTTCTTGGTGTGGATTCTCTTCTTGGGAAGAGATATTCTACCCCTTGAACACACATGATACATAGGGTTTCTTAGTAGTGCACCCCCCGAGGGTAGTAGTAGCTAGGCCAGTAGGACAGTGGAAAAAATGGTTTAAACTAGGTATGTTTTTCTCTCGTTCTCCTACCGCATGTTTTATCTTCTTCTTTTCTAAGAACCCACAATAATATTCTTGCTACTACACCCATACCTGAATACTCCATCTCAATCCCTTCACTTCCATCCCTTCACTCTATTACTTTATTCTCAACCTCATCTCCTTTCCATCCCCCTTATCTCTCTCCTTTCAATCTCATGCATAAGCCCTCTCTCTTCTCTCCCACAACCTCATGCATAAGGCCTCTCTCTTCTATATCTAAAGCATGTAACAAGAGAAGGACATATGTGTTACTACATGAAGGCATTCATTAGATGAAGGATTACTGTTAAGATTATGCATGTGAGTAGCGTTAATGTCATTTACCACTATTTTGGTATGCTATTGACGTGCTTTTCCTCAACTTTCTTCTTTTCTTAAACTAGTTTTGCTTATCCTCTTCTCAATAATAAGTAGGGTGTGTGTGGCATGGCTTGTTTTATCTCACATAATATTTGAGTTTTGTTTTTTTTACATGATATTTTTACATAACTACTGCAACTCTCTCCTGCACATAAGGTAAGCAACATCTCTAATGCTCTATTTTTGTTTCGATTCTCTAATACTCTATGCTCTTTGCTTTTTCAAAACAATCTCTAGGTGTTTCTTTTGTAAGTGTTTTGTGGAGCTCACCATCTTGCACAACTCTAGTCGAATCCACTCACCTTGTTAATTCAAGTTGGTGCTCTTTTCCTTTTTTAATTCATGCATTATTGTCACCCTAAGGTATGGGGTGGGTATATTTTTTTGGCGAGCATTTTTGAGCGAGCACTTTTTAGTGTTTAGGCAAGTGGTTTATCTCTCTACACTTCCTTCCCTTTATTGTCTCTCTTTTGTCTCGCACATTACGACTCATGGTGATAGTAGAGGAGAGGAGTGGATGGACACAAGAGCACTATACACATTACAACTCATTTACAACTATCAATGCATATCAAGTTACAACTACCATTGTAACTCGTTTACAAAGTCACCAAATTATGATCTTAAACTTCCATTTTATATTCCCTAGCAAACTTACAAGGCCACAGCATTACATGGCACGATCATTTGTACTTCTTTACGACATGACACAATCATTTGTACTTCTTTACAAAGATACCATATGAAAGCATTTTGGGCCTCAACTATCATCTTTGCCTTTTTCATCTACCCTAACTTGCAAATGAAGGTGGCAACTTCAACTCTTAGAGGGTCCTCCTTTGCCTCTTCAATGATGCCAAAAGCTTTCCATATCCCAATGGCCGAAGTTGCTTTCACCTCTAGCATGTTCTTGTCTACAAGGTCTACCACTTGTTGGCATGTTTTTTCAGCTTCTTGTAAAGCTCATTTACTTCAGATGTTGTTGTCCATGCCTCCAAAATGGCATTCAATCTGGGTTCCTTTTAAACGGCATCCAATCTGGGTTCCCTTTATTTAAGTTGCATGAAAGATTAAAGAGCTTTACTTAAGATGGTTGCAAATGTAGTAGTATTAGAGGGATTACTAGATGAACCCATAACCATAGAGTTCACAAGGACTCTGTTTCAATATTAAAATATAAGGGGAGAGTGGTGTGGAATGTGTCTAGAAGAAGAAGAGTGTTAGAACATGGCAATCTCTACTGTTTTTATAAATTCAAAAGGAATAAAACATTACTTTTTTGAGCACTAGAATTCTTATTTTAAGCATAAGAAAAACTACTTTAAGAACAATTGTTATTATTTTAATGTCTCGATCATACACTCTCTTTCACTCACTCTCTCTCTCTCTCTCTCTCTCTCTTGTGCTGTTGAGATCTCACTCCAATTTCATTATCTCTCTCAAAAATCTGGGCCACATGGAAGAAGCAAAAAATAAAGCCATTGTCATAATATGAGTGAACAACAACAATGTCTAAAAACAATATATTTTGGGCATTACAAGCTACTGAAATACATCAGTATGGACACTGCACTCCCCACTGGAAGATGGTATGGGGTAGGGATCTCTACCAAATGGTGCAAGTGCGAGTGGAAAAAAGTGGCCTTGCAAGATCAGGCCGTGGTGCCCATGAAGTGGGAAGTGCAAATGAACCTACGGGGGATATATATGGTAAGACATGTTGATATTGGGGCTCCATTGGAACACCAGCAGGTGGCCATGACAAAGCACTAGACTGTGTTGGGATCATGGGTACTGGTGCCCCAACTTCCATCTGCTATTCTCGTCGAACAATCTCACTTACCTTACCTTGAAAAAATCATCATGCACAACGGCAAGTGGTTGTTTGTAGACATGAACTAAGGTGCACCTCGTTGCTCTCCACGCTGATGCAATGTTGCAGTGTCCTGCATGCGCTAGCCATTGACCCAGTACCAGCAAAGCAATCTAGGACTGCATCCCCGCGAGGATCAGTGAACATCTCGAGTAACCACATGCCATAGTAGAAGCCCACAATTACCATATGTACAAATGGACAGATGGACAACAATGTCTAAGAGATTGATTATATAATGATTTCACCACTCGAATCATGCACATGATTACCTTGCGAAAGACTCGCTATGCTCAATAGTATATCGGATGGGATCCTCGTCTACATCCAACTGGTATGGGGAGGTTTCCTCGTCTACATCCAACTGGTATGGGGAGGTTTCCTCCTGTGCTTTCGGCTCCAAGAAGATATCAAGAGAACATACCCTAATTTAGACATTTAAATAGAAGGATAATTAATTAACCTTCGATATTTTGAGATAACCTTTGTGGATGTCACCTCATTGTAGAGGATTCTATTGTGCAATGTCTATCTCCTTCAAATACATATTCACTCTTTTGCAAACAAGTTCAGAAGATGCATTTTTTATTAATAATGGTGCCAAAATTAGAGGAAAGATACCTTTATTAATAACATTAAAAAAGACAAATATAGTTTTTTACTTTGAGTGTTGAACCTCTCCCACTGCTATAAATATAGTTTTTTACTTTGAGTGTTGAACCTCTCCCACTGCTATAAATATAGAGGCAAGATCCAAAGTAGTTTGTTATACACCATTGCCACCAAGCCTTGTTAGTAGAGTAAAACAACCTAAACCCTCCTTCTTTTGTTTGTGATGGCCTCATCAAATGTTACCATTAAAGTAGTTGCTACATGTATCCATAGGGAGGCCACCAATGTGGAGATCAAGCAGAAGACCATAGATGGTGCACAAGCATGGAAAGGTCTCACATCCTTTCCACTTCTTGGAAATGATGATGCTATTTCTCAAGTTAAGAACAAAGTGGTGGGCTTAATTGCAATTTGCGAGTCCATGGTTTTATTGATGAATCGTCTAAGCGTGTCTTGCTAGAGGAAGTACGGAAGGGTATGAACACCATTCGCTTACTTTGTGCTTACACCTCGGAGAACAAACGAGGCCCCTCGAGGCCCATAGTAGTAAAGATGATGGTTTTTGCATTTCTGTATTTGGAAGGTGTATGTGAATGAACTTGGTTTTATTTTCATTTTGAACCAATAACTCCAATGTAGAAGATGTGATGTTGACATATGTTTATGTGTTCACTCCTATCGAAGTAATTATGTCATGTTGCTCTCTCCAACTTGCTTCGCCCCTCTCTCTTCATGGAGGGGGGCTTCAAATTTCTGTAATTGGAAGATGTACGTGAAAAAACTTGGTTTTATTCTTAGTTCAAACCAATAACCTCAATTGTAGGATGTGTCAAATAATTATACTCTCTCCAACTTACTTCGGCCCTCTTTGTCTTGGGGGAGGGGGCATCTTTTTGGAATCCGCTCGCCTGATTCCCAAAAAGCGTAGCGCTCACTTGAAAATGCTCGCCAAAAAAAACCCCCCATATGGGGTTCATTTATGTTTTTTATACTTTTAGTCTATATTTATGCTCTATGTCTATGTTTTATGTAGAATGCTTGTTCTATGTATGCAATCATAGAGCATATATATGCTTTCTGTATGCATAAATAGAGCTTGCAAGCTCTATTTATGCATACATAGACCATATGTATGCTTTCTGTATGCATAAATAGAGCTTGCAAGCTCTATTTATGCATACATAGACCATATGTATCCTCTATGTGTCTAAATACTCTATGTATACAAGCATAGAGCATACATATGCTCTCTTGTATATGCATAAATAAAGCTATGTATAAGGCCTTATGTATAAGTCTAATGCTTAGGCTTAATGCATAGGCTTATGTAAAAAGCCTATGCATAAAGCATTAGAAATACATAGAGCATAAAGCATGCATACACTATGCATACATTAAGCATACTCTATGCTATATACATGCATGCATACTCTATGCATACGTTAAGCATACTCTATGCTATATACATGCATGCATTGAGTATGCATAGTCTATACTCCATACTCTATGCATTGAGTATGCATAGTCTATACTCCATACTCTATGCTAATGCTCTATGCATGCCTACAGTTTAGGCTTTCCTTATTTGCATACTTGGGTGTTGAGGTTTAGGGTTAATTATGTGAACAAGGCCTATGTATTTCTAAAGCGTACTCTATGCTCTATGCTCTCTTTTCTATACATGCATGCATAGAGTATGCATAGTCTTTGTATGCATGTTAAGTGCTATCAAATACCTCTATGACACCATGGTTTGGCCACCACATATTTTGACATTCATCGGCCTAGGCACCAGAGAATTCATATTTCTCTTGTAATGGATTATTTTACATGTGCGATCGCTGGTTGTACATAAAAGGCATGCCATGGGATAATAAGGTTAGTGTTACTAGCTAGGACAAGGTGTTTGCACTAGTGTAGGTAGTCTTGGATGCACTAGGACCTCATTTTTAACATTGGCCAACTAAGTGTGAACACTATGAGCCAAGTATAAAGGTCAAATTTTAACTCTAAATCCTGATTCTTGTATGCACTCTTGTATGCTCTCAAGTGAAGATAGTGCTCTATTCTTCTCTCAAACCCTACCTATCTCTGCCTTCAATGCTTGTGTGAGTGTGTGAGGGAGGGAGGGAGGGAGTGAGAGAGAGTAGTGGCTACACTTGAGGCATGGTGGTGGTGGCTCTGTTGAGCTACTTTGGCATGCTTCCATTGACGTAGCTACTACGAGGAGTCCCCGATTCAAGCAAATGAGATAGAGGTAAGTGAGAGTTGCCTCACTAATGCATTGCATGTTTCCCATGGCATATTGGGTTTGGGTTGGAGTTTAGTCTCCCTGAGGCCAAAGAGAAGAGTCCTATTGAGTGGCTAAAAGGCCCAACATAAATGGTTCCATTGCAGGGACACCAATCTCTTATCAAGCATCTTACATAACTTGCTTGTTTGAAGTGGGTTTCACTAATGAGAAAAGGAATGATTCAACTAACAAAAATCTCCCAAAATCATGTGTTTTTGTTGTTTTGTGCATGTTTTTCATGTTTGAAAAACAAATTACTCAATTGAGCACAAAATCATGGAAATTCAATGAAATAAACCCAGTTGTCACATTCATAACATGCCAATTAGTCTATTCGCATGTGTGTACACACGAATCGACAAAATTTGAGCTTTAATTTGATATATGTAGCAAAGGGGTTTGTTGCATAAACATTTCTGGTTTTTTTACAAAAAAAGAGACTCAAAACTACCTTTTAGCTCTCAAATTGTCAAAATTGGGAAAAACGAGCATTGCCATCGTGTTTAGAGCATGCCAATTAGTCTATTTGGCTATATATGCGCACGATTTGGCAAGATTTATGCTTGATTTTGAAGCTTGGCTTGAAGAGGGTTATGCATAATTGAAATTTTTGGTTTTCCATATTAAAAGACTACTTCAATCACTTAATTGAGAACAAAATCATGGTATTTTGATGAAACAAACACCACCATTGCATCAGGAGCATGAAAATTAGTCAAGTTGCATTTGTGTCTGTGTGTGAAATGATAACATTTGTGCTTGGATTGGATGCTCGGATCGAAGAGGGTTTTGCTTTGAAATTTTTGGGGTTTTTTGGATTACTAAGGTGATTAATATGCTAATCATGCTTAGGAAATATTGGGTTCTATATGCATTGGCCTTGGAGCTAGATATAGGCCCCAAGCCATGCAAGTAGCGAACAACCACCACCCTATGTAAGTAAGGGGGCATAGGCCTATGCCCTCAACACCCTACCTTAGTGTTTAGTAAAACTCACAAGATTAGGGGATAAGCTGCACCATTGTACTCACAAAGAAACCTGTCAACCAAAACCAGCGAGAATACTTACTTATTTTTCATGGGCATAGTGGTGTCTACCCCGTCGTTTAGAGCTTCTCAAGGGAGGCTCTCCAACCACTTGTTGATGCAGCTAGCTAGTGTTAGAGCTTCCAGTGTTGTCACACCCACAATGTTTTTATTGACATAACCCTCATAGCCAAGTAGCCATGGTGGTGGAGACAAGTAGCTATAAGCCGCACACTCTCCCTCACTCTAACTTACTAAGTGCCGGAGCACCCGAACTTGGGGAACTGCCTAAACTGTGTATATGTGTTCTAGCTAACTAGCGTGTACATTCCATTGATGTTGGCATTATACTTGGCTTGGTTATCCCTTTTTTACATTCCTTTGATGTCGACATTATACTAAGCTTGGTCATCCCTTGTTTACATCGTTATGGGTGCATTAGAATGAAAAAATTGATAGTTATACTAAAAGCCCACTCATGCAAGCTAATTTATAAAGTGATGTAGAGCTACCCTCCTCTATGAGAGTCCTATAAAGTTCTTGAAGTTTTGGCACTGCATCCACTATAGGATAGTTGACCAAATCTACATAGACATCACTCTAGGTATCATGTACCATCTTTTTTAAGTACTTTAGAACCTGAGATTAAAGTCGGCGGACTATGTCTAAACAATGGAAATTGCCACTATCCCCATGCTTGCAAGTGTAGTGTTGCTCCAAATCTTTCCAACCACCATATGCTATCATGTACCCACTCTAAATTACATTTTTTACTTGTTTTCTCAACCTTCATATGCTATTATGTACCCACTCTAAATTACTGGTGAAGGGCAAAGAGCTCCCCTAGAACTTCCTGATTTGTTGTTCATCTGCAAAGATTTCAAACATGGTAATTATTCTTGCCCAAGATCTAAAATTGAGCTACTAAAGGGTGCATAGGAAACATAAGGTGGTCATTGGAGCTCTACAACCTATAGCCTCCCAAGAATATGGTAAACATGAGGGTTGGCACTGCATAATGTGAAAGACTATGGGAAAGAAGCTATAAATCCTACCTAGTCATGTTGTAGAGATCCAATTAGAGAGTGGGCATTGAGAGTGATAGGTAGCATGTTAGTATCCTAATTATAGTAAAAACATTTCTCGGGGCCACTAGAGCTTCAATTAAAAAATATTTGTCATGCAAGCCCTTTCCCCCTGGACTGTAAGGTCTTTTTGTTCTAAGTCTTTCTAAGGATTGTTGAGCATTAGGAAATTTTTGAGGTCATTTTTGGGCCTTGTAAGAAAGTTTGACCGGAATATTCCCTCCAAACAGGGGCACTGGATAAAATTTTTGCAAACGAACTCCAAATTTGTCGGACCTCACATATTTAGATTCTACTCTTCAAAAGCTATCCATTGATATATAACACGATAGGGTTCGGAGAAGGGACAAGATAGATACCTAGAAGATTCCTTTTTGCCTGGGGAAGGTGAACCTTCCCCAGGCAAAAAGGAATCTTTTCACCTTCCCCATGCAAAAAGGATCTTCTAGGTATCTATCTTGTCCCTTCTCCGAACCCTATCGTGTTATATATCAATGGATAGCTTTTGAAGAGTAGAATCTAAATATGTGAGGTCCGACAAATTTGGAGTTCATTTGCAAAAATTTGATCTGGTGCCCCTGTTTGGAGGGAATATTTCGGTCAAACTTCCTTACAAGGCCCAAAAATGACCTCAAAAAATTCCTAATGGAGAGATAGGTAGCTTGTTTAGCATCTTCATCATAGTAAAAACATTTCTTGGGGGGGCCACTAGAGCTTCACTTAAAAAATATTTATCATACAAGCCTATAAAGATTGCAAGGTCTTTCTTTTCTAAATCTTTCTAAGGATTGTTATAGGTTAGAAATTTCCTTCATTGCCAATACACTTTTGCCTTGCCCTAACATTGTTGGTCCTCATTGTTGAAAATCTCTTCCACTCCTAACATTTGTTGTTCAAGTTTCTATGCTAAGTTATGGAATGCCACTTCTACGTTTTAATTAAGTGTATGGCCTTCTTGCATCATAGTTAGAGCCTCATGCAGCCAGGTGCCACTATTTGCCTCACTGGCCTCCTTTGGAAGAACTTCCTTGAGTTGGTTAAGGATCCATTCAATATTTATCATACAAGCCTATAAAGATTGCAAGGTCTTTCTTTTCTAAATCTTTCTAAGGATTGTTATAGGTTAAAAATTTCCTTCATTGCCAATACACTTTTGCCTTGCCCTAACATTGTTGGTCCTCGTTGTTGTTAAAAATCTCTTCCACTCCTAACATTTGTTGTTCAAGCTTCTATGCTGAGTTATGGAATGCCACTTCTACGTTTTAATTAAGTGTATGGCCTTCTTGCATCATAGTTAGAGCCTCATGCAGCCAGGTGCCACTATTTGCCTCACTGGCCTTGGAAGAACTTCCTTGAGTTGGTTAAGGATCCATTCCATCTCATAGATAGTAAGTACCCATTCCTTCCTTTGCTCGGCCAATAATCTGTATTCTCTGGAGGGTTTTCATAGTGTGTGGGTTGGGCAGATTTTGACATGGGAGGGTTTTCTGAAGGTGCTCCTATATGAATAAGTGAGCTTTTCTACTACTTATCCACATCAAGGTCTTATGGTTTTAAGATTTCTCCCTCCTGATTTTGAGATATAAAGCTCTAAGAACCTCTCCTTCAGTTTCTGTAATCATCCCCTATTTCAGAATGCAAGAAAACATTGTTTTCCCTTGTTTTTGGCCTAGAGAGAGAAAATATTCTAGAGAGAGAAAATACAAAATTGAGATATTTTTGGATACAAAGTTTCTCCTAATATCTAAAATTAATTCCCTTAAAACAAAAGTTCAAAAAGAATTTTCCAATGTGCATTAGAAATTAACTGGATATGTGTATTGGAGACCTTTGCCTAAGGGTCCACATTTTCAGAAATTTTTATTAAGGTCCAAATAAGGTTATAAAGGGCCAATAGGATTAATCCAAGTGTTTCAATAAGAAAAATGCAAAGAATAAAAGAAAATACCCCAAAAATTAGTAAATGCTCACATAAGATAAAGAGTTGACCAAATACTGGGTTTATTAGTTTAAAAAATGGGATATTTTAGGAAAATGTTGAATTTTTGACACCTCAGGAGTGGGGAAGATGGCTCATGAATTAGGCACCTTTTTTTCATCATTACATTGAATTTTTAATTAAAAAAATGAGATATTTTTATCTCTCCTCCTGCAAACTGGATCAAAAAGTGAGCCAAACTGGTCCAAATCTTGTCCAAAGTAGATCAAACTGAAGCTGGAAGCCTCTAGAACCCAGTTGGACTTGGTTAGTGGCCTCCCTCACCTATAAATAGACTCTCATTCCTTTTTATTTTCATCTTTGTGTATTTACATGCCAGTATTATCTTCATTTTAGTGTAATTTTATTATCCCTCTATTTTGCCTCTACTTTGGGAAACTTTGGAGCTTCACAAATCTCCATCCTCTCTTGGAGATTACCCTCCGCATCTTGGTGGCCAAGCTTTCTTTGTGGGCTTCACTTCTTTTTTAAAGAATCAAGCCGAAAATCAAGGGTAAGCTTTAATCTATGGTGTTTTTCTATCTTTCTCAATGGTTATCTTCTTCCCAACCCCTCTAATGCTTGGGAAGCTTTTAAATCAATGGTTTTTTTTTCTTGAAATCAAGCTTTTTAGTGATTCATAATGATTAATTGGATTAATGCTAATCTTTAAGCTTAAAATTAATATTTTTGATTAGTAAATCTCTCTTTTTGAAAGATTACTTATCTTTTTTATTAGATCCTTGTTAGAAGGATGGATCTTAATGATAATCTCATTATCTGAATCAAAACTCTAGGCTTGACAAGCTAGACAAGAAGATTAAATATTTTTATGATTTTAATCTAGTTAAAAATGATGATTAATTCTTTTAAGCTTGTTTGTGATTAAGAAAAATCATATTAATTCATTTTTAATCTAGTTAAAAATGATGATTAATTCTTTTAAGCTTGTTTATGATTAAGAAAAATCATATTAATTCATTTTAAGTTGAAAAGAGGGTTATGCTAATAGGAATGATGAATGGATATTTTAAGAATAATCAAGAGATTTAATTATAATTATGCTTATAATTATGTTATGTATGCATAAATAAATTTTTATTTTAAAAGATGAATTTTCACCACATTTCATAGTTATGAGTATTTATTTAAAAATAGAAATTTGAGCATTCTCAGAAATTGCAACGAAGCTATGGCAAAATTTTCTATTAAAAAAATGAATCTTATTTTTATGCATAAATTTAATAATGCAAAAAGAGGAATTCTCATCATATTCTAGGCATAAACATTTTTATGCTAAAAGAATGATTTTTGTTATATTTATGGAAAATACTTTTATAGTATTTATGCATAATTATTTAAATAGAGAAAGAGAAATTTTTGTTATATTTATTTAGATGAAAAATTAGGAATTTCCACGATAGTCTAGGTATAAACATTTTAAATATTAAAAGATAAATTTTTGTCATATTTCAAATTCTGGGTATTTTTATTTATTTAAAAATGAAATTTTGAGTATTATCATTTCTTAGAAAATATGGGGAAGCTATGGGAAAATTTATATCATTAGAGAATGAATTTATGCATAATAAATTTTATGCTAAAAGTGAAGTTCTGAGCATTATTCAATTATCAAAAAAATAAAGAAGGTTATGCACAAATTTTCTAGAATCATTCAAATTATGAGAATTATGGAAATGATTCATTTAGATAAATGGATTAGTGTTTATACTGAAAGAGGAAATATGGGTATAATTGATTTTGTAAATCCCATGAATCTTTTATTGAACATATTTTATCTTGAGAAATTTGAGAAAGAATGTGAAAATATTCATATGAATGCATCGAGAAAACATGGATAATTCTTAATCAGAAAAGGAAATTTTGAACGCATTAAACTTTTGGAATTTTGAAGTATACGTCTAGATTCTTGAAAATTAGAATCTGGAGTATATTCTGAATGAAAAAAGGATTTCCCAGAAAAAGACCAGAAACACGTTTAGATGGATGAACATGAATACTTATGAGACTGACTTATCCCTAGATTCCCTGAAAAAGGAATCCGGAATCCTTGAGAGGATCAAGGATCCAAAAAGTGAACGGAAATTTAGATTTAATGGAATCGAGAAAAAGTTACGTTTCACTAAGCCAAGTAATTGGTGGAGACTTAGAAAGTTCTGTCAGGAAAGTAGAGTAGCTGTATTTTTAACCTAGAATGATGTGAATGGATGTGAATGGATGTAAATGGATGTGATATGATGTGAATGGATGTAAATGGATGTGATATGATGTGAATAGATGTAGGAATGATGTGAATGGATGTATGTATAATGATGTGAATGGATGTGAATAGATGTAGGAATGGATGTGAATGGATGTAGGACGATGTGAATGGATATGAATGGATGTGGAATGATGCAATGTGAATTGATGTAGAAGAATGTGGAATAATGAGAAATGACGTGGAATGATGTGGAATGATGGAAATTTGTTGGAAACTGTATTTGTATATGAAACCGGTCTTTTAAAGACTGCTTTATGTCAAGAATACTGGGGAAGCATGTTGACTATCTTGTCGAATGAGGTCATGAGGACCTAAGTGAAAAAGGTTGCAACAGCTGACGAAGAGTCAATGAAGGACGTCTCGCGTGGCAAGGTCGGTCGAGGTCTTGACCAGCCTCGGTTCGATTAAAATGGTGAGCTTCCAGTACGGTGGAGGAGGGACCAAGGAAGCAGCCTATGAGTGAAGCGCTAGGTGACCTAGAGGGTGTTGACCATACGGTGCTCGGGCTCTGGGTCGCCCAGGATACCCACGCATGCATTAGAGAAGAAAATGAGTTTGAGTTTGTTTTCTGAATACAGGCATGGATCTGGTTGATTGACCTTGTTGGTCTTCAAGGGATGAGTTCATAGCACTTTTACATGGATCTTGTTGATTGATCTAGCTGATCTTCAACTGAGAGTCCATATGGATTTTATGTGATTATATTCATGGGTACTACGGCCTAGGAACTATTGAAAAGGCCCCTGAGTGAGTAGGTGGTGAGCGTTCTGGTTGCCAATGATGCCATCGGTATACTGAGTGAGTAGGTGGTGAGCGTTCTGGTTGCCAATGATGCCATCGGTATACTGAGGAAGGAACGATTGAAATTTGGATTTTTATAGTTGGAAAGTAGAAAAGTTGGAAATTAGACATGGAACTGGAATACTGAGGACTATGATGGAAACACTATGGTTTTATTGCAATACTATTTTAAAGACAGCTAAATCTATGAAAAACACAATTTCATATTAGGTGTGTAAGTGGTGTGTCTATTTAAGTTTTGCATAAGAGCCGGCTAGGGGGCCTGGGAACTCTTTTCCCTGGTACCCGCCGGGACAAAACATAACCAAATTTTTATAATGGATCCTATCAATACAATGGTTAGGCGGTTAGCTAACCCATGGGATTGGATGGGGTTAGGCTAGATTGATAAATTCCTATAGTAAAATTCAATTATGTTTAAGTTACGATAGTTGAAGTAAGTCTCAGGAGGATAATCTGTGTTCTATGGAAAAGAATCAACGGCTGTGCCTCTTAATGGGGGGAAAAAAGCATTGGTCTCTATGATCCAAGTGCAATCCAAGTGCAAGCTCCTCCCTTGATCCAGCCATGTGACCCGCGGGTTCGGTCGGAATGCAAAAGGGTAATTAAGGCTCTTGACTACGTTAGAATAATTTTTCCTGGAGGAATCGCCTATGCCTTCTAGGCAAGGGAAGTTTTTCCGGGTTCGGTTTTGGAAGAACCGAGGGATTAGTCTCTTGTCTGGACATTCGTGGGGCGAGGCCCCGAGTGGGAAGCTCTGCCCTATGCAAGAAGTTTCTACTTTCGCTGCTAGCATCCCAGAATTCGATGGGCAGAGGGAGCAGGGATCTTTCATGGTTTATCTTTGAATTTACTTCCTAGCTTAGCTTCCAAGGAAGGTTTTCTCATATATGAATAAGTGAGATTTTCTAGCCACTTATCCACATCACGGTTATATGGTTTGTCTTTGAGTTGACTTCCCAGCTCAGCTTCTAGGAAGGTATACCCTCATCAACTATGCTAGGTGAACTTCCTCAAATTCCCTAGAGCTAGATATTCTAAGTTTTTCAGAAGTGAGCATAGATCTAACAATAGTTTCAAATTATAATTTCCAAATTCCTAGAGGGTGATAAGACTCGTTGTGTTATGCCTTTAGGTGATTTATTTTTATTTAAACAGTTTCTAGCTTCAAAAAATCCATAAGTGTACATCCAAACTTGGCTATTAAACTCTAGGAACTCCATAGGGCACTAGTAATCCTCAAACGTGTTTTCTAGCAATCTGAGAAGGAAGGGATCTTCATCATCATCAGGGAAATCTTGAGATTACATTAGTACAATGATATAGACCCTAAAGATAAGAACTACATGATGACTTGGAAACTCAAACACGTCATCCTCATCCCCATGAAATATGGTCATGATGATAAAAGTAGGTGATATGTATTTTAACAACATTCTAGACATAAACTCACATCATTATGGCTAATGGGTGATAAAAGTAGGTGATATGTATTTTAACAACCTTCTAGACATAAACTCACATCATTAGGGATAATGGGTAATACAAAACCTATTTCCCTAAAGTAATATGGTAGATGTGAAAAAGGCTTGAGTTTGCTCAAGGTTTTGAGGTGCAACAACTAATGTGGCTAACTAAGAAGCATGAGAGAATAGGATTTCCATGAAATTACCCGTTTGCTTAGGAGGCGAGCTTGTATCTCTCTTGTATGTTCAATCTCTGCCTACTTTCAAAGAACAAATTCAAGTTCTTTAGCCTTTGTCTCTACTTCCATTTTGTGCCTTTGAGTTAGTTGAAAAGCTTCCTCCATCTTCACAAATGCTTGCTCATATTTTTCTTTTTCTCTTTGAGCAGCCTTTCTCTCCTCTTCTTGGTACTTTTGGAATTGTAAAAAACTTTATCGGGCCTCTAGAAGTTATCTTTCCATTTCTTTGCATTGGTCAGTTTTTAGCACAACATTCATCTTCCTCTAGAAGTTATCTTTCTTTGCATTGGTTAGTCTCATCAAGTAGAGCATTCTTCTTCCTCTAAAAGTTATCTTTATGTGCACTGGTCAGTCTCAGCAGAGCATTCTTCTTCCTCTCTAGAAGTTATCTTTCTTTGCATTGGTTAGTGAACAGAGCATTATTCTTCCTCTAGAAGTTATCTTTCTTGGCATTGGTCAGAGCAAAGCATTCTTCTTCCTCTAGAAGTTATCTTTATTTGCATTGGTTAGTCTACATAGCATTATTGCTCCCGCAACCTTTCTTTTTACTTGTTTGAAGTTGAGCAATTTGCTGATAAAACTCCTTATTGGCCTTGCTAAGTTGATCCCTATCTTTCTTTGTAGCTCCTATCTCTTGTAAACCATTCCTCACACTTTTTCTTGAGCCATCCCATGTCATTTTGGATCTTGTGCTTTTTTGCAATCCATAGTGTCAAAGCTTCTCTTCTCTTCCTCCAATTGTTCCGATATGTTCCATATGGTGACTACGTCTGTTTTAGATTCTTTTACCTAGGCCTAGAGTTACTGGATGTGTTTGCTCATTAGCTTTATTTGCTCCTTCTTTTTTAGACCTTTGTCTTTGCCTATTATGAGAAGTTTGGATCAAACCCCTTGAGAGTGTTATAAGCCCATTCAGAGTCTCCTTCTTCCTCTAGACTAGAAAGGTTTGTGACAACTGTATTCTCGCCTCATCCAGCTTTGGGTCTTCTTCCTTTATTCCATTCTTTACATTCAGCATCTTCATGCAGAGGCGTTAAAAAGTATTACTTATTGTTGGCTGGATTTTGGAACTTCTAATTCCTTCTATCAAGAACCACCGCTTCTTTTCATGCCATTGTGGCTTACTAGAAAAGACATTGCTACCTCCTTTGCCTTGCTTTATGAGGCTTCTCTGATATGGTGCTTGCTTGTGTGAAGACACTTCTTTCATAATTCATGTAGCTATATCTCCCTTCCCAACTTCTGCTCGTGACTTTAATGGAGCTTCCACATTTGTCTCTTGCGGCCTTGGGGAAAACCTAGAGCTTTTCTAGCTTTGTATGAAAAATATTCGATGTAGCAGAAAAGGGTTAGCGATTGAAATCATGTCACTAGGCCTCCAAAGTTGACATAGAAAACTTATAGCTCACATGCAAGTCTCAGTCTAAGGACCACTTGGAACAGCATGAAAACACTTCAAATCAAGTCAAAATCATTGGAGGTTTGATACTCATCATGTCATGGCATTAGTCATTAGCATATGTGGTAAATCATGGCAGATACTTAGCACCAGAGGCATGGAAACATTAGACCAAATTAGTCCATAAATTGGCCTTTAACCACCCAAATGATTTTTGGACATCTTACATATTTTAGTTTTGGTCAAAACTTGATACCACGGTGAACATTTGTAGTTGGATTTATGTCTCTGCAAATTCACATTGCAAATAAGGCCTTTCCTAGAGCAGGTGGAGAAACCTCTCGATTTTAGAGCTAGGAGTGGTACACCTTTGTCAAGAGGCCACTTATGCTTGCCAAAAAACAATGCACATAAAGTCGAAATCAATGGAGGTTTGATATGCATAAAGTGCACATATGTAAAGGTCATGTGTAAGGATGTGAAATCAACAAAGGTCCCTAGGGCCTTCTCATTAGGCATCAAAATCAAAAAGCTTCATTGACCAAATTAGTAATATTTACCACCCCTGATAAGCCATATGGTCATCTTAAAGTTGTCGAAACTTATCCTCCATAATGCATATTTTTGTGAATCACAAGCTGTTATAATGCCTCCATACTAGCACATTGCAACTAAAAAATTTATAGAGCAAGTGGATACAATTATGGGTTTTGGAGCCAGGGTCGCCAAACCTTTGCTAGGAGGCCACTTTTGTTTGCCGAAAAATAATGCATATGATTTCAAGATCGATGGAGTTCTATCTAGTACCATACAAGTACATCAATACAGTCAGGTTTATTTGTTCTAAACACATTTGGATTTTTTGGATAAGGCCTCAAAGTAGCCTTTGGTTGGGAATAATATTGAAGACTCAAGATATGTAAAATCTTCTTAACATCTTACCCAATCTCTGGGGGGTGGTTCACTTAAGTTCTTTCTTGTTGTGCAAGCTCACTACTTGAAGAAACTTTTATAAAAGGAGGTAGGATTATCACCTAACATTGCACCTTCTTTCCTGAGCCCTAAAGTCACAACCTTTGGCAAAATATCTTAGAACCAAGAGCATTTTCTTAGAATAGACAGATGGTCCGAATTGCCACTTACTATTGAATTTCTAGCCCAGCCTTGTCACATTTAATTGAGTCAGTTTTGCTATCAATTATGGGAGCATGAGAAGCTTAACCTGATTCACCAGATCGAGAGTTGCCTAAGACTCTACCACTTCTTAGGTGCATAGAAACACTACCCGAATGACTCTAAACTTGGAGGGGCCTTTGGTCAACACGATTTTAAGATAACTTGTATTTCTTGGCCGATGGAGGATATAGAATTACTTCTATGTTATACCATTTTCCATATCTTCTTCAAAGTTATTAAGGCCAAGGTCTCCTCTTTAGTCTCGTCAAATGAAAATGGTAATCGATTGATTAAAATTGTGAAAAGGATTGAAATCTTGGAAAGGAGTTTCCCTTCAGCAAAGGAATCCCTTATATACCAATCTCGAGAATATCCAAAGGTAGTTGAGATAAATTCTACTCGTTTTGCAATTCCAAGGAAGCAACAGCCCATTTGGATGTACATGAGATTTTCCTCCCAACCTGGACCCTAGATAATCTGCTAATAGCAATCTACTAACAAGGTGGTACCTCTTAGCTTAATTACGAAAGATCCATCAATCAATTGCAATATTTTGAATTGAATGCTTTCATGCGTGCCAACAATGGCACCATTCATTAGCTTAGGATCTAGAGTCCTAGGGCTAGATGTAGAAACTAGAAATTTAAGGGGCCTTTGGTTAAACTCAATTTGGGACATTGAAGCAATATCTCCTAGAAAAAGTAAATATCCAGGGACCTAGAAGAATGTTGACGTGCTTTGTAAGACTTGGGATAGTCCTAAACCAAGATCCCTAGCTTTTTTTGGCTAGAAAAACTCTTCTAAGCATAGGTTCATGGGGTTACTTTCATTAAGTGCTAGAAATTTTTGTTTTTAGGGTTATTTGAAGCTATAGGGCTCTTGTTCTCAATGAGACAAGATTACAAACTCACCCCTAATCGTATCTCTTCACAAATACACTAATCTAATCTAGGTCGAGACAAAACATTCTAAAAACAACCAGTATATCCAAGTTGTTAGAATGGGCTTAAACTTGGTGTATAGATGTCATTAGAAATTTTTTAGACCCAAAAAGGGCCTCCTAAGGATTCCTATTTTTAAGGGATTAGAGCTTAAAAAGCTGGGCTTAAGGGAGACAAAGGCCATGATGACCCCTATTTTTTGCCTTGCCACATCAGCCATACCCCCCTAGTTTCACTTTTTAAAGGGAATATTCTCATACTTTTTAAAGGGAATATTCTCTTACTTTTTGACTTTTCTCATACTTTCTCTCTTAGTTTTTGAATTTTTTATCTTCACTCTCTACAAATTGAAAGTTTGAAATCTCCTTTCTTATTAACTCCCACCATATCGCCCTTCCACATCAGCAAAACATTCTCATATTTAGGTGGGCCCCAAAAAGGGAAAATTTTTTATTTTTTTATTTTTTTACATTTTGAGGTGGAAAAAACACCACCCAACCAATATGTATGAATTTTTTATCTTCACTCTCTACAAATTGAATCTTTCTTGTCAGTTTGAAATCTCATTTCTCATTAACTCCCACCATATCTCCCTTCCACATCAGCAAAACATTCTCGTATTTAGGTGGGTCCCAAAAAGTGAAAAAAAAATATTTTTTATTTTTTTACATTTGTGAGGTGGAAAAAACACCAACCCAACCAATATGTATGATGAAAATAAAATTTTCCCTCCAAAAAGCTTGTAATTCAAGGGTCACGTCAGAAGCCTGTCAGAAGCCAGCACATCCATAACTAACAGTTAGGTCCCCACAACCCCATAAACATAACTAACTGTGAAGAACCACTACATCCATGAGATCCCGAAATTGTGGGGACCCCAAAAATTATTTTTTTTTAATTTTTCTCATAAATGTAATTTATTGAAATGAAAAACTCCATGTTAGTATATTTGTATCTCAAAAATATCATTTTCTACTTAGAAAAACAGATTTGTGTTAAACCTTCAACAACAAAGTTTTACCACTCTCTCTCTCTCTCTCTCTCTCTCTCTCTCTCTCTCTCTCTCTCTCTCTCTCTCTCTCTCTCTCTCTCTCTCTCTCTCTCTCTCTCTCAGGATCTCTCTACTTTAGCTTCTTCCTCTGCTTACCTTTGCAAGCCGTGTGTGTAGCCCCTTGTGAAGCTAGAAAACGAAAGGTTGATTTACACATTCGTATTCCTGAAGAGTATGGCAGCTCTAAAAACCCATCCTACTGATGCACAATCTGTCCAAGCTCGTAGGATAGCTAAGGAGAAAAATGTAGATCTTTGGGTTGATGGACATCTCTATCCAATTGACCCTCCATTAAGAGCAAACCCTCCTTTCCACGATTTATCATCTTTTATGCAATTTGTTGGTGAAGGAGAGCTTGGCTTGTTAGGATACTGCAGAAGATTGACTACAAGTGGAGCTTGGCCAACCCATATTCTCCAATCTCAATTGCAAGCATCACAATAAATCAAGAAATCAAGTTTTATCAAAGGAACACTGAGTTGGTGGGGTAAGAAGAGCCCCTTTCGCTCTCGCACAGTGAAGGAGATTCTCCAACGATATAGAATAGAGTTCCCTGTGCAGGGGATTGCCCTTGAAGCATTGCCTCCGAGGCTTACCTTGTTGGGCTTTTTGAAGACACCAACCTCCTTGCAATACATGCAAAGAGGATTACCATATCTCCCAAGGACATGCAACTAGCTCGGCACATTCGAGGCGAGCGAGACACTATCTAGAGATCTTAGATGTTAACCTTCTTTTTGAAGCAACTCTTTTGTTTCAAACCCCCCTTTGTAACAAGCCTATCTCGCTTTCATTTGTAACCTTTTGATAATTAAAATTTGAAGTTTCTCTTACAATGTCTCGGTGTCATCATGTTTGTTTAACATGGAGTGTCTATCATGTGCCAGTTATTATGGTCACCGAAGGCATTAGAAATGCTCTTGGAGGACTGAGGAAGCTGTGCCATAAAAGTGCGAATTTGGCCTCTGCAACGGCAATGTAGGCTCAAAATTCGCACCGTTCTGGCACTTCTCCCCTAGCCACTCATGATCATTTCTGATGCATTTATAATGAAGTTAAGCACACTAATTGTAAGAAACAATAGTTTACAAGATAAAAACACCTTTAATCATGTATAAAAATACAGTGTTTATCATCTAATGCATTAGCATTGCTCCTAGAGGACTAGGGAAGCTATGCCAGAATAGTGCGAATTCAGGCTCTGCAGCGGCGATGCAGGCTCAAAATTCGCATTGTTCTGGCACTACTCCCCTAGCCACTCAGGATCATTTTTGATGCATTTATAATGAAGTTAAGTACACTAATTGTGAGAAACAATAGTTTATAAGATAAAAACAGCTTTATTTATCATCCAATGCATCAGAATTACTCCTGAAGGGTTGAGCAAGCTATGCCAAAACAGTGCGAATTTGGGCTCTACAGCAGCGGTGCTTGTAGACTCAAAATTCACACTGTTCTGGCACTACTCCCCCAGGCTCCCAGGGTCATTTCTGAATGCATTCACAAAAACATTGATGGTACAAACTAGAAAAAACAATGATATACTTGATGAAAATAGGTTTGCAAAAACTGTATTGTATTCATAATAAGAAGTGATACATCATCTTTACATCATCTTTACAAAAGCTTTCTTACAATATTGAGCTTCCTTCTCTTGTTATGGTGGGCAGAGTGTGCTCAAGGAGTGATTGGGCTATTTCTTGAGGATCCTCTATGCCTATGCTTTTGGCTATACCTATATGAGCAAGAAGCTTACCCCTAGACCCAGAACCAAAAACATCGAAGGCAAGGGATTTTTAAATCAAAACTATACATTTGATGCTCTATGCCATAGAGGCTACACAGAGCACCTTAGAGAGGGCTTTCAAAAAGAAGAGAGTGAAGGCAGATTGAGGGGTGTAGTCCTTGTGGATAATGGCAATGCCATCCCACAGGAAGCCGACCAAGATAGTGCGCCAACGTAGCATCATGTCCATGGACCTTGGCCTGGTCTCTACTGTCACCGCCTCTCCCAGCAAATGCGTCAATTTCAACCGCCCTCTGCAATCAAAGGAAAAATCAAAATATTTTCCTATACATAATTACAAATGTTTCTAAGTTATAAAAGGTCGATTATGACCTCTTGCTCAATGTCTTCTTTTGCCAAAGTGCTGGTGGGGGGCGGAGAGGTCAATCGAGGACTTAGTCTCATCCTTTTTAGGTGCTTTGGTCTCCTCCATCACTCCAGTAGCAAGGGTATCCTTTTCAGCCTCTAGCTTGTCTTGTAAGGTTGTGAATTTCTCCTCTCTCGAACTAGGGCTTGCTCTGCGGTCTCAACCACAGTTTCCTTGACCAAAGCAACTTTCTCTGCGATAGATTCTCCAAGGAGTAATATAACACTATCTAGGTGAGGACCGAGGTTGGACGTATCAAGGTCCACCTCACATCGCGTGCATATAATGCCCAAGCATTCATCCACTCCTCTCAAGCTAGCTGCCTTTTCAAGGTCATGAAGAAATAAGTATTCCTCACCTTCCACCACAATGGTGCTAAAGAGATTGATCTTAAGCTCTGGCAGCACCTTGCTCTCCTCGTGTGTGGGAAAGATGGCCCCACATCTTCTACTATAGTGGGCTATTCAGCTGCTCTGCAGATTGTGCACCCTCTAGAAAGTGCTTTGATGCAAGCTGCTTTCCACACCTGCACTCATTCCTACTGCCTTCACTTCCTTGTCATCCCTCAAATACCCTGCCAACTGCAATGCAAGCATCTCTACCTCCTCATCCGAATCCTCATCGTCGCTAATGAGGAACGCAAAAGTGGGGAGCCACGAGAGAAACCTAGTTCCTAAATTGCCCTTCCCCAACCTCTTCACCTCCTACTTATTGTTGAAGGTACAGTAAGCTCCTGCGGGGATGTAGATGTCGATGAAGCAAAAAAAAAAGATATTGTTCTGTACAAGATCACTTGGGCTTTAAGATACACGCATTGCCTCTCCAATGGATGCATGCATAGCGTAGAAAACTCCAGTGAGGCATTGGAGTGGTTGTTCCTCAACATAATTAGAGGGAAAAATATCTGCAGAGAGACATAAAAAAATGGAGGATCATAAGAAAATTTGAAACAAAAAATCCAATATTAGCATGTTGTTAAAGCTGTGTTTATGTTACACTGACAATTTGAAGGAAACCTTGGTCGTTGGCCTTGAATGTAAAAGTCTCCAAGGGTATACACATGTTGCACTATGGCAACCAGTCCTTCCTTCTTAGTATGGCAACCAATCCTTCCTTCTTAGTATGCTTGAAACCTTGTAGCCGCCCCTTCCAATGATGTAGCATATTCCCTAGTTGACGCACTCGATGTGGTCCCTTAGAGCTTGGCTGCATGTAGACTCAAGCCCCAACCCTGAATCTGTTGGAGCCCAAACTGCATTCTCATCTCTTGTGTTATGCAACATAAGCTCTTCCACCTTCTCCCTAGGTCTTCTCACATTACTGGAAGAGGCCATGGTGGTAAGAAAAGAGAAGAAGGGAAAAGAAAAGCTTGTTTTACAATAGAGGAGTGGAGAGGAGAGAAAGTTCAGGGTTTTCAATGCAGCAATGGAAAGCTTAAAGGAGGGTTAGAGTTTGAGAATAGGCTTCTTGAACCTAGAGTAAACTAAAGAGGGATAGAGTTTCTGCAGCAATGGAGAGGGAGGAAGCTTGAGAGAGCGAGAGAGGGAGATTGAGAGGGATGGAGTTTCTGCAGCAATGGAGAGCTTAGAAAAGAAAGAAAGAGGGAGAGGGAGCTTGATACTGAGGGAGAGCTTGAGAGGTATGGAGTTTGTGCAGCAATGGAGAGCTTAGAAGAGGAAGAAAGAGGTTCAAAATGAGCTTTCCAAACCTAAGTTTGAGAGGGAAACACACTTTTGGGAAAAATTTAAAAATTTTCAATTTTTAGGGTTTTTAATCTGCGCGATTCTAGGTGGGGGGGGACCTCTAAGTTTGGGCCCAGGAGGTAGGGGCACAAGAGTAGTAATTAGGCCCCATTAGCAAACCAAAGCCTAGGCCCCTTAGGGCCAAAGAAGTCACCCAGCCCTCTTCCTATTGGTCCATTCCTATTGGTCCATTAGCAAACCAAAGCCTAGGCCCCTTAGGGCCAAAGAAGTCACCCAGCCCTCTTCCTATTGGGCCCTTAGGGCCAAAGAAGTCACCCAGCCCTCTTCCTATTGGTCCATTCCTATTGGTCCATTCCTAAAAAATCAAAAGTTAATCCAAGAGGACCTCTTTGGGTCCAAAAAATTCTTAATGTTTTAGCATGCCAAAAGCACAACCCTATGCTCAATTTCCAAAGTTGAATGTTTTGGAGCCAAGCATGGACAATTGACCTCACTTGATAGCTTCTTTGACATGTCTACACAAGATTCAGAACCTTGTCTTCGAGAAGTGAGATTACAAGTGTGGACTCCTTGATTTCATGGATTTGGAAGCTCGAGGTGGATCAAACATAGCTAGAAGCATGGTTTTGACATAATCTAGATATTAGTAAATATTAGTGTAAGACAAAATGAGGGCATGAATCAAAAGCACATATTTTGCATTAGATTAGGACTCTTTTTATAGGCTTGATACAAAGTGATTAGCTATGTGACTTACTGATAATCATTCACCTAATCATGCTTAATTTTCTTCTAAATCCAATCCCTAGAAATCTAGCCTTCACCTCCCTCTCATAAATGTTAATTGGACTTTGTTCATCCCACTTGCCCACTTGTAGTAGGCGCTTAGATGTGGTGAATTTTGGATCCTTCTATTACTCCACTTGGTACATTTGCAGGCCTTTTACATGCCCTTTTGAGCTTGGAACCCAGCTATATCAAATGATTAAGGTACATGCTCCCCCTTGCTACACAAATGTTGCATCCTCTAGCACATTGATTTTCAACACATGTACATACTTGCTTCGTGCAAAACCTTATTTAAAACAGGCTCTTAGGATAGAAGTTATAGCCTTGCCAAAGGTGCCCTTTTTTTGAATATTTCTAAGTGTTCCAAACTAAGAAAAAATTCATCTCTTTTAGGTTAGAAGTTATAGCCTTGCCAAAGATACTCTTTTTCCAGAGATTTATAAGTTCGAGACTAAGAAAAAATTCAGCTTGTAGCTCTTTTAGCTCCAAAAGAAACCAAAAAAAACTTCTAAACTATCTCAAACTTGTCCAAATAGCACCAAAATTGGCGGGTGGGATGTTCAGAGTGTTAAGTGCACTATGGACACTTTAATCCCAGTTTTTAGGAAATAACTACTAATTTTAGCAAGGACCACTAAAAATAGGCAAAGACTTAAATGTGTCAGAGTGGGACCAAATTTTAGCAAGGAATGCTAAAAATAGGCAGTGACTTAACTGTGTTAGATTGGGACTAGATTTTGTGTGTGGGTAGTCCAAATTGATGTTAACACATGGGTAAGCTTTTGAGAAAGACACATGGGTAGTCTAAACTAATGTTAACACATCTTTAATGAAGAATTTCTAATTCTAGCAAGGACTACTAGAAATAGGCAATGACCCAACAATGTCTAATCGTTGACCAAACTCGGAGTGAGGGTCCCCACCGCAGCTATCTAGTGCACAAGCACTCTGATCCATGATGCAAGTTGATGGCTAGGTAGATCTTATGTGTCTAGCTTGATGTGCAAAGTTTTTGTTCGACAGTCCGATTAAAGTTTTTGACCCATATATAGGTAGGTTCACCTCCACGTAAGATCTTATTTGAATCCGATAAGCCACTTGGCCACTATAGCTCGATATGTGTTTTTTGCCCTTTTTGCACAATGCAAGGCTATTGGCCATTTTTACCTCCACATAAGATCTTATTTGAATCCAATAAGCCACTTGGTCACTATAGCCCAATATGTGTTTTTTTTTTCCTTTTTGCATAATGTAAGGCTATTGCCTTTTTTATGTTTTGACTAAGGATCTCAGATTAGAACCAAAATTGACGACGAGGGATTATCCCTTAGTGCCAAAGAGACATTGGATACCTCAAGTCCAGTTTTCGAAAGCCTAGCTACTAGGAGCTTCTCCTCGTCCTCGCCCTCTATCCCCTTCTACAGAGTCCTTTTATATCCCTCTGCCACCATGGCCACCTCTACTAGCAAGGAAAGCTCCCCCTCCCGATCGCAGTTCATCATACACACTACTTATTACACACAGATCGAACAACCTATTTCATAATAACCTCTCTTTTTTTGAATTAAATAATAATAATAAATAACTTTAACATAGATAATTTTAACCTTGATCTTTCTCTCCTTCAAAGGATAATTTTAACCTTGATCTTTCTCTCCTTCAAAGGATAATCTAGAGGGTGTTCCACCAGTAATAATAATAGATAATTTTAACCTTGATCTTTCTCTCCTTCAAAGGATAATCTAGAGGCCAGTAATAACAATCACTTTTTTAATTAAATAAAAAATCCATATTTTATTTACAATCCATTAAAAATAATTTTATTTAATAATTCACTCACATCACAAACATGCCTAAACATTCAGGCTATTCGTGTGAGCATAAACATGCCTAGGCTTTCATGCTATTTGCGTGCACACACACCAGTTTACACAGATATGATAAAAACTTTTTAAATTATTATTATTATTATTAAAAGAAAAAAAGAGAAAAAACAAAGAAAAAACAAAAACAAATAAACAACACAAATGGGTACAAACCCATCAATTGAAAAGCTTTAAATTCAAAAGAAATCAACCCCAAAGGGGACTTCATAATAAAGAGTGGTGATAACAATGGTTACCATAGTGAAAACACTGACCATCAAAAATAAATAATAAACAATAACTAACAAAGTGGAATATAACCCACCAAACTAAGACAAAAATCAACATACAAAAATAAACAAATAACAAAAAGGGGATGGAACCCACAATTTAAAATTTTAAAAAAACAATAATAATAATAAATAATCCATTACCTTAGACAAGCTAAAAACAAAATCAACCTCGAAGCAATGACATTAAAACTTAATTGTACATACACACTTATAAATAACTCTCATTTTATATTTATTGATCCTAAGTACTCATACAACCTTTCTATTTTGACATGTACCAATGCAATACTTGAAATTCCACTACTCAACTTGAGGAGGAGAATACGGATGGCAAGTTTGAGAGTGGAAGAACTTGTGTTTTGACATCATATCGGAATAATGTCTCAACGTCATATTGGAACGGTTGTCAAGAAGAAGATCAACTTTGACAAAATTGTATCGACATCATCACGAAACAAATGTGTTGTGGTTACCAAAGCAGTTATATCGTCATTGACATATCATTATTCATTTAACATTCATGATGTAAAGATATATAGCATTACACTATGCACATCGCATCTCCTAACTTACCCCTTATGCGGTCACAAGCATTAAGGGGGAGTGTTAGAATTAATGCTTTGTCCGCTGACGTGTGAATGCACACCATGAAGTGGCAGGCACGAAACGGCAAGCCTAACCTTATAAGGCCCAGTTCACAGTGAAGCGGCGGAAAACACACTCAAAAATGAGCAATTCCAGGTGGAAAAGTTAAAAAATGCACACTTCCGCCACCCGAGTGTTCACACAGAGGGCGGAAGGAAGACTGCACTAATTTTCTTCCGTCGCCCAATGTGAACCTTTCGGTCGGCGGAAGAAAGAATAAAACAAAAACATGGAAAGTAGAGCCAAGAGTTGATCGGTGCCAACATGGCACTTTTTGCCAAGTTGGAGGGTGGAAGAAGTTTGTTCCAAGGAGGGGGGGGGGGTTGGAACAAAACTCCCTTTTTTCTTCCACGATGTGGCACCTCTCAACCTTCTCTTCCGCCGCTCTATGTGAACACTAATGTCCATATGGCAACTTTTTGTTGGCTTCTACACTTTTTAAATTCCTTCCGCCGCCTTTTTTAATACAACAGATCATATCGGTTCATGATTGAAGAGCCTCTCCTCGTGTCTCTGTGCATCTCCACTCTCTCCTCATCTCCTTCTCAATCCACTTCGGCGCACTCCCCTGCTCATCTTCCTTCACATTGTTCTCGTAGCTGATTAGCTTGCCTCACACCACCTAGCTCTCCACGTTCACACACCCGCTGTCGCTCACCCCCGCCATCATCGCACCAATGTCAAATTTCTCAAAGTAATCCTTGCCAATCCATGGATCTTTCGAATGCCCTCCTACCTACAGTTCTTTGACTTATCGGACCTGTGTAGCTCTGACACGTCGCTATCAGATCTGTTCTAGTACACCACTGCCCAGTTGGTTTCAGAGTTTAAGATGAAGCTGGAAGATACCACCAAATTTGCTACAGGTCGTACTGCAAAAAGACCTCGCCACCATGACGATGAAGTGCGTGACTTGATGGAAATGGCTCTTACCCACAAGTGCTTCAGAGTTCCGTTTGAAGGAATTGCAGACAGGAAACTGCACAAACAGCTTGCTCATCATCGTCTCACAGTGAGAGAGGAAACTCACTACAGTCCCTATTGCGCCTTGTACAATCTTCAGGTGTGGGAAAGTCGAGAGCATTGATGGAATTGAGTAAGGTGGTGGGTGTTTACATTTACTATTGCAGCCTGGTGAGTAGCTCGTCAACAGCCTCTCCACCAAGGATAGTTGGTCTCGCAGATAAACTTGTTATAGCACATTTAGAGAACATGACATGGTGCTTTACTTGAAGGCATGGCTCCATGTGCTGGCTGCTGACATTAACACCACAGGGATATCACCCGAGGTTTGGAAGGAGCAACAGCTTCCTAATGAGGATGGTTGTCCCAAAGGTGACCTTGCGAAGAGGGTAAAGAGAGAACTCATTTTGCGGCCTTGTAAGAAATTCACGATTTTTTAATTTTTCTTCACCCAAAATCAGCAAAAATATTAAAGCAAGTACATGCAACTACAGAGATTCGCCGAAAAATGCAATTTAACACTCATGATGTAAAGATATATATCATTATTCATTTAACACTCATGATGTAAAGATATATAGCATTACATATGAATTCATAATGCAATATATAGCATTACATATGAATTCATAATGCATACATCACTATGCACATCGCATCTCCTAACTTACCCCTTATGCGGTCACAAGCGAGTGTTGGAATTAATGCTTTGTCCGCTAATGTGTGAATGCACACCATGAAGTGGCAGGCACGAAACGGCAAGCCTAACCTTATAAATATGTAAAACACTCAAATATCAATACAACAGATCATATCGGTTCATGATCGAAGCGCGTCGTCTCTCTATCCTCGTGTCTCTGTGCATCTCCACACTCTCTCCTCATCTCCTTCTTAATCCACTTCGGCGCACTCCCCTGCTCATCTTCCTTCACATTGTTCTCGTAGCTGATTAGCTTGCCTCACACCACCTAGCTCTCCACGTTCACACACCCGCTGTCGCTCACCCCCGCCATCATCGCACCAATGTCAAATTTCTCAAAGTAACCCTATTGACCTTGCGAAGAGGGTCAATAGGGAACTCATTTTGGGGCCCTGTAAGAAATTCACGATTTTTTATTTTTCTTCACCCAAAAATATTAAAGCAAGTACATGCAACTATAGAGATTCGCCGAAAAACGCGATTTGGTGTCAGTCTGGCAGCAGGTGATTCGGACATCGTCGGCGAGTCCAGAGTGGTCCAAAACCCCCAAAACGACGCTGGAAGCGCTGAAAACGGGCATCCAAAGGCCCGGAGAAGGCCGGAAAGGGCCGACCAGGAAGATTCGCTTGGAAAAGCGATCGGGCCGGCCAAGAAGATTCGCTGGCTGGCCAGCCCTTTCCGGCCTTCTCCGGGCCTCCGGATGCCCGTTTTCAGCGCTTCTAGCAGACTGACACCAAATCGCTTTTCTCGGCGAATCTTCCTGGCCGGCCCTTTCCGGCCTTTTCCAGGCCTCCGGATGCCCGTTTTCAGCGCTTCCGGTGTCGTTTTGGGGGTTTTGGACAGCTCCTGCCAGACTGACACCAAACCGCTTTTCTCGGCGAATCTTCTTGGTGGCCAGCCCTTTACGGCCTTTCCCGGGCCTCCGGATGTCCATTTTCAGCGCTTCCGGGGGTTTTGGACCGCTCCGGACGCGTCGGCGATGTCCGAATCACCAAATTTTGCATTGCAAATCCTGCACCGAAGATGACAATATCAATTATAATAAATGAAAAAGATATCTTCATTCAATGCAAACTCGCCGTTCTCTATCTGAATATGACTTTTATTCTTTTTTCCTCCTATTTATTATTTCCTCCAACGTTACGTTGGCCTTCCATTGATTGGTCGAGGGCTATTTTTTCTAAACCCTAAAAGGCTCCAAAATGAGTTCCGATTTTTCCTAATGGGACGAGTGGGGGAAGCTCCAAGCTCAATTTGACACACATGACCCATACTTGAAGGAGTTGATCCTGATAGTTATAGCCTGCAAACTTGTAGTGGAGCAATTAGGTTTGTTGAAAATGCCTTATAAAAGAAGTGCACCCACTGCTCGCTTGATGATTTGGAGGAGAAGGTGTGTACCCTTTGCAGAGTGTGATCTTTGCCTTTGATGAAGCAAGAGGGCTGCAAATACCGGATCTACAATTAAACTCGATAATTCTATATGAAATCAGGAGGGCACTCATGATTTTTTATGCCCATCAGATCTTCTTCGCGATTATGCTAGACACTTCTGCAAAAGTGACCAATCTTTCACCCAACAAGAACAATGAGGATAGTGACAAGCCCATAAAGATGGGCTTCAAAATGCCTCATCCATTCTACTTCCTTCCAAATATGGCTCTTTTCAAGCCAACTAGACGTCTAAGTGTTTCTGACTACTTCTAACCCGTGCATTGGATGAAGCAAGGTAGGCCAATGTGGTCTGCAAGGCTGAAAAGTGATGGTGATCCTTCCAAGTATAGACTCTAAAAAGCGTGCTACCCAACATTGGATGTTGTAAATTATCTTCCAACTAGCTGGTGGTTGAGATCGGCCTCCGCTATGCTACTAGTTCAACATACCTTCAGAGCTGCCTAGAGACAAGTGTCGTGATTCTCGTACGAGGGGACGTTGTTGAGCCTCAATGCGGGCACCCTCTCCATATCGGCAGTGTCCACAACCTTACCATACCCATGGAGGGTCCCATAGATCAAATCTCAAAGCTCAGTGGCAATGCGCTCATGTGCGCCATCATGGCGCACATTATCAAGAAGGATCGAGAGATCTGTCACTCGTAAGACAATCCTCCTATTTTTCACATGGAAGATGAGACAAGAAGCATTGGAATCTAAGAGAGATACCCAGGGGCAAGCTTGTAGACATGGATGCCTGCGCTAAGACAGCACAACAAGATGGCTTTCTGTGCACGGACAAGGTAAGAGACATGCATTTCATTAGACTCTGAGAGAGAGAGAGAATTTAATCACAGATCTCTACTTTTGTTGGCATATAAAGACACTACAAACCCTAGCAAGCATGCTTTCCTTCTGGCTAGGCCACTTTCAAAAACAATAACAATGAAACAATAGTAGATCACTCTCAAAGACTGGCCAAATGTGAATGACAACATGGATCTAGAGGCTATTTTCACAATGGCAGATAACATACCCATGCCTTCTGCAGATTGCCTTGATTTTCATGTCACAAATGGACAGTTTCTAGGTGTTGACTTCTCATTTTTTCCTGTGAGCCATGCCTCCTCTATAAAAGAGAGCCTTTGCCATTTTCTCTTGGGTAGCATACTTCATGTAGTGTAGAACATATTTGAAATGCTCGAATGGCCA
This sequence comes from Cibotium barometz, assembly GCF_041138505.1. NCBI lineage: Eukaryota > Viridiplantae > Streptophyta > Polypodiopsida > Cyatheales > Cibotiaceae > Cibotium > Cibotium barometz. Next base: position 32,511,146 of record NC_141072.1, read on the forward strand.
TGAATTTGAAAGCATACTTGGAAGCAATGCTAGATTGACACCTGCAAATCGATGAACTTGAAGCATGTACTTATGTTCGATCAGGATTCAAAAAGCCATTACAATGTAAATCATGATTAATTAGCTCACTAATCAAGATTAGAGGCTAGTGTGATAAATTAGAAGTTATTGATATATTCTCTACGCTACTCCAAATCCAACTCCTTAAAACACAGTTAAAAAGCCATTATAGCATAAATCATGATTAATTCACTCATTAATTAAAATTGAAGGCTAAAAATAGATTTTTTTATGTAGCCCTAATCAATCCAAACAAAACCCATAGATTGTAGAGCTCGATCTCCCGATTCCAATAGTGATCCGAGTCAAGATATGAGCAAAATAAGGTTTGCTAAAAGACTAAATTAATTTTGACTATTCATCACACTTAGTTAGCATTAATCATGCTTAATTTTGACTAATTAGATACATAAAATTAATCAAAATATTTCTAATAATGATGTGAATACAATGCCTAATGTAAATCACTAATTAATTAGTGAAATGAAAATTAATTAATCAAACAATCCCTTCTCTGTTATTCTTTGCAAAGTTAACAGAGTTAATAATATTAATTTTCTAATTAATACGTAGATTAAGGTGTAAAATACATACAATGTGATGTAAATGCATTGTTAATACCTCATATATGCAATCAAAACAACCAAATACAACACACAACTACTTAGAAAGCTTAAAAGAACTTCGCAGAAAGCTAAAAAACAAAGAACTTTTTATTTTTTTTCAAAAAGAAAGAAATTAAAACAAACTCAAGAACACGCAAACACTAAAAAACAAAGAGCTCAAAACACACTTAAAAACACATGACACTCAAAAACAAACAAATGCTAACAAGATTAAACACAAAAACAAAAAAATAGGCTACACAAAATCAGCATGGCCTCTCGAGAGAAAATGCAATGAATTTCCTTGGGTTACATGCTTTGAAGGCTACACAAAATTAGCATGGCCTCTCTGGGAAAATGTAATGAAATTTCTTTAAAAAAGTGCTCCATCATTCATATTGATGTAATTCTAGACCTTTTAAGAGGACTATAAACTCTTTAAAAACTTAGAGTTTAGCATAATTGATCTTCATAAAACGATGAAAACATACATAGTTGGCCTCAAAATAGAATTTAAAACTGTATGTACTATTCATGTTGACAAAAGAAGAGAACATAAGATATAGATATGGGAAAAAACCATTTGTGATTCTTCGGTAGTTAAATTTAACCAGGGTAAAGTGGAAGGCTTTACCTCACAACATCGACACTATCTGACAAATTGACTTCCTTGAGATAATTTAATTAACAAAGACACATGTAACTCCTTAATTAAGGAGATAACTCCTTACAAATTGATAGGATTTGATAATCTAAGAATGCTTTTGTGGCACCTTCCTTCCATATCTAGCACCAAAAAGCATCCCATACTAAAAAATTGGCTTAGCCAACTATTAAGAATTATGGGTATAACAGTAGTTATGATGCATGGGCAAAAAGTGGCAAAATGTGTATCAACAACCAAAAACCACAACCTTCTTGAGTTATTTTATAAGTATCCAAACTTCCAAACTTCAAATGGTAAACCTTTGGCTATCCAAAAGCCGGACTACTTTGAATCAAAATTTCTTAGCTATCCTCCTTTCCTCCAAAAAGGGATAGTTGCCAAACTATCAAGAAAGGAGTATTATCTTATGGCAAGGTCTCAACTAAAACCATCTCAAAGAAGAAAGTTCACATTTATATGGAGATTAAGTAACCATTCATGATTCCATGATCATCAGTACCTCTAACGACCAAGTCATATTAAGAAAGTAGAGGACAAGTGACCCTTTGATATCAATCAAAGATCTTATGGGTGAAGCGTCCAATTAAAAAATATTTGACAATTTGACAGTGATCACCTAAAAAACCATGTACGAGAGTCCACACTATCGTAAATGTGTGGCCAAATGTTATTTTTCATCAAAAAATCAATAAACAAGAAGAAAACCTTAGCATGTTAATGGAGAAGCGTTTTATTTTTTTTGCTAAAGATGTTCACGATAGCTTTCGTTATGATTCTACCATTTAATCTCTACACTATTCTTGCCCTTGCCATAGCAGTCACCCGCGTGTCACACTCTGTGGCCATCTCATTTTACCATGTGGTAGGAGTGTACAAGGGGGGACAGACTGCTCGAGCAAGTCCCCTCTAGCATTCTGAAACTGCACAGGTATTTTCCCTCCTTCAAAATATTTTCCCTCCTTCAAAACCGTCTCCTCTCCTCCCCTCTAGGCAGGTGGCAGGGGTGTACAAAAGGGCAGACTCTGCATGGTGGGGGCAGTGCGAGGACGGCAAAGCTAGTTTGAAAAAAAAAATGACTGGTGTGTCATTTGAATAGGAAAGCTTGCAAAGGCCAGGTCGTGGAAATGGTGACGTGGATTGCCATTTAGCCTATACATAGTGGCTTATCCTAATACACCAGGTGTGGCTACAATAAGGGTCACATTTCTGACTGGAGGAAACCCGTCGCCATGGCACATGCAGCGTTGCCCTGCACATCCCAGCTCGCTCAGCACGGTTGCCAAGCAGCTGCCTTGGAACCAGCTAGATGTCCAAAGCCTGTTTTCAATACGTTTTCAAAGCTGCAGATGGTGGCGGGCAAGGAGCTTCCGGCCAGAATTAGGGTTAGGGCCAGTGAAATCTCATCAAATACACCATGGAAGAGCCTGGGGAGCGCCCAAAGATCCCTGTCGCCATGGCTGACTGTAGCGGCGGCCGCCGAAACCACCACGGCCAAGGGGGCCGTGACGCCTGCCATCGTCAAGCAGCTCCGTGAAGAGACAGGGGCCGGCATGATGGACTGCAAGCGTGCCCTCGAATCCAACGACGGAGACTTCGACAAAGCCCGTGAGTTTCTTCGGAAGAAAGGCCTGGCCAGTGCAGAGAAGAAGTCCAGCCGCATCACTGCTGAAGGCCGCATCGGTAGCTACATCCATGACAACAGAATTGGCGTTCTCATCGAAGTTAACTGCGAAACTGACTTCGTCGCCAGAGGCGAGATCTTTCAGCAGCTTGTAGATGACCTTGCCATGCAGCTTGTGGCATGTCAGCAGGTCAAATTTGTAGCAATTGATGACATCCCACAGGAGTTCATCAGCAAGGAGAAGGAGATTGAGATGCAGAAAGAAGATCTTTTGAAGAAACCCGAGGCCATCCGGGCCAAAATTGTCGACGGCCGTATTGCAAAACTGCTGAATGAGCTGGCACTGCTGGAGCAGCCCTACATCAAGGATGACTCCATCCTCATAAAGGACCTGGTGAAGCAGACGGTGGCCACTATCGGGGAAAACATCAAGATAAGAAGATTCGAGCGCTTCGTTCTCGGTGAGGGTCTTGAGAAACGGAGCCAGGACTTTGCTGCAGAAGTTGCAGCACAAACCAAGTCAAGCTAAGTAGGTCGAACTCCCATGGCATGCAGGTTTGAAGTCTGATGCGTGACTGTTTTTGTAATATATGGAGTTTGAGGCTCTGAGTCTTATTGTAGTCGTTTTCGGTCCTCCCAAGAGAGTCTTATGAGCTCGAGCAGATCCGGAGCACATGTTGTGACTGGATGTTCCTCACGTATTAGTCTTCTTCTGCAAAACTTGGTTTAGTTGAGCTGCCATCACTATGTTGTGATTCTTGTCTCTGTGGACGAAACAGTGATAGTCCACATCTGAGATGGGTTTGTCTCAAAGTTTTAACATCCTTTTTAAGTTTTATCATATAATGGAATTGAATGGTATCTCTCAGGTCGAAGCTAACTCATGAGCAACCTAAAGTAGCCATAGTATATTCATCTTCAAAGCTGTTGCAGCCCAGCACGTAGGAAAGAGCTGCATCTTATATATGTTGCACATTCTGAGTACGTGTGACCTTGAAGTGGTGGACATGTTTTGGCAAAGCGTCTACTCTCCTTGACATATTAATGCCATATACAAAGCATCTACACTCCTTGACATATTAATGACATATCCTTTAGCTACAAATGATGAGTTGTTGATCTGCATTCTTTAGCTCCCAGGTGTGCATTCTTTTCGCAAAAAAGGAGATGGGAGGGTCAAAGCCTCTAAGCAAGATCATCTTCTGTGTCACAGTGTCCTGCCAGGAGGCCATAATTCTCAAAATAGTTAAAGGAAAGGGTGAAAAAACAGAGAAAAGTATGGTGCTTTATGGGGAGCTAATGAAAGGCCAGGGTGGATTTCAGAGCCAGGTATAGCCACTCGGAACCTTCTTAATTTTTCTATTGCATTGTGCTTAAGTAGTCTATTAGGAGAGGGTACCCCCTGAGCCTTAGGCCAAAGGTGTGGATGACAAATTGCATTGTTCTTATGAAGTTGATTAGGGAAAGAGTACCCCGTGAGCTTAGGGTAGAGGTGTGGATGTCAGTTTCTGGTGCTGCTAACAAGACTCCACTGACCTTCACATCTACGACGTAAGGCGTGATTGACTATTCTGAATAAAACATGCAATTTCTGGCTAAATTAGGCTTCACAATCTCATGAGTCTCTGTGTTGCACAACTTGTGAAAGTTGTTGATTTAGTACATCAGTTGATTATCCAATTACATAGACGATCTCCTGATGGCACTAGGCTTTCTTTGTAAGGACCTTTTTCTTGAACATCTGGTTGTCCTCAAGATTGGTTGTACACAAAAGGCCTCTCCTTGGGAGGAAAGCCCATCATGGATGCCTGTGAAGATTGTATGTTCAAGCCTCCCTCGCATGATCTATCTGTGTCCAGTCTAACCATTACAAAAGATAGAAAGTGTGAAGTTTATTGTGTGAAAGGAACTGTGTGAAAGGAACATATGATCATGGCTAGAACTGGTGGGAATTGGTGGTGGTCATATACAGTACATGAATATCTTCACTACTCATATTGCATGTGTTGGTTGGAATGATTAGTACAAGGTAATTTCTTGTGCATGCACTTTGTTTGGTGTCATACAACATGCACACATGCAATAGTTGACATGATGATTAGACCCATCCGATTCCATCTGTGCAAGTCATGTGCCTGTACATGGGTACTTGTAGTTGATTTTTAAGTTAGAGATGGATAAAGATGTGCAAGAGGGCCTATGGTGAGAGAGGTAGAATAGAATTGTTGCAAAATGTTTTGAGAGTCCAAATGAGTGAGGAAAAGGTGAAGATCTGGGGTCGTGTAGGTATAAGAGGACCCATGATTAGAGAGTTGGAAGAGAGTTGTCACCACATGAAATGAATTCCCTTCCTTCCCACGACAAACAGAGACCATCAAAACTTGTTTTCTCCTCTTCACACATTTGTTTTATGTGTGTGATTTTGAATGGTGTTCTTTAGCCTAATACAGACTGAAGTCTTAAACTTGTTTCAGAAATTTCTCCTCTTGTCTGTGATTTTCTGGTTTTCGTTACTTCATGACCTGTATTGCAGTATCCCCTTTCCACCAATTTTTGCTTGTTTAGTCATTTTGGTTTCCCACAAATGTTAATATATCCTTCTTTCTCCCTCTCTCTCTCTCTCTCAAAACCTCTTAACAGGAAAAAGGTGAGCAGTCTTTTGTGAGAGTGGAGTGCTCATTTCATTTTTCTGCAAACCAATAGAGGAGTGCTCATTACATATTTTTGCAAACCAATACCAAACAGAAAAAGGGAGGATTCACTCATTGCATATTTTTGTAAGCCAAATACCAGATATAAAAAGGGAGGATTGTTGATGCTGGGCATGGCATCAGATTTTCTTTTAAATGCCTTTACTCTTTTGCCACTCTCTCAAGGCGTCCGTGGTCTGTTCTTCTACCCATAACGGAACTGAACTAAATAGAACTCCCAAGGATCCGATTCATGAGATGAAAATATGATGAGATTTCATACTTAGAAGCCATTTGGACGTCTTGAGTTAAAACCAATGCACAACAATACTCCCTTCATGGGTGATGCTGCACTGTCACGTGTGTACGTGGGAACTAACTGTGAAAGTATGTATTGGATGAGATGGTTGAGGCCTGTAATTTTGGGTTGGGAATGGATCAAAGAGACAAACGATGCACGTACACACCGTGAAAGTATGTATTGAATGAGACGGTTGAGGCCTGTAATTTTGGGTTGGGAATGGATCAAAGAGACCGACGAATGCGTCGTCTGTTGGTCCAAAGAAATGACCACCTCTCTGATACATTCCAAGGAGTTCATAACGCCACAATGTGCTAAATACGAGGTAAGAAATGACCACCTTTCTGATACATTCCAAGGAGTTCATAACACCACTATGTGCTAAGGAGGACTCCTTTAAAACCTCAACCTCAAAAACACCCCCCCAACACTCTTAACTCATCATTGCAACCATGCATGACAAAGACCCAACTGCAACAATACTTGTTTGTTTGTTTGTTTTTGGTGATTCTCTTCTTTCTTTTAAAATTATTCCCAAGTTCAGATTCATCTGGCCTTATGATTGTATATATAATAGTTGTTTTCAAACATAACCAATCTAAGTGTTCAACGCCAAGGGAGCAAAAATAGGATCTGCATATACAAAAGTCTCAACGATTGCATCCTCCACACCAATAGTCCATTTTGCCAAAAAACCTTTAGCACTTAAAATGAGAATCTTTTGCAGCAAAGCCTCTAGAAGAAGCCCCTTTGCAACAACCTATCCAAGGAGTTTACTTCGGCATACCTTTAGAAGGTTACACAGAGATGGAGACCCAAAGAAGTGGAGTCAAAACCGTATAGTGATGGTTAGCCTAATCCATGGAATCCAAAGCAATTATCAAATCAATCAAGAAAGTACACGAAGCAATAGAAACACCAGAGAAATCATCTAACGTTGGTTGGTCTCAAGGGAGCTACTTGAAGCTCAAGGGTAACATACTGGTACGGTTACCTAAGCATCACCAATTGTACACGTACAATTATCCGATGGTCTGACCAAAGAGTACATGGACAATTCAAAATGTCTGGCATAAATTTCCACCCTTAGACGCCTCTTTTGAGAGCCGAGGAAAACTCTGCCAAAATTGCTCCAGCTTTCTGCACACCTACAAACAACTTCCAGCAATCTTCATCATCATTATCTCCATCAATCACTTCAATGCTTGCATCCAAAAACTCCATCTGTACAAGTTGTTCTCTACTTTTTCTCAACCATATGGTGGAAGCTTAGCTCGGAGGTCTTGACCTTTCCATCCTGAAGGATTCCCAAAGGTTTTAGCTGTGTTCCCCTTAGCAAGCTTTTCCACGAGGCTTGTGCCTACTACGAGTGGTGGGCTTTCCCAAGTCTCCCAACAATCGTGATAGGCTTGTGCCTACTACGAGTGGTGGGCTTTCCCACGTCTTCCAGCAATCCTTGGTGATTATGCTCACACTAGCACCATCATCCAAGATTGCAGAGACCATCATGCATAAAGGACAGGTAATATGGTGTTCATTTCATGGCTTTTGAACTAGTGTCCTAACTTGTTCATGGGCACTTTTGGATTTTCTTTTATCTTGGGTTTGGAAGAAGAGTACTCAATGTGGCAAGGCTCGTCCTCCTCCTCTTCAGGTTCAGGAGTGTGATCTCTTAAGTTCCCAATCATCCAGCTATATAAGTCTTTCCAAAGTTGACAGTTTCCTTGTAAAAGAGAACATATCAGGACTCGGACTTTTCAAGATAAGAAGGCTATGAGGCCTACTATGTTTCTCATGCAATATTCGCACTCACTTGGCTCATACTCAGTCAAGGGTGGGCTTGAACTTCGGAGCTATCGTCCGAACTACTTTCAATGGTCATGACATCATTGTTTTCAACAACTATTTGTGCATTTCATTTTCACATGCTCTTTCAGGTTTTCTTCTTTTAGACCTCTAGTTATGGTCCTTCAACCTTTTCAGTAGGGCTATTTTGTAGCCTTTGGGGCTTGTATATCTCTTTGGCTACTACTGATGGTTTTGAAGTTGAAGTCTCGGCTTTTTGCTTCTTAGCTACCTTGCATGTTTCCTTGGAAACTTCCCTTACCTTGGTTTGGAGCCTTGTGATGGCATTAAGGGAGATTGTTTAAATAAGTCCTCCTTGTACACGTAACAAGGTAAGGCTCGTGGAAGTGGTTGATACTCCTACCACTGGGGTGATTATCACTCTATTGGGACAATCCTTGAAAGCATTTTTGAACCCACATTTGTAACATGTGCCTCCCTATGAGGACACTTAGCAACACGAATGCGAGCATTTGCAGCCAATGGAAACATTAGAGAGGTGGCATGCATGACATGTTATTGAAGTCTCGATTTTTATTGCATCATAGCTTTGTAGAAGGAGGCATAATTAATGCAATGGGTTTTTTCTAGATATCCATTTGAATTGTGATGCGCTCACATGACTTGAAGCTCTCCATTGTGGACTCTCAGAGTCTGATGGCAAAGTCATTGAGTATTGTTATACCGTTGCAATTCTAAGAGGAACCAGTTGGGGTAGTAATACTAGAGGTGGATATAGCATTGGTGGCAATTTATACATACCTCTCGGTATATGGTTTTGATAAATGGGCACTAGATTATGCACCGCAGTTGAGAAGCATTTGGTATGGGCAAGAGGGATAGAAGTTACTTTGGTAGCAGACCGGGAGAGCAAAGGTTGTGGTGCTGTGTTTTCCTCGTATGAATAATGGGTTGTATCGTGGTTCCCATGATGCTAGAAATGAGCACAATACCATTGTTCAAGGCCTTACTCCGTGTTTGTATGGTTTTTGGTGGCAGATTGCATTAAACTATATTTCTCCAATGTGGGTGTCCCTCTTGAAGAACTAGCTAGGGATGGCCTTGGGGGCTGGGCGATAGGACTAGTGGTTGCTTTGGCACCAAGAGCATAGGTTATGGTGCCGAGTTTCCTTGGTACCAATAATGGGTTGTATCGTGGTTCTCAATGAGCACAATACCATTGTTCTAGGCCTTAGGAATGGACACTCTGTGCTTGTATGGTTTTGATGGCACATTGCACCAAACTATATTTCTCCGTAGAGATAAATGTGGGTGTCCCTCTTGAGGAACTGGCTAGGAATGGCCTTGAAGTTTCCCTCCAAGGGCCAGTTCCTTGCATGTCTCTTGTGAGGATCTGGGGCTAACCCTACATTAGGAACTCAATGGAGTCTTTTTGGGCCCTTTAATTTGCCATTGCCTAATGGAGGTGATTAAGAAATAGACAAATAGGGAGATTACATGTGGACTCAAACCAATGGTTTGTAAGAGCCTAGAAGGTAGTGGTCAAACTTAGAATAATAGGCTAAATAGGCTCTTTTTTAATTTTTAAAATCAACTAAAACTCAAAAATTTTATACGTATATGAATTTTTCCCCTATTTTTTATAGAAAAGGATAGCTGTAGCCTGCAGCCATCATTAAGTAAGGTCTCTAAAGTGATAGAGGCCTAAAAACGAGTTCCCATGCACATTCCCCTTCACTTTCCACTATCCCTCTCTCCCACGTTCCCTCCAAAACGCTCTCTCTTCCCCCTTTCTCATAGCAAGGCGTTTTTCACTCTCTAGACTACTTCTTTTAGCTATCTACCTCTTGATCTACCTCTCTCTTCACTCAGAAACCTAGATCTATAGCTATGGAAGCTTGATCTGCAACCTCCTCTCAGAAGCTATGGAAGTTTGATCCTCACTTACATTTCCTTCCTTCATCCTTCTTCCTTGTCCAACCTCCTTTTACAGAGTGTAACAGCAGAGCTTAGCTATGGAAGCTTGATGTGCAACCTCCTCTCAGAAGCTATGGAAATTTGATCCTCACTTACATTTCCTTACTTCATCCTTCTTCCTTGTCCAACCTCTTTCACAGAGTGTAACAGCAGAGCTTAGCTATGGAAGCTTGATCTGTAACCTCCTCTCAGAAGCTATGGAAGTTTGATCCTCACTTACATTTCCTTACTTCATCCTTCTACCTTGTCCAACCTCCTTTTACAGAGTGTAACAGTGGAGCCAAGCTATGGAAGCTTGAGTTGCAAATGCTTTGGCTCTCATAATCTTACTCATTGTCTCCTCTCACCCCCTCTAATATCCTCTTTCAAAGTGCAGTAATAGCACAGCCAAGCCCTTGGAACTTGCTCTACAACTCCTCCTCTTTTGTACATCTCCCTAGTCTAAGTTTTTTTCTCACCATTCTATTTTCCTTTGCCGTCAAGGTTTATAATCTCCCTAATATATACATCTGATGTCTTCTTCTAGAGCTCGAAGGCCTCCGATCAGTATTCAATCTCTCTCTTGTAGTAGTGGTCAAGATGAGGATGGGCACTGGAACATCAAACAGTACGAGAAGTGGAATTGGATTACGATGCAGCCTAGTACAAGAGGAACCCACAAGGTGTCAAAGCGATACGTTGATATACAAAGTCACCATTGGAAAGGGCGGATATTGGAGCTCAAACAAGATCGTGATGGAAAAAAGCTAGCCAAGGTCCAACATGTTTACAAGGCAACAGAGCTGAAACTAGCAGACCATGACCAACGTCAACGATTTCCTGCAAATTGTAAGTTATTTCACCACTTTATATTCTTGTTTTTAAATCAATTGTGTGCTAATAATGGTATACTGAGCACTGCTTTGATTGTTCTTGGGTTCCTCTGCGTAGATATTTTTTCCTCAAACTATAGTGAGTGGGAGCCTATGGAGGCAATTTCAGGAACCTTTGAAGCATACCATGTGGAGCTTGGTAGTTTAATCTTTGGAGGGTGTCCAGCTGCACAACTTCTTGCACGAAACATCTTCTTCTATGAGGATACATATGTGGTTCCCACGACAGCAAATGGTACTGGAAAATTAGTTCCAAAACCTACGCCAACTCTCACATCTATTGAATGGCCAATTCCAGACAATGCTTCAGTGGCCATGGCTTGTTTGCAGATCGAAAGCAAGGTGCAAAATGCTATGAAGTGCACATATGGATCTCACAAAGCAACCATAACCTGCTTCATACCTCTACACCTCTTTGTGTACCTGTTCCATACAAGTGACACACATCGTACCCCAACTTTATGGATTGCAAAGGGGGAGAGAGCTCTGGCTTGTTTCTTATCACCTGCATGGGATAAAAAAGTTGTTCAACACAATGGAGACACCATCAGATGCGGAGTAATAGTTGAGAAGGTTGTGATGCGCTACCATATTGCCAAGCAACAGTTGTCCATTGCGTTTCCTTACAGGCGATGGAAGCTTACAAATGGAGAATGGGAGGCGTTAGACTCCGACACAATCTCTACAGAACAGGGTGTGCTACATATATCCATGCAAGGTGGGGATGTAGAAGATGTTGCTGTGAATGATGAAAGACTAGTCCTTTGCCAACTTACGTGACTACTTAGTTCTTCGATTCTCACTGAGTGGTGATTTTGCTTTGATAATCAATGGTAGAGTAGTGCGCAAAAGGCAGGAACGATATTTTCTTTGTAGAGAAATTACTTTCCCTCGTTGTGTAGCTATCAAATAACCACTGGATATGTAATCTTGAATTGAAGTAAATACAATTTCAATTTTTTTGCCTCACTGTCTTATTAAGGTTTTTCAATTGTCTTGTGCAAGTTTTATTTTTTTGTGATAGTGTAAGGTTGGTCACATAAGCATCTGTGGCTTGAGCCACTAGTAAATTAGAAATGACCTTGCGCGATGGAAGGATACGTTCTTGCTTTCGCATACCATTTTTTTAAAATTTTTTGGTACTTAAAAATTTTAAAAGTTTTTAAAAATTTTATAACAAGGTCGCCCATTTATAAACGATACTTTACTCATTTTCATCAATTGACAATTATCGTTCTCTCCTAAGACTTGCTCTCAATTTCGCACACCTTTCTGTATCACACACTCTCTATTTCTTGCAATCACTCATAGTCATGGCACCTCTACTTGACGCACTTATTGCACAGCTAGGAAAGCTTGAGTTACTTCATAGGGTTGATGAGATCGTCCCTATGTTTGAGGGAGCAATTGATGTGCGTGCAACAATGCATCTACACACGGATGCTTTTACAGATGTCATTCAGTATATGGATGAACACATCAGCACGTACTCCATCATGTTTGAGGGTGATGTGGGCCTATGGGTTCCAGTTGACCTCATCAAGTACATATTCAGGGAAGACAAGAATTTTAGATTTCACCTATCAAGGTTTTTAAAATCCCTCACAGAAAAGGACTACATGAATGAGGAGGAAGACTTACTCTTGGATCTACAAATGGGCAACATCGGCACTTCTTTCCTGAGCTGGGACATGGTTTTGGTCCTTCTGTTACAAGAGGGTGTGGCGAAAGAAGGTGGCAAGGAAAAAGAAAAGGGCAAAGTAAAGCTAATGGAGCAGGTCCAAGAGGCCCATGCTGAGGAAGAGAATGTTACAGAACAATGGGAGGCCTCAATGGCATTGGTGGCTCTACAAGAGAATGTCCCCGAGAGGTTCCGGACCTAGTTCTAGAGGGCGATGAAGTACTTGAGGAGGTCCCAGACCTTGTTATCATGTCTTTGCATCCAATCATTATTGATGGGAAAGAATATTTATTTTTGGATGACATTGCCAAGACACTCGGGTTTCGCAAGGATGAGGCACTGTCTATTATTGCCGTGAATGCTGGGGATCAAGACAAAGGAAAAGTGAAAATCTCTTTTGAAGATGACAACCTCACAAAAGCGCTTGCATACGATATTGGTAGCAGTTCCTTGGAAGATGTAGTGGCCAAAGCGCTCGTTGAAATAAAGCAAGATGTGCAATTCTATGAGAGCATAGCTGCCTTTGAACCACACATGCCCTTGGTTGCTGGCGATGCGCAAGACCAAGGAAGCATAAACTTGACAAATGAGCAACTAGTTGCAAGTGACGATGCAACTGAGGTATGTCCTAACTTCTTAGTTGTAAAGCAAATTATTTTTAGTTGTATCATTTCACGCTTCCTAACTTCTATATTGACATGTTGACAGACTGCTTTTGAAGTGGACAAGTTTGCTATGCGCGTAGGAGGAACGCGGCCAAAGTCAGAGGGTCGAGATGCATCTCTTTGGCACTACATACCTGCCCTCAGAGCCGACATAGTGCGGGTTTTTCATTTAGACTATTCAGAGATCGCCTATGCCGAGCTCCTAAAATGTAAAGCACTTAGTGCAGTCTTGTCGGAGAACCCCTTAGCCTCGAACATAAATAAATGTATTTTGGTAGCTAGGGAAGCTGCCTTGTATTGCTTTACGGGCAAGCATCCCGGCTCAGTTTTAGGCCATTGTGCCCTTTCTCAGGCTCAAGGAATCAATGAGCCGAGTGATATATTCCAAAGCTTAGGCCAGAAACCAGCCTCTAGAACTCTCTCTCCTGAGCTCTTCCAAGAGCTTATTAAAAAGATGTAATGCAAACTTCTCTTCCAAGTTTAATAAATTTTTTTGTTGTGCATTGTAAGTTGTGATTTTTCCTAGCGTACTTGTGATATACCATTTCAAGCCTCACAATTTTAAGATTTTATTCATGTGTTCATAGAAAATATTGTTTAGAATTCATTTTAAATGTGATCGTGATTAAAAAAAAGTAATCGAGATTGGGTTAGAGCGGTATTTTAAATGTGATCATGATTAAAAAAAAGTAATCGAGATTGGGTTAGAGCGGTACGAAAAAATGTTGTATTTATAGACGTATACACACTCACATATATGTATATATATGTACATATATGTATATATATACATATATATATGTGTGTGTATGTGTGTGTGTGTACCTATATATATATATATAAGATTCTGGGACTATTGAAAGATATATATATATATATATATATATATATAAGATATATATATATATATATATAAGACATAAGATATTATAAGATTTTGGGGCTATTATAAGATATATATAAATATATATAATATCTTATATAAATATATAAGATTTTGGGACTGTTAGGGCACCTAAAGGGTCTTATGAGCCTCACCAGACCAAAAATATCAAAAAAAAACCATGTGCGCTACGGCGCGGAAATCGTCATTTTGATGTGGTCAAACTAGCGATTAACGTGTCGTAGCGCACATGGCATTTTTATTTATTTATTATTTATTTTTTTGGTCTTAAGGCTCATAAGGCCCTCTATAAGGGTCTCTAGGTGACTTTATAGGCTCTACCTTTTTTGTATATATAAATATATATATATATGTGTGTGTGTGTGTACATATATATATATGTGTATATGTATATATATTTGTATATGTATATATATATGTGTGTATATATGTGTGTGTGTATATATATATATATATGTGTGTGTGTGTGTTTGTGTGTGTTTTTTCCTGTGTGTATAGTGCTTTTATATTTTTTTTAATGAAATGTTCATTGGCACTGAGCATACAAAAAAAATTAGACTCAACAAAGAATGTAACACAACTCAAAAAGATTTCATTAATGTGTGAAAATGCTACAAAGGAATTTGGAAACATTACAAAATTTTGTAGGGAGAATTACAAAGTGGGTTAGCCTATTGAGGTAGAAGGCTACGCTCTAAACGTAGACGTAGGGCTAGGGACATATCTACAGGCTTCAAAGTAACTCTCTTGGCATGTACCATAGCCAGCACTGAGTCTTCAAAAACAGAAACTACAATATCTTCAGCAGCTTCTTGAAGAGCTTCAAGAGCTGTGCTCTGTATGCGGTCAACCCTGTCAGTAAATTTTTCCATTGTTTCTCTCACCAGTCGAGAGAATGGTGCCTTGGGGATGAGAAGATCTCTGCTTTTCTGATATTTCCTAATCTCTCGTAGCGCGACTATCCCTGGCCTCCATTTTCTCTTCTTCTTTGTAACTGGTGGAGGCGGTGGTGGTCTTTGATTCTCCCATGGTGGTCGTTCAGACCTGAACTTCTTTTTCTTTTGTGCACGACTCTTCTCGTCAATCTTCGGGCTCCATGTTCCAGACATAGTTTATGTGGAGCATCAATAGCTTATCCAAAATCCTGAGTCTTGCATGTAATGTGCACACATGCACTTGACATAGTGGAATGTCCAAGATTGGGTTCCAAGCATTGTCCTCCTGGTCACGACTAGGTGGCTTGCTCTGGTCACAACTTAATATGCCATTATGCCATACCTTTGATCCTTTCCTCTGTTCAGCATAAAAAATGATTGCTTTTTTTGCACCCACCTGTTTTTGACTTTTGCCTTTCCTAGGTTGTTTCCCTTTTACTCTTGAGTTTACTGCTGTCTTGGAATGACAACAGTAAACACATGAGAATATAGTATTCGCACCTGTTTTATAACCCAACATACACTTTAAGGTTTTTAGATCGCCACCCAAGTGCCATTCAACGTTAAAGCAGCCTATTCCGGGAACATCAAGCTTTTGACCATTGACTTGACAAGAGACGACATGTTGAATGCTAGACCGTTCAAAATACCACCTCAAGGTATCATGGTTCTCTTTTGGGAGGACCCATGCTGCTTGCCACCAGATGTTCTTCTCTGATTGAATGCTGTAGTAGTCTTGCTTATGCCCTTGACCCCTATTGTTGCTGTCTTAAGTTGCATCCAACTCTTGGGTCTCTAAAGGCTTTCCTCTAAGTGCTCGGCTCATCAAGGTTAAACTAACACGCTCCAGTCTTTGACCTTTAACCACTTGACATTCATCTAGCTTCAAGACAAACACGGCATTTCCACCTGTCTCTTCAAGTGTGAGGCCATAGTACTGAATCATTGCTTTTTGTAGCACTTCCATGTCAATGTAAACATTGTTATATGCATTGTATTCAAAGGGTTTGATTGTTGGCATTGGCATAATATCCTCCACCCACTTGTACCCACCATTAAACATGGATGCAATATCACCATTAGCACACTTCTTTGCCATCTGTAAGCTATAAAGTGTTGGAAGCAAGGATTGCGTAACTCCCTTTGCTCGCAACCCTAAAGTGATTGACCTGTACATTGCTCTGTAACCTTTCTGGCTAATACCTACTGAGTCACATATATCAAGCATCTCTTTGGGTGTGACAATTTCTTTGATTTCCTTCAAGAAATGTTGACGAAGGGTCTCCCGCAGCTTATCATTACCAAAACCTGTTATCATTTCCATGATATCCTTCTCCTGAAGGACATGCTGAAGAAGGGAGACATTAACATTGTCCTCAGCGTTGTTACATCCTAGTATAGCTGTTGCACATGCCCTACAATCGCAAGAGTCACCCATGAGAGATGCTTTATTCATTAATTGCTTCTCAAAGTTGCTATAATTCCTACAAAAATTTTTACCTGGTTGTTTGTTTATGCCTCTTGCATGCGCCTGCTGTCTTAGAAAGTAACCCAACAGCTTTACGTTTTCTTTGCCTTGCGTGATATCCAATGGGAAGGTGAGTGAAATGGTGAACACGACATCGAAGATTACGAGTGGAGTGTTGAAGACGAACATAATTATCGGTAAATTGATTTATTGTGAACACACGATCCGCTAGATTATTCTTCTGCACCTCAAGCTCTTCTGAGAGCTCTTTAATCCTCTACATCAAACTATTGATCTGCTTAGTCGACGCCGCTTGAAGCTGGTCGAAGGCAAATTGTGTTTGCCTCTTTTCAGCTGCCTCATCTAGCCACAACATGTGTAATCTCCTACAATAGCCAAGAAGCCCATTGAAACCATCACCAACAAACTTAAAAAAACTTGTAATGCTTTTGAATGGTGGAGGGGCACCAGATATTGGATCTGGTGGATAAAGATTTCCATCAATCCAAAGATCAATGGCCTTTGCTCCTTGCATTCGAAGCTGATCGTATGAAATATTGGGTGCAACATGCCTACTGCATAGGGTTGCGTATTCTGTCTCCAAATCAACCTGAAGGCGGATCTTAGAAGGCTTATTGGTGATGTCTTGTAGTGCCATCTACAAGAAAGTAGGCTTGTAAGCTTGGGTTGAATAGGAGTGGAAGGAGCAGGATATGGTATCAAAAAATAATGGGAAGAATGGAGATGAGGGTTGCTTCTCTAGAGCTGCATTGTGGATAGAGAAAGAAGCCAGAAAGGGAGCCAAAGAAACATAGAGAGGGTTGGCAATGGTGAGACGAAAATGCAAAGGAGACAATGCATCATGGGAAGCTTCTTTAGTGCAAGCTATGGGTGCTAAGCAATATAGAGAGAGAATACATTATGAAAAGGTTCTTCTGTTGGCTACTACTGTGGGTTTGGAGAGAGAACCAAGTATTGTAGAGAGAATGCTCCTGGTAAGCTTCTTCCTTGCAAGCCATGGCTACTACTGTGGGTTTGGAGGGAGAAAGCTCATTTAGGAGTACAGACCTGCTAGCTATGGAGAGAGGACCAAGTATTGTAGAGAGAATGCTCATGGTAAGCTTCTTCCTTGCAAGCCATGGCTAATACTGTGGGTTTGGAGAGAGAAGGCTCATTTAGGAGTACAGATCTGCTAGCTATGGCTTTTGGAGTAGAGAAAGACGCTTTTTTCCATGGAGAAGGAGTGCAGGGCGTTTTAGAGAGAGGATTTAGAGAGAGAAAGAGATCTGGTGCACACACAAAAAAGGGAGAAAGAAAGTGACAAATTTTTGGAATGTTTGGAGTTCGAAAAGGTAGAGAAGGCTATGATAACTGACTGACAGCCCATTACAAAGCTCTAAGGTCACCTAGGTGGCCAGATCTAAGAATATCTCCTTTTTTTCATTTTTTTTTGTTTTTGTAAAAAATCAAATATATGCTTTTAGGACTAGGCCTCTAGGCTTGGTCAAAGATGGATTAGCATTTTAAGCATTTCACTAAACATCCAAATTAAAGGGCCCAAGAAGACTCCATTGAGTTCCTAATGACCACCACTACTAGCTAGATCCTTTATGGAAATAAATGTGGGTGTCTCTCTTGAGGAGCTTGGGTTGGCCTTACCACCACCATTGCTGGCCTAAATGTTTGAATAAATTTTCTACCAACTCTTCCATGCTCATGTCATGCACTAAGAATCTAGCTGATGCTGGTTGGGCACCCTTTGAGGCTTTGGATGACACATCCACTGTCTTAGTTTGGGTGGACAACTTTGGCATCCTTGTCTGGCAGATTGTCTACTAGGTCGATTACCTCGCGGGCAACACTCTTCAAAGATATGTCTAGACTTGTAGAGATGGTCATGAAGTCTCTTTCTCTTGAGACCAATTATAGATTGATCAATGAGCGATAAGTCATCTAGTCTTTCATGGAGGCTGCATCTCATGTGGAGATACTTGGTTCTAGAAATATAGTTCTGTGTTGTTTCTTGCTCCTCTTGTTTAAAGTTAGAGATTTGTGGTGAGATACTTGGTTCTTTCATGGGGGTGCATCTCATGTGGAGATCCTTGGTTCTTGCAATAAAGTCCTGTATTTTTTCTTACTCCTCTTGTGTTTGAAGTTATAGATGTGTGTGATGGGCTCCATCTAGATCCCCCACTAGCCCACCATAATGAATGTGTGTCTCAAGACCTCGTAGAGCTAGCCTTTTCATGTGGGTTTAAAGACCTAAACCATTGGTCTTCTTTGCCTTCAAGGCAAAATCCGAATGAAAAAATCTTGGTGGGATCATCACTTTTTTCCATGGCATCACAAATTTGGTCGATCTTCTCTAGATACTGAATGTGATTCTCCAATTCCATCAAATTTTGGTTATCATTCTTGAAATGTAAATTTGCCTTGCTTTGCCTAACTCTGATCTTCTAGGTGCTATGTTTGTGGTGAACCCCCTTCCCATTTCAAATGACATCCTAAGCATGCCTTCTACATATTCACGTGGTGGTGGAATGTAAAGGAGTAGTTGCACCAAACCCTCTATTTCAGGGTTTTGGGAATTCTTACCCCATGGGGTTGGTTTTCGAATGGCACTTGTCCTACGACAGCTTGGCTTTGAGGTTGAAATCTCATGGAAACATTATGTAAATGTCCTTATAGATCCCTTATAGTCTCGTACATTGGCTCTTTACCCTTCCCCGTGTTCGATGTTCCTTGTCCGAACAAAGAAGAATTGGAACTTGGTTATGTGGTGAAGACACTCCTCTATAAATAACTCTTGAGGAAAGTGGGGCTCATGCTTGCACTATGTGTGCTCGTTGTTGTGTGTTTTGAGGAACACTTATCCCTAATGGTACAATGAAGGAGACATGTCTCAATTATTTGTAAGTGTGGTTATTGAGCTACTTGTGGTGGTCATGGTGGTTGGTGGTTAGCTTGGGATGATCCCAACTCAGGAGATTAACACCAAATGCTTGAAACATTCTAGGGTTTGGCATGGTTTGACCACTTCCTAAGGGAACGAACCTTGAGGTTCTTGGTCTTGCTCCCGCTCGTTTACTAGAGCTTTTCCCAAAGATAGGGCAATTTAATGCCCTTTTCATGAAGTGTATGGTGCAAAGCTTCTTATTCAAAGTAGTTTTTCCTTCTTAACAAGAAAGTGCTCTATTTGAGTGTTAGTCATTTGCTGGGAACGAAGACTAGGTGGGTTTTTTCAAGTATAGTTTGATACACTATAGTCAACTATATTGTCATTTCCAACAATAATTAGTCCAAATCGGGTTTGCATCAAAGGTTTTACTCTAATGAAACAGTCTCTATTGCTTTTTGAACATTTAAAACTAATTTTAGCTCATGTCTCTACTCTTATGCCTCTAAACTCGTGTGACTAACTCACATTTGCAAGTTCACGTCTCAAGCCTGACATCTGCAAGCTCTTGTCTTTTTTGGTATAAACTATGCTCACGTTCTTTATTTTTATGAAATAGGTCTACTTGGGACACACAATTTTATGCAATAGGCCTATGATAGGTTGATGTGTAATTATTGTGTACTTTAATGTCCCAATAATTACAAAAGACTAGAATTTTTGTTGGTGGTACAGATTGTATGACAAGAAAATCCTTAAAAGACATGATATTATGTAAGAACATATAGAACAAAGCTTTCTTTTTTGCACACTTATTGAATCACAATGCCATGAGTGCCACCGATGGAGTTAGCCAAGTAACACCACTTTGTTAGGATGTTGTACACAACTAAACTCCAATGTGAGCTACAAAGAGCATTTGGAAAAGTTAGTGTTGTTCAATACAAACATACTATGGAGTCGAAAGAAAATACATCGGAGGTTTCTTACTTTTCATGGTATGCAAAGAAGACTATTTTCATTTGATCAAGGATGCATGTACTTAGCCAATCACACACATAAAGCATCAATGTATATTCAAAGGTCAGGAGATGTGAGTCAACGAGAAACACCTCTTGTTGATTAATAATGGGTATCATCATGCTATAGAATGAAGCAACATTATTAGCCTATGAGCATAAATGTAATGTAAATGTTGTATAAACAAAGTATTAAGAACGTAACAAACTTGAGAACAACAATCATAACTGTCGTTTACCTCCCTCCGCAATTTGGAGAGAACACTGATCTCGTGTGGGCCAAATTCAAAGTACTACTCTTGATGGCGCACAGTCGTCTTGACAAAGAAGATGGGGCCAACATACCACAATGCATTAACATTCTCTAAATGAAGCTCACAAGCCATCTCTCTTTTTAACTCTCTCCATCTCTTGATAGCTCTAACTTTTTTCAGCTCTCTTTTCAACCTCATCCCATGTGGGAAAGTCGCTAACCCATCCCATATCTACGAGGTACGCCGCCCTATGCATTTCCCCTTACTCTACCAACAATGTTTACATTAAGAAGAGTGTACCTTGCACTTATTTGCATTAAGAAGAGCTTTTTTCTCTTGTAGATGGACCCCCACCTATTTGATGATGATGTCTCTGTGAGTATGCTAGAAGTTATGACTTCCGTTGTAAAGCCAAGCAACATTATCGCCAACCTGAGATCATGAGAATGTTTGGCGCTAAGTTCTCCACACGAGATATCATTCTGTCAGTGCACTCTTCTCTTCCCTTGCAATATGAGTAGGAGTTCTAGGCACGCACATCAGGGGGTGTTATTTCTTTTGGGAGTGACCAATTTGTACACGTCAATTACATCAAATGTTGAAGCTAAGGAGACAACAGTCAAGCCACCTCCTGTCGATGATGATAATGGTAAAGAGTTGGAAGAGCAAATAAACGTGGTAGAAGAGAAGATATTGAGCGAACAATTGAAAATTGATGCGCTTCCGAAGAGAGACACTATTATTTTTGTTAATAAGGAGGCCCCTAAAACAAAGGAAACCAGGGATGTTCCCATGGTTTCCCTCCCCACATTTCCTTTTGGTGAGACAACCAATATGTCTTCACAAGTGATATTCAAGCATTGTTCAACCTTAGAGAGGATTACTGTCTAGCAATCATTGCTCAAAATCTAGAGGTGAATCTAGAGGCTAATGAAGGCTCTGTAAAGGCACAATATCCCAAGCATGTTCCTTTGCACTTTCATATTCTTAATAAGCTTGACTCAGAGGCAACACCTCCATCTAGGATCATGGTGGCTTCCCAACCTGTGCACACACCTCCATCTAGGATTGTGGTAGCTTCCCAACCTTTACACACAACTAGCAAGTCTACATTAGAGTCATTGTCCTACTCACAATAGTCCCCAAGTTTATCTAGAGGCATGTTTGACCTTTTAATTTCTGCATTAGCATTTCCTACTCTCAAATGGGCATGTGGATTTTACAAGATAAGAAAGATGAAAATCCCACATGATCCCTAGGATGTTCCTTTGCACTACATTCTTACCACCGTAAGTTCCAAACTTGCACCTAATCTCTTATCTCACAAAGTTCTTTGATCTCACTTTATTTGTCCACAGGTTTGATAGCTTACTCGACTAATAGAGCTTTAGGATAAATGGCCTAAGGTTCCTTACTAGCCTTGAGCCTAGCCTTAACTTTCTTTTGATACGCACATACCATCATTTTGTCTTTTGTATTGGCAACACGCCATGGAAGGAATGCACCTCAATTGGTTCCTGAATAGTGATTTGTATGAGGAGGTTTATGTACCTCAGCCTCATGGTTTTGTTCAAAAGGGACAAGAGTCTAAAGTATGCAGGTTAAGAAAAGCTTTATATGGACTTAAGAAGGCTCCCAAATCATGTTATGAGAAGATAAATGCATACTTGGTTGTAAATTGTTTTGCAATAATCCACCAAGTGAGAGTACCATCAATATAGAGGAGTAAGAATTGTTTTTGTGTGTCGCGAAAGTGGATATAGGATAGTCCCAAGGGCAGATGGCCAACCAAAGCAAATGTGGTGGAGGTTGGGATGAAGTAGGAGTTGGTGACGGATTTGGGGAGGGTGGTGAGAGCTGGCTCAGGGGTCACTTGGTGGCTCTCTTTAATGGGCATCTTCAGCTTGGGCTTCGCCTCTCTCGGTCAAGTGCGAAGAAATATCGAGGCTCAAACATATCACTTGTAGAGATAAGAGGATCTTCTCCTTGAGTGGGCTGGGGATGGTGGCAACAAGAGGTTGAGGTTATGGTTGGGATGGAGCGAATTCTTAGACATGATCAAGATATTATCCCTTTCCCTTAGTTGTTTTTCGTTGAGTCTATTTATGAGTAGTAGCAGCTTCAGCCTTGATCATACTATATGGTTCTTTTCAGAAGGAGTAGAGAAAGAAGTGGTCAAGAGTCTCTTCATCAGAGCCACTTTGAACAAGGAAACTTTCGTCACCTTTACCAACCTTCTTCACTCTTCTCCTTCTCAATGTCTCTCTCTCTCTCTCTCTCTCTCTCTCTCTCTCACACACACACACACACACACACGTCCCTAGCTGTCATGGTAGCAAGCTAAGTGGAGAGCTCTTCTAATTAAAAAAAGGCATTAGAATCTCTAGGATAAGGACATGAGTATGTATCATGATTACCCCATCGCAAACGATGTGCATAGTACAAGTTGGGTCTTGGTCTTAGATGAGAACATTCTAAACTTGTGTGATTTTGGTAGTAGAACGCACACTGCCAGCACTCTCTTGAATCACTTACTTAGCGCACGCCACACTAGATCTCTAATATGCAAATACACATTTGAGCAATAGATTACTTCTTTAGTACCAAATTGGTTAAACGGGTAGCTAGATCTCTATGCAAATAAACTAGATTCTTCTCTAAGTGAACCATTTGAGGAGACTCTCTTTCTTACTTTCACTCCATGGTATATATTGATAGAATGATGCGCCTTGGTTCCCTCATAGCTCTGTCTTACACAAATGGATATAATCCCATGCAATTACCTTACTGTGTAAGCTTCTTCTCTTATTGCACCAGCTCGAGTTTTTTCAATGATATGGTATTGTATTTCTTAAGTGTGTTATGTGCGTCGGACTTTTCCATCCAATTGGCGATCCTGTTAATTGGGCATTTAAGCATTGCCAGATTCGTGGTCGCAAACAACGGATGACCGTCTTACTATGACAGATGACCCCCGACCGTATGTGTTTTTATGTGTGTGTGTGTGTGTGTGTTTGTAATACACTTACACACACACGAACATCTACATTAACACAAATAAATGTGTGTGTGTGTGTATATATACGTAACATGTGTATATAACACAAATAAATACATATACATACATATATATATATATATATATATATATATATATATGCATGCATGTTGTATGTACCTACATATATGTAGTGTATTTTCGCACACGTGTGTATACATGAATACTTCATATGTATATATGTATATGTAAAAAATCCTTATATGCAAAAGTGTGTAATTATATGCACGTATATATATATATATATATATATATATATATATATATATATATATATATATATATATATATATGAAGTATACACATTTATATATGCAAAGTAATCGCGCACGCATGTATACATGAATACTTCATATGTATATATGTATATGCATACATATTTATACGCAAGTGTGTGTAATTATATACATGTGTATGCATGTGTGCACTTTTATATATATGTGTGTGTGTGTGTGTGTACATATATACATATATGTAGTTGTGCATACGCGTATGCATGTATGTATGTACACACGCAAACACACAACAATATATATATACACACGTGTGTATATATACATTATTTGTAGAGAGAGAGACACACACACATTTATATATACAAGTACTTGTAGAGAAAGACACACACACACACACACACACACACACACACACACACATTTGTTTAATTTTTATTTAGATGTGTCACCGAGCCTTTAAACATCTTCAATGTATTGTATAATATATATGATTTGAGATAATATATATGATTTGAGTGTTCCTTATATACCTATTTAGAGTTACAAGTAGGTGACCCATGTGATGTGTGACCCAAGGGTGAAAATTATACCTTCATTTCAATTTCAAAAATCCAAAAGTCCTTTCTCCCTCTCGTTTGGCCATGTGGAGAGAAGTAAGCTGTGTTTAATAAAGAGTAGATAGTGTATTAATTTGAGTGTTTCATATGTAGCTGAGCCTCTTCACAAGCTTGCTCAACTTGTTAAGTAATCATTGTGACAGAGATTAGAAAGCTCCCTCAATTGTATCTAGTGAGCTTGTCTCAATGATTATCTAGTGAGCTTGTCTCAATGATTGCGTACGGCAAGGGAAACGGTGAGTGAGTGAGAGAGAGAGAGAGAGAGAGAGAGAGAGAGAGAGAGAAAAGCATAGAGATTTATATGCAATAACCATGATGGCTACAGAGAAAAAGAATTGCACCAAAAAGATTTTTTGAATTTGAGAGTTTGTTAGGTGAAAAGCTCTCCCAAGATAACTAAATAATGCTACAATTAACAAGGAAGCAAAGAAAAATGGACTCAAGCATGATATTTCTCAATAAGTGTCCATTAGTGGTGCTAAATCTCTATAAACTTGAAACCATTATGAGCTGGGATATCTGGAAGAAGCTGTGCAGGGGTACAATGTATCATGACCAAAATCCACATTTTAGAAGCAGCAAAAATGAGTTGATTCTGCCTTTTACAGAAACTTGTCTTGAATAGGGGAATAGGCCAACAAAAGCTTTTACATGTTGGTTTGGGCCACATATATATACCCTGACAATTGCATTCCATCTCTTCCATTGAAGATGTGTGTCAAACCAACAACATATTTTTCAGAACGCTTGCTTAGAAAAGATTTGCTATTAATTTGACGTCTCTGACACAAAATTTCCTTGCTTATCCCAAGGACGGTACATGCATGATTTGCCAATTATACTGCGTTCCTTGTTTATACTACCATCTGCACATGTGTACTCAGGGAAATAGTCCAGGAAGCTCTTTGTACCCAAGCTTGTGATTCCATTGAACAAAAACTCATTTATGTACATCTGCACAAACCCGGCAATGAAGTTCCAAAACTAATCAAAACCATAAGATTTTTTCCATTACACTTGATTGCCCAGGAAAGACCTCTTTCATATTGAATGAACCTGATGAAAGTATGAAGCCAAAACAAGTGACAGGATGCCCATGGCACATGAGTGTGCATGTGTGAAGTTTCTAATCTTCTAAAAGAGCACAGAAGAGATACACTTTACCTCACACCAGTCTTCACCGAACAAGCGGTGCAAAAGGGGACGACCAGGATCCTGCCATTGTTACAAACCCCCCAAAAAAAAATGGAGCAATCAGCATTCAAAACTAAGCTACAAACTATTTCCTCCTGTACTTTTCAGTAACATTCCACTACTTTATAATGCTCTCACACACTGTAACATGACCACCTTTGTTGCACGCCATAATAAGTACCGGTGCTGAGCCTGCTGGTTCCTAGAAACCTCTGCAGAATCTGATGTGGCCTCTGCTTTCTCCATCAACTTTAGCCATACCTTTAAATACATAAGCAAATCCACAGGGTTGGTTTATTGTAGCTGGATTGAACCCAGGACCACAAGGTTAGCAGGCAATTGGGCCAACCACTCCCCTAACCAAGGTCTTTGTGATCTTGCCTCTTTTTTGAACTACAAACATTATTTTTCAGGCTTTTCAAAAACTAGCCTTCCAACAGCAAGTGAAGAAAAACCATCGTACTTTTGAGAAACCATCTTACTTGACACTATTTCCTCACACACTAGTAGGCTTGATTAGTGAGGATAAGAAAAGTAATCATCCATCCCTTACCAGGCCCTTTTTGAGTCCATATCTCCCTTACAGTGGTCGTATTGACCTTGCATACAGCAAGCAAATCTAACCTGAAGGTAATCCTTGAATGCCAAGAAGACTTTCGCCTGTACATCCTCCCTCGATTCAAGCTTTGTCCATATAAGCAGTGGAGAGAAAAACTGTAAAGACTCGGTGGTAAGCCTCTGCCCCCAAGGAAGCACCTGCAAATAAAAGATAACTTAGTTTAGGGGGAGCAGCTATTATCTTGCAAGCATTTAAGAGCCTTTACACAAGAAGATCCTGACTGTCCCTCCTGGGCAGAGAATCTCCCCAGTCCAACCCCCTGCCCGTGCAGCAGGCAGGGGATCTGTCTGCAGAGACCCTAATTATTAACCTACAAGCCAATAAATAAACATGATTGCATTAGCAACCTCTTCTCAACATTTCAAAAAGTTTACCTCTGTGTACTTGTTCACTAAAGGCATCAATCCCGAGTAATACTTCTCCTTGTACGATTTATTCTTCTCAGCATCATAGAGAGGGTTGAGATCCCTGCAAAAGTAGCAGATGATCTGAGAATGCATTCCTCTCTCATATTGCTTGACTCTGTGTTGTCCTAGCATCAGAATGGAAAAATGCCTTCCCAAGTCTTGAGCAGGTGGGAAACATGGGGACTAAAAAACGGCTAGGGAGTTTGGGAAACAGCATTGCAAAAAACATGGGAACACCTTGCAATAATTTACGAAGTCACATAAAGCATGGCCATCTCCACATGTCCCTTTGTTCCACCTTTCAAAGCTTGGCTTAATTTTTGCAGCTCTTAACATAAAATCGCCCTCTTCCCTGGACTTGAGTTCCTGCCTAACCTCCCACTCCTACCCCATATTGAGCGTTCCTCCGATGCCAGCAACCACTGATAAGCACTGCTTGTACGTTGTGCCAGCCTGTCCTGCCCTTTTCACACAACTATCACCCAGCCTTGTTCACATGTGCTGCCACTTAGCTTACCAGACAGCCCATTTCTGCATGCTGCCTTCAGAATCCATGCTGACACGCTTTTACCTTCATTTTTCCTGCAAGCATCCCCCCCTCCCCCTCTTCATCCCTCTCATTGCCCTAAGACACTCCCCTATTTTTCCCTCTCTTCTTCTGATGTCTTTGCACTTACAAGGAAATCTCTCCTAGATTAGTGTTATCTAGAAGCAGATAGAGGCTACAAAGCACATTTCCACAGAATCAAGGCAGAAAAAAGCAGAACTTTTATTTGAAATGTATGATTAAGGAAACAACAACGTGCTACTCTGAAGACTAACAAAGACTAAGTTCACATTACAAGATGTAATTCTTTTGTAAATGAATTGCCATTTCTAATAGAGCATTAAAAAAAAGTACAGCAATGGACTCACAGCACTATTATGTGCTTGCTACTGGTGGAGAAGAAATCTGCACAAAATATTGGCAAGTCGAATTCCAGATTTGGAAATATGGCCATATTTAGGACCTGGGACAAAAGAACATCAGAGAAATGAGAATGCATCAGAACACAACCATGACAACTGAAAAAAATGCTAAAATATAATGCTCGATAGTAGCCCCAGCGCTGGGCCTACTATCAAGCAGTCTCTTTCTACACTATTTATTGCCATTTCCTCTCCAGAGCGGCAAAAGGTGAAACACTCCAGCGTATACACCCTGATCATAGCCACTCTAGCTGGCTGTCTAGCTCTCCTTCCATACACTGGCCGAGGTGATAAGGAAATTTTCGCATAGGTTCTATGCTTGAAAAAAGATCAATGTGGTGATTCTATGGACGAGAGGGCAGTAAACAAAAGAAAAGAGGGGGGGTGAAGGGAATTATCCCTACGGGACAACTCCTAGAATTGGCTCAACAAAGCTTGGTACTTTTTTTGAAATGCTACCCTAGTTGTTCGCCTCTTGCGCGTAAATCAGGCCCCTCTTCTAACTTCCCACTGGACCTAGATGTGGAAAATCAAAGACCACTTTACCCTTCATTTATGACTCGGAGGATAAATTCTCCATACATATGCCTGGATGATTTAAGTGCCTTTAATTTAAGTGTTTAATTGCATTAATAGTTGTAAGGTCTCACAAACCCAAACCCTAGGACCTTCTAACATAGAACCCACTGAGGGTCAAGGCTTAAGGCTCACCTTCCAGCCATAGAGCCCATCTGGAGCTGGAGGCCATAGCTACATCCTAGGCTCTGCTCCAGACGCAGTAAGCCGAGGTGTCCCATACCACCTAGCCACACCCCGAGGACAAGGTCCTTGCACCGCAAACAGTCCTGATGTGCCATGTGGTAGGAGTTAAGACTTGATGATTGTATCTCACAACTGATCCTAGGGCCTGCTTATATAGACCTCTAGCCAATAACTTTAGCTTGGACCTAATAATAGCTAGTAACCCTATTATATAACCTCCACTTATAAGCCCTAATCCATATGGGTTATCTCCTAATATTGAGTTAACATGTGGACGTAACAATAGTCATGTGTGAAAACCCTGCCTGCTTACAGTTTCGTTGTTTTTCAGGTTGTTTGTAATTGTGAAAGTGGATGAGGAGGAGCTGAAGAACTCCCTTGAGTTAAACCCTTGGCTCCGACTCCATGTTTATGGTGAATCAAAGCTTAGGGTGCTACACATAGTTAAAGCTACTAATTTAAGATCAAAAGATGCATAAGAATTAGGCAAATGAATCAATGCACCACACAACTAAGTAGTCCAACAAGTGGCCCAAAAGTGTCCCAATGACAACCACAATTGTTTGACTCTTTTGGGTTTGATTAGCCTTCCTTCTTGTGATTTCCTTTCCATTCTTTTGATCAGCCTTCCCTTTTTACGATTTCCTCTCCATTCTCTCTTTTTTGTAATTTTATGTTTTGTAGGTCTTGCACTAATCTTCTCCTTTGGGTTAACAATAAAGAGGTAAGCCCTCTTTTTCCTGTAATTATTAATGCAAGCTTTATGTTTATTGCACCTTTGGGTTCCAGGTTTAGGTTTAGATTAGTGCATTAAGCTTTATGTACAAAGCTTAATGCATGCTTAAAGATTATGCACAAAACTTTATGCATAGAGCTTAAAGCTTATGCATATAGTCTTTATGTAGAGAGCCCTATGCATGCTTTAAGCTCTATGCATAAAGCTTTATGCATAGAGCTTAATGCATTAAGCTTTAAGCATTTGCTCTCATCTTGTTAGGGCTTCACAATAGAGCTTTGAGAGAGAGATTCTGATACGTTGTTGTGGACATTGACGTTTATTTTTTTGTCCTTATGCAAGGTTTAGAATCTTATCCCTTCAACAACCCCCCGCGCCGCCCTCCCCCCCCCCCCCCCCCCCCCCCCCCACACACACACACACACACAACCTTCATCAAGTTCATATGTAGTTGGGCTTAAAAATACTTAAACGCAGTAAGGGTCATGCAAAACCATGTTCACCTGAATTTGAAGCTGTTCACATGCTGCCAATTATAATTATGCTTCAATGATACAAGGATTACAAGCACACTATCAAGGACAGTGTTTCACATGCATATTCATTCTTGTAAGTGAATTAGGCATTGATGTTGTGCTTTCTAGTTGGCACATGTTAAGGCCCCTCACATCCTCATGGCCACTCCATTGTTAATTGAGAAGTTTGACCGGTATGGGTTCCACACATGGCAAGTTAACTGCGACGTTTGCTCTCATCGGGGAAAATTTGTAGGGGCCTGTAAACGGGAGAACAGCATGTCTCAACGAAGAAACTAATGGATGGAAAAAAAGGGATGAGAGGGCATTATTGTTCATAGCAACCAGGAGCTGGAAGCAAGCAGGAGGAGTGAGGTATTCAAATGTTCTGGCTATGTAGGGGAACTCCTTGTTGTCAGCTTGTTTGATAGTCGTAGCACGGAGTATGTTATCACTTTGGACTTGGTTTTGAGCGTGAAGTGGTTCCACAAGCTCAAACCCATCCCCAATTGAGACACTTAAACCACAGGCACAACTTGAAAACTTGACACCACATTGGAGTCTAGGACCGGAAGGGGCCACCCCCCTGGAATTTACGTCATATTACCAAGGATAAGTTATTCTTTTACAAGCTTTGGGGTGCTTCTTATGTCCAGCACCAGGTCATCTAGGTAACAAAGTACAATGTCCCAATTGATGTCCAAAATGGTTTCCTGTAGGTCCGTGAATTCCATAAAGCAAAAGATGCTTGGCCTGCAAACAATCCTCTCTTCAAACTCTAAGACTCTCAATGGCTTTTGTCAAGGTACTGGTGGCCACCAAGAGAAAGCCAGCCAATATAATCTTGAAAAACTTCCCCGAAATCAGGGTACAACAGGTACACATGGCCCATGGGTACAAAGGGTACAGCAAGTACTGATAGTACAGCTGTCACGTGCACACCCCTACAGGGTGCACAGTTACACACTGGCATCATTTCACAACATCATAGGCATATAGCATACCATCATCATCATCAAGAAAGCATGTAGCAGATAAAAGCATGCACCAGTGATCTGGAGCATGGAAGGACATCATCATGGCCTTGGGGTAACCCTAGGGGCAGCACAATTCAGATAGAAGAGCATCAGTACCTGTCGGCAGTTTCTGGACCATCTGGAGGAGGTCGACATCAGTCACAGCATCATCACAGCATAGAGGCATGTACCACAGGCCAGGGCAGTGCCTAGGCCTTTCAAGCCATCATAGGCCTCATCAGCAGCAGGTCAGGGCCTGTTATAGGCTGGCTGGCTGCACACAGCAGGACAATAATAACAGCCGACAGCAGTTTTGGGCTGTTGTGGATTTACAGCAGGCCGACAGGCCTTAATATTGGCCGACCTACATATAGAGGACATATATAAGAGGGGGGCCAGCCCACGCATTCGAGCATCTCCTCTTCTCAGCGTTTTGCAGCCACAGAGGAGTTAGGTCATCATCCATCATCCTCAGCCTCAGTATTTCCATCATAGGGAAAAGGCAAGGGATCATCAGCAGTAGCATCCAGCATAGATCCTTTGGATCTCAGTTGTAATCATTTCATTTTAATTTAGTTGCATTGCATTGCGTTCAAAGCTATCTTGCAGTCATCTTTCTTTATCTCTTATCTTTCTCAGTATAAGTTAAGTGTTGGATTAGCCATAATAGGGCTGGATTACTACGATCAACTCCCTCATGTCACAACAGCAGCCGATCAAGTACACTAAGTACAAAAGATACACATATTACAGCAACAAGTACATTAAGTACAGAAAGAACACGTGGTACAGCAGGTACACAATGCACATGGTACAACAGCCAATCAGCAAAATGGCCAGGCGCAGGTGCCACATCAGCAGTACGAGAATGCGCAAGAACCACATCAGCAGTACAGACAGGTGTTGCGCGTGCCATATGGGCAGTAACAAGCATTTACATCAGCAGCTGTATGTCAGCAGCATGCAGGTCTGGACAGCAAAGCGGGAGAGAGAGAGAGAGAGAGAGAGAGAGAGAGAGAGAGAGAAATGAAATGAAATGAAATGAAATGTTATATTAACGTCTTCAAAAGGCCATAATGACCTATGAGACCAAAAGTTACATCATGGTGGATCTGATACAATGTCTGGATAAAAAAACCCAGAAAATGAAAAATAAAGATGATACTACAGGCACCTAGAAAATGAAACTGGAAATGGAAGGTAAACAGAAACCCTTATAGGGTGTGAATATAGTGAGGGGGGGGGTACACTATGGAGGTGAGTGGAATATAGTGAGGGGATACAATATCATGTGGGACGGAGGGGTACACTATGGAGGTGCCTCCATCTCATAATATGTGCCGCATCGGACGCTGGCGGATCTCCTCAATATCCTCCATGGTGAGTACTCTGACTGGACGTCTCCCATGCCGTGCTAGTATGGTCCTGATCCTCTGTTGTAGTCTCCGTCGGTGTCGAGATGGGCCTCTCATCTTGGGGCGCCTGGACCGCCCCAGCTCTATAGCCCGATCAATCAGTGTACCTCTGGTGCGGCTGTGCTCTGGGGCTAGCTGCAATGCCTGCTGACCTGACTGCTCAATCTCTGGTCGAAAGAAGTCTGTAATCTGCCTCTGTAGGTGTCTCTCCCTCTCTGATCCCCTCCCTCTCAGGAGACCCTCTCTATGTCTACGCAGCTCCAGCAAGTACAATCCAAGGCATCTCTGATCCTGGTATCTCATGACTCTAGAAAGTGGTCCAAAGCCCTCTCTGAACAGGCAGTGGAAACGGCCTCGTATCTCATAATATACTGGACAGTGACATATGTAATGTAACTCTGTCTCTGGCTCCATCTGGCACAGCTGACAAATCCTGGCCTCAGCTGGTACTCCTCTGAATCTGCCAGTCTCAATCTCTAGCTGGTGTGAGGATGTGCGCATCTGACCAATAGCACACCGTATCCCATGAGAAAGATGAGTATCCATGTAGCTGGGTCTAATCACAAACCCATCCTCCGTGAGCTGGAGAAGATGATCTCTATAGAAAGCCATCTTCGTACCAAGCTCGTGTGTCGGCTGTATCCATGTCCTCCTAGTGTCCAGCTGAGTCAAGTCCTGCCTCATAAGCCTGGTAATCTCTGCCCGTGTGAGAGAGAGGGAGGGTGCATCCAGGGAGTACTGAAATGGAGGTAGCCTGTCCATACTAAAGCCATGCAGTTGGAACCAATCTGTCATCTGTGCATACCAACATGATCCGTCTCCCTGTGATGCCAACTGTCGTGAAGACTCCAGGGCTAAGCGAGCATATCTGTCTCTAGGGAGAGCCCAATGGGGGGGCAGCCATCTCTGCACGGATAATATCATGTGGTACGGAGGCCTTGGCCCTAATCATCCGGGAAATCATAGAAACCAAGGGCCTCTCCATACGTCTCCATCCATCAGTGCTACCAGCTCGGCTGTGGTGATCCACTGAGGGTCCCCATATCTCCACTCCATACAGCATGGCTGAAGTGACCAAAGTGTCAAAGAGCCAGAACTTTGTTCGAGGTTCCTGAAACTGAACCTGCGAACACATCCTCTCTAGTCTCCCCAATGCTGCATAAGCTCTGGTCAATCTGGTCTCCGCTGCTCTCCTCAAGGAAAATAGTGGGCCACTAAAAACCACACCAAGGTAAGTATATGCATCTGTATACTCCACTGTCTCCTGACCATATGTAAAGGTGGGCATTGACCTCCTAACCCACTGTGCTGTGGTGTTAAACACCATCACCTTGGTTTTACCAAGGTTAACAGACAATCCACTGTCCTTTGCAAACATGTGCAATGCATCCAAATGACGCTGCATCCCCTCTGGAGAATCTGAGATCAGCACAATATCATCAGCATACAATAACAGCGGAATCCATGTCCCTGCTAGCTGTGCTCCTCTGTCACCCTCCCGCTCTACATAGTCCGAAACCTCATCCACATACATCCCAAATAAGGTGGGGGAAAGGGGCCCGGGGGTAGCCCTGTTTCACCCCAACAGTGGAGTGAACCATCTCAGATATACCCTGGGTAGTACGTACCTGCCCCACAACTGTCCTGTATAAAGCCATGATTCCCCAAATCAGCTCTGTGGGCACTCCCATCTCCTGTAGTCTGCGCATCAGCCGGCTCTCGGTACTGTGTCAAAAGCTTTGCGGAAATCCACAAAGCAACAATAAATCCTCCTGCCATATAATCTGCCCTCCTCAATAATAGCTCTGAGTGTCAAGATATGGTCAAGAGTGGAGAAACCTCTCCTGAACCCTGCCTGCCCTGATGCACGTATGCCCTCTCTCTTTGCCCATCTACTCAACTCCTGCTCAAGAACAGATGCATATAATCTAGCCAATGTGTGACCAATCATGATGGTACGATAATTCCCAGGAAGCATGGGATCCCCTGACTTGAAGATAGGCACAATCGTGGACATATTCCAAGTCTCAGAAAAACCCTCACACATGGCTCGGTTAAACATCATAGCAATAAGCTCTGCAAGCATATCTCTGGCATGAATAAAGTGCTCTGCTACCAAACCATCATGATCATATGCTCTCCCAGTCCTCATCCTGTCAATAGCTTTCCTTACCATCTCAGCAGTAAAGAAAGCACATGTCTCTGGGCATGGCTCCGATGGGTCTGGCAAGGGCGGCTGTCCTGGTGCTGTGTACAGGGATGCTGCATACTCACCCCAAATCTCTGTGGAGGTAATGGCTGGTGATGGTGAATGCTCATGGAATAGTCTCCATGCCTCGCCTGAGTCCTGACTCATAAATAACTGGTACAAATCCCTCTCTAACTGAGCAAGATAAGCTCTCTTCTTCCGTCGCACTAGGTGCCGGAAGGTAATCCGTGACTGTCTGTGAGTGGTAACACCCATGAGCACCT
>NC_141072.1:32553082-32853082 GCF_041138505.1 Cibotium barometz
GTGAGCAGCGGAAATGAAACAAACAACTGAGAGGAAAGGAACGTATAAGTGCTGGAGAAAGAAGCGTTGTATAAACTCTAATACATGTGTGAAAACAGTATTTTATCCAGCCCTAAAAAGGGTATTTTTCTGGATGTTTAGGTTTTATTTCTTGCTTTGTGGGTCTTTGCTGCTGGCCGACAGCCTTTAGCCTGGCCGACCAGCAGCCCCACACACTACATATAGCCTTGCCTCATCACTTCACCACTTCATAGACATATTCCATACCACTTCTGCTGCTGTTGATGCTGCCAGGGACTGCACATCATCTGCTTCATCATCATCGGCTCTTCAGGTCAACACATCAGCATTTTACATCAACCCACTCTCTACTACAGTACAGGACTTCAGCGTTTGCTGGAGAGAGAAGCACTGTATAAACTCTGCTATATACACGATATCCGATACAACTAAGTGTGGGGGGGGGAAGCATGATATATATACAACCTGGTGGCTGCTGGTCAGCCAGTGTAAAACAGGCCGACAGCCCCAAGAAAGCCCACAACTAGGATAAAATCCAGTCGGCCAAAAGATGATGAGTTGGCCAAACCAGTCAGCCATTAGATAAACAAGCTGCCCACCTCCTAGCAGCAAACTCCTACAGCCGACCACGGAAAAAATAGAGCACTCCACAACTGGCAAAACTGGGGAAAATATGGACAATGGGAAAAATGGAGAAACACTCACACCGGGCAGGCACACCCACAACACTGGCCCTCACTCCCTACTATGTAATATGATAGGGACAGGAAATGACTGCTAATAGTGTGTGCGCGCGCGCGCGCAAGCGCGCACACACTTTTGCCTTCCGCCTTTTCTTCCTTGCTTTTTCCCCAATTTAATAGATTACAGCTTCAAACCTTAATAGGTGTGTAATATCCAAGATCCCAAAGCGCCCATATAGGTGTAAACCTATTACTCATAAGGGATCCAAAAAATAAAAAGTCCGGCCTTTGATAATAAACCCGTCAACCCATTATAATAATGACGGGAACACATATAAATATCTTGTTTTTCACTCGAACCCATCATTCCAAGGAGTCGTCGGCACATGTATACATACTAGGGATGATGCATGTGATGAAGAGAAAGAAGGACAACTCTAAACTCATATGAAATCTATGTGTGCCAAGAGTACACTCCACAACAATTAGTTGTGATAAGGTGGGAAAAAAATCCAAAATATCCTTTTACTACAACCTTTCCTTTTGCTTGTGTTTGGTAGTTTGTGACACAAAAGAGGTGTATTATTGAGATCTCCTTCAGTTCAAGGTATCATATAAAACTTTACTTGATATTTACAAAACCTAATCGGATCTAAAATATAGAAAGAAAAGTGAGAAACCCTCCCCTCCCCCCCCCCCCTTCCCCCGAAACACACACACAAAAGAAACTTAAATTGAAAAATGTTATTTTCCTTTAGGCTACAAAATTATTCTAAAAACCTGATATGCTTTGACACCAAGCAAGCAACTCCTATGTCAGCATCTTAATCCTAACACACTGCAAAGAGCTTCTTCAAAATGTTTTGGAGTGACTAGTAGAGGCTCTAAGAGAAGCTATTGCAACATGGTACCCCTCAAGGCCACTCAAACCAACTTTTTGGAGGAAACAAAGCTTTATGTTTTTTTTTTTCCCAAACTGGCCTTAGGCCCAAGATCATCCCGTAGTTATCAATTTTTCAGCCCGTAGGTGCCTGCCTGTAGGCACTTTTTTATCTGCCTGTAGGCGATGCCACCGAGCAAGCACCTTGAGTGGTTTTGAACCCAAGACCTCTTGGTCCTAGACAAGCACCTTTACCACTTGAGCTATCACCTCATTGGCAAAGAGCTTTATGTTCTTGGATAAAGAAATTACGAAAAGAATTGAATGAATCAAGATTTCTAAAATAAACATGATTACAAACATCATGAACATCAGTGTTCACCTAAAAGCAATTTAAGAGAAAACAGTGGAAACATGTCTTGAGGTTTTGAGATCACATGCTAGAGACCACAAGGCGTCAAGCCATCTGTGCCCATCTTGAGATCAAGTCAGACGAACATGCATGATAATTATGAAATGATCAGATTACTATGCTTGAAACCCCATCGTACGCATGAAACATATTTTTGCTATTATGGAAAACATGTTACTCCAAAAAGTATGAAAACAATAAAGTCACAGGTTAGCATTACCTGCATAGATTCCCCACCATTAACGGTAGCAATGCGAAAAAGGCGCATCTTTGATGACTCAAAAGCTTTACTACGTAAGATTGTCTTTCCATCATCAGCTAGGATTTCCTTTAGACCTTCCTACCACGAAATTAAAAAAAATCAAACATAAATGGCCTCAGTACAGACAATAGATAGTGTTTGAAACAAATTGTTACAATAAATCAAATCACAAACAGAACACCTCACACCAATGATTGACCTTCCAGATCAAATGTACAAAACAGCCATCCTCAAGATTCAAAATGGCCAAGAAACGACACAGGAGTTTGGAATTCAGCAGCTATGGAGTGCACCAGACAGTACAGTTCAATAAGAGCCAAATCATCCATGAGTCTGACTTGATGCAATCCCACCAACCAGCTCCATGAAATCCATACTGTCCAGCTAGAAAGAAGATCCCCCCCTGTTCAGCTCAGGGGCAGTTGATTAGCGGGTATTGTAGGGGCAGATAGCCACACACAAAGATAGACAGCAATGTGCAGCTAACCTCACAGCAGATATGCCAAGACACCAAGGCCACTTGCTTTGGTCCTCAATGCTCACTAATAATAGGTGGGCGCCCACACCACCACTAGACAGCTGCCAAAGCATGCCAACTAGCCGTACCGACAGTGTGTGGGGGGGGGCTTCCCTGTAAACCTTCCCCCCCCCCCCCCCCCCCCCCCCAAAACACACACACACACACCTCATTATTCCTCACTTAAGCCAGTGCAGGAGGGGAAATCAGCCAGCTCCAGCTTGTGTGCCCAGTTGATCAGGGTCCAACTATCATCTTGCAGCCCAGCTTCTATGTGCATGATGGTGTACTTTATCTTGCTCATACTCCATTCTTCAAAGGGAGTCACATGCATCACTCTTTCCATATGCATGTGGGCATGTGCGTTATTTTAGGGTTGCACGGTCCAAGCTAAGCTATGGTGGATCAAAGAGATCCATGGTGTGTGTTGTATAGAGAGAGCAAGAGAGAGAGAAAGAGAGATGTGACAAAGCTCAAGAGAGAGATGACTCCGTGACTCAATGATGTGATGGTTGATTGATTGATATGACGTCCTTCACCAAGTACATTGCTTTTATAGGCACGTAACCTTATCCTTTGACCCAAAGAAATCACACATATACACTGGATAAGTGACACATGGCACACTTGTGTGTATGTGTGAGCAGTCCCTAAAAAGGGTTAATGTGTTAGTAGCATGTAAACACTCTCTTATGAGTGGATAGGATACACACATAAAAAACACACATAGGAATATTTAACTCATAATTTGGGGGGGGGGGGGCGCTTCCTGTGTTAAAAAAACCTGAACTTAAACATAAAATAGGAAATAGATAAGTTTTAAAAACATTCCCTCGAGCGTATGTCAGTGAAGACTGGTTTCTTTCGGCGGCATTTCCATGCCAATGCTGCTGGCGTGGCTCCATTTTTACACAAGAGACCAATTCGAGAAAAAGCCCTAAATTTTTGGGCACATGTGGTCTTTAATTTTGTTACTTTGCCCTAAAATTGAAAGAACCCCTATTTTTGTTGAAAACTCCCAAATTGTGTTGAGTGCAAGAGCATCAATTAGATAGACGATTTTCACCTAATTTGCAAAAATCCCCAAATTGATTTTACCAATGTCTGCAAAATCAAAGGAATCACCCCAATTTGTTGTTGATCTACAATTGATGTGGTGCTGCAAGTACAGAGGAGGTGGCGGGAGGCACCTACAGATCGGCAACAGACTGAGCACCTATGGTGGCTGTGGTAGTCAACAAGTGGGAGTTATTGACCTGGTGTAACTCCGTATTGGTGGACATGAAAGGGGGTTTTCGCAAAACACTTGACCATTAATGCAATTAAACACTTAAATTGGCCATAGCCTCAAATATATGCCAATTAATTCCACAAAATTGTAAACGAGAGATTTGCACATATGGCACCACATGGAGGCCAGAATGGGCCGACCCTCCTCCCACGGAAACCCCCTTAGAGTATTTTATTACCCAAAGAGAAAAATATCATGTACAAGCTTTGGGGGAGCACATGCTCCAGATTTATCAACATACAATTATAAATAATTCATATAACCGACTGTCATCAAAAAGCCCAATGAAAAATGCCAAGAATATGTATATTCCGTGTGGATACCGACCAACATAGCTTTTATCCAATAGCCCACATAGCTGTCCATAAACCCATATGGCAATCAAAACTTCATAAATCTGTCCATTGTATATTCCGTGCGGATACCAGCCAACATAGCTTTTATCTAATATCATGCACTGAATCATAAGCCCATAACGCTGTCCATGTACCCATATAAAGCTGTCCATGAACCCATATGGCTGAGATACAATATCCCATGGCAATAGCAAGTGCCCAATGGCTCAAATACATGCCCAATTGCTGTCGCAAGTGCCCAATGGTTGTCCATATACAACCAATTAAGAAGACAAATGCCCAATGGCTGAAAATCAAGTGCCTAATGGATGTCCATATATAACCAATTAAAAAGACAAATGTCCAATTGTTGTAGCAAGTGCCCAATGGCTGTCAACTAAAAAGACAAATGCCCAATGGCTAAAAATCATAATATAATGATCAAATACCCTTGCCTTCAAGATTTCTACGCAATGGAAGCCTTCAAAACAGTCCCCAACAATCGGTAAACTTCATGGGAAGCCTTGCAAAGAGAAAGAAAGAGAGTAGTCAACATTAGGGCCGCCTATAGAGGTGGTAGAGAGCCATAACCTTGGAGTAGAGAACCACCAAGAATAGAGAAGAGTTGCCAACATGATAGAGGCTAGTCTGCAGCAATACAACCTGCTCAAATGAAGAGAGAGGACTCCAATTTATAGATTTGGGGCTCTCATGAGCTAGAATGGCAAGTAAAAGCTATAATGACAAGTGGGGAGCTAACGTGACAAGTGTGAGGCCACTTGTCTCACTTTGATCCATTGTCGAGCCACATGTCCCAATTTAAGATATGGCTCCTCCATAAACTTCATCTCTAAAAATAAATCAACTCATAGATATTATGTCAAAGGTGTTTCAACGAGTCTCCACATTTGTATAGCTTACGGACATAATGACACGAATGGAATTTCCATTGGAGGTTGTCCTAAAATAGTAACCCTCCTAAATTTTAGGAGTGTGATCCTTTGTATTCCACCTTATTAGAAATGTATGTGAGCACCATGTAGAACCATGTTTCAATACTAGATCCAAATTCTCATGAGCATGCTTTCCACTTGACACTTGAGCTCCAATGCTATTTCTGTGTCCAAGAAACCATCTCGAGCACCTAGACCAAGCCTCAAGCACTAGATCTTTTGTATTGGATAATCTCCCATTCCCAAAGCTTGTACTTTCCAAATATTTAGACGTCCTGGAGTCTACCATACCCCTTTCATACTAAGAAATGTCCGGGCTGGTAGCATCCCTTCCAGCTTCTTAAAAGTTGTCAACAACTTTAATCTTCAAGCCATATATCCAAGATATAATCATCCCATCAAGTGGGCGAGACGAGATAGTCTCAAAAATCCAATACAACCATGTCCCACATAAATGGGCAAGACTAAATAAGTCTCCATAATGCCAATAACAAAATCATGTCCCAAATAAATGGGTGAGACAAAACAGTCCCATAAGTCCAAATATCATAATCAAGTCCCAAGTCCATATTCAATCCACTGACACTTGGTGTAGACAGTCCCCTGCTAACAAGGTGTCAATCCACATGACCCTTGGCGTAGACATAAGTCCCATGCCAACAACCAAGTGTCAGTTCACATGACCCTTGGCATAGACATAAGCCCCCTCCCAACCAGGCGTCATGTCCACTCTACCACTTGCACTCTGTGTTGGTACTCTGACCACACACCTTGGAGGAGAGGTGGTGTCATGTGCACACTCGTGCCATGCCTAATCTTCAACATTAACATTCTTAATCCTTGATTAGTGAACAGTTAAGTCAACATCAAAAGCATCTTCGTCAGTAGCATCACATCAACATCATTATCATTATCAGAACCAACATCAGTAGTAGCTCCAACATTAGCATCATCATCATCAACATAAGCATGGGAATGCATGAAAGGGCTGTCGGCTAACTGCAGCATCATGTCGGCTGGCAGCAGCCTTGTGCATGCAGGCAGCCAAGTTCACAGTAGGCGGCAGCAGGTGTGGGCAGCACATTCAATAAGCGCAGCAAACAGTATAGTATTTCAAGCATTATTTGTCCACACATTCTGGCGGACAGCTGTATAGATGGCCGACTGCTGACCCACATTCATATATAAGCATCTCATCGTTTTCAGCATTCATTCATCTAGCCCACAATAGAAGATATGTAGAAGGACCAAGGTCACCCCTATGGGGCTGACCAAAGCCCTAAACCATGTACAAGCATTCAGCTACCTTTTTCACCATATTAATACAAGAAAACCCTCACACCCAATCTCTCTTCTTCTCTCTCCTCTCTCTTAACCATGTTAATTAGCATCAATGTTCTTAATCAAGCTTAGGGCTATGGATCAGTACAATAAGGATTCCGTGCATGCAACATTGGTATCAGAGCATTTAGGCTCAGCCCACTAAGCTATGTCCCAAGGAAGGTGCATGGTTCAAACAGAAAGGCTGCTGCAAGGTAGCAGATGGAGTGGTTTGCAAATAGGCAAAGCTAGAGGAAGCATTCCCTAACGGTAGGTACGCATACCTAGTACCTCATTAAGCTCTCAGATCATTTGCAAAGGCCTAGCAATAGGCATGATCAGTTCCGGTAGGTGACCCAATGTTGTGTCAAGGTTAAGGGAAAGCAAGCATGGGGACAGCAGTGAACACATGCTCAGTTCTTCATCAAGACTTGCAAGTGGAGATCAAGAGTGAAGGTGTTCAGACAAAAATATCAGTCAGTAAAGTCAAAGCCACTAGAAAGTCCGTAGCAATTCAAGGTCAGTAGAAGGCCAAGGAGGAAGGATGACAAAGTGTCCACCCCGTCATCAAGTTTAGCAAAAGGGAATTTCACGTGCACGCCCATGCCATGGCTAATCTTCAACATGAACATTCTTAATCCATGATTAGCCAACAGTTCAGCATCAAAAGCATCTTCATCAGTAGCATCAAATCAACATCATTATCATCATCAGAACCAGCATCAGTAGTAGCTCCAACATTAGCATCATCATCATCAACATCAGCATGGGAATGCATGAAGGGGCTGTCGGCTGACAGTAGCATCATATCGATTGGCAACAGCCTTGTGCATGCAAGCGGCCAAGGTCACAGTAGGCGGCAGCAGGTGTAGACAGCACATTCAATAAGCGCAGTAAACAGCATAGTATTTCAAGCATTATTTGTCCACACATTCTGGCCAACGCCTAGATAGATGGCTGAAACCGGCCTCTGGTAGAAACCAAAGTGCGGTAGACTAGCAGTCACCTATCCAATTGTAGTCCAAACAATTAAACAAATAAACCAGAGCTAGAGTGCTCCAAAACAAAAAGGAGAACGACACCTCTTGGCCCCAAAGCTTGGCGCCCCTTTCGGTATTTCTTTATTCAATTTCAATGGAAAAGCTTAACTGAGTACAATAAAGCCAGTCAAGGAAAAGAAACCTGCATGCCCAGTCTAGCAACCCTCAAGACCTCTTAGCATAGAGGATTCACACACAGATCTGTGTCCTCTAATCAACACACTGCTGTCTCCTCTAATCAACCAAGACAATGCAATAGGGAAGCCTTGAGCACGCATCTGGTTGTTCCATGATCTTAGCCTCGAACTCAGCCAAAGAATAATTCCACAATCTAGCTCTGTTTCCACCCTTCAAACTACCACACCCCTCCTCTCACAAAGGGCCAAAAGAAACAACTCTGAAGCAGTCGTAAGCCAGTGGAAAGAGAGAGAAAGATATTCTGCAGGTACACTGCTGTCCCTCAGTCCAATCCTCCTCAAAAACACCAGCCCTGAGAGTATAGAATATGCTGTCCTGAATTGCAGCCACCCGCCTTTGCCCTCCAGAGCTCACACGAGGGGAAGAGAAAGAGCGAGAGAGAGAGAGAGAGAGATTCAGGCTGCATCTGCTGTCCTATCAACCGCCCATCTCTTGTTTTTGTACCCGCTGTCCTACAACCGCTTCTACCAGTTGTCCTATAGCCGCCTGCGCCAGCTGTCCAGTAGCCGCCTATACCAACTGACCTGTAGCCGCCTGCGCCAACTGTCCAATAGCCGCCTGTACCAGCTGACCTGCAATCGCATGCACCAGCTGTCCTGTAGCCGACTTACACCAGCTGCCCTGCACCAGCTGCCCTGTAGTCGTCCTGCATCAGCTGTCCGTACCGACCTCTTCAGGCGACCCTCACACCTTCCTCTCTCCACGCTGCCAGCCGCCTTGCCCTTTCCAAAAGCGAGAGAGAGAGAGAGAGAGAGAGAGAGAGAGAGAGAGAAGAAGGGGAGAGAGAGAGAAGAAGGGGAGAGAGGCGTGTACTTCCAAAAATGGAGTAGCCCCTCCCCAAACTTATCCATAAAAATCCTAAGGCCCATTTAAATTTATTAAAACTTATGCCTAGGGGTCATCCAAGGTTAAAACATTAGAATATTAAATCCCTTGGCCCCCCTTCACACTTGGGGATGTCCACACATGTTACCATTTGTCTGGGCACCCAAGTATGAATCGTGAAATATTTATCTTGCTCACCGACCACCATGCTCACACTTATGCTGTACCAATTTCACAGGGTCATGACATACCCCCCTCTTGAAAAATGGGAAGCTTCCTCGATTGCAATCTGGTGATACAGCAAGACATCCAAAGTGAAAAGTACAATATGGCAAGATCAGCGTCCCAATCTCTCTAAGCCATACATATATAGCAACATTCACTGCAAACCAATGGTGTAGTAATAGTTCAAGTTGTATACCACTGTGAACCATACACAACCACAACATCCAATGTGACTAGTACACATATATCATAGAAGTCCCATAAATAGATGTACTGTCAGCCATCAGTACCTTTGGGTGAGACAAAAGCTGCACCAAGCGACCTCTAGATGTTATCTGAGCCTGTCTTATCAAGGGAGCGGACCCCTCTTGAGCATCAGGCAATGCTCCAGACCCATGCTCTGCTGAACCTGAATGAGCCGTAACAAGAGTCGGCTCCAACTCAAAGGCATTGAGATAAAGCTGCAAAACCTGAGGTGAATCTGCTAAGTCACCCTCCTCCATCCACTTCGCATCCATCGGTGAATAGTTCTTGAACTTCACAAGATAGTGACGGGAAACTTTACCTCGTACCTTTCTTTCCTTATGTGCCAATATCTTCTCTGGAATAAGAACCTCGTCAAGTTCCTCAACTTCCGGCTAAGCCTCATCCGATACATCCTCAGGCACATCCCCACGGAAAGGTCTAAGTAGACTCACATGAAATGCATTGTGAATCCCCCGGTGATCTACGATAGGCCACCTCACCAATCTTTTCCAATACCTGAAAAGGTCCATTGATGCGTAGCCGCACCCAAAAGGGTCCCACATATTTGTCATCGAATCAAATGATCTTCCAAGTGTGTTGGAGTAGATTGGTAACCCCAACAATAGATCCAACCAAAGCTGTCCAGAAATTACAGCACATATAAAACCTCATGATATGCCCATTCTTCACATAATAATCATGCCACTTGATCAAGGAATACTTCCATCAAATAAACCATGTTGTTGAACATACTCCATTGATTGCCAAGTAGCCTCATCTATGAGCAAGCGCTTCCATTTCACAAGGAATTCATCAATGTTCCGGTTCCTCAAAACCCTTGTCCTCTTGTCCACAATCTTCTCCGGCTCATAGATAATCTCTCCTTCTTCATCCATCGGTGGTAACTCTTCAATCTCTTGAGGAAGAGAGCCCACAAACCTCTTAAGGTTGGATACATGAAACACATTATGAATCATTGTAGAAGGAGGTAGGTCAAGCTTATAAGCCAAAACACCCACTTTCTTGACTACCAAATATGGTCCATAGTATCTATGTGCCAACTTGGAATTGAAAGACCCTTTGAGAATATTGTGACGGCTCTTCGGAAGCTTGAGTAACACATAATCACCTTCCTTGAACTCCATTTTGCGTCTATGTTCATCCGCATTTGCCTTCATGACTTCTTGTGCCTTCTTCATATTATCCTTGCATAATTGAAGAAGCTGTCTCATCCTTTCCAACTCTTC
This sequence comes from Cibotium barometz, assembly GCF_041138505.1. Classification (NCBI taxonomy): domain Eukaryota; kingdom Viridiplantae; phylum Streptophyta; class Polypodiopsida; order Cyatheales; family Cibotiaceae; genus Cibotium; species Cibotium barometz. The sequence continues at coordinate 32,563,538 of NC_141072.1, forward strand.
CTTGGCTAAAGGATTAACCATTTTATCCTCATGGAAGGCAATACATGGCACATGCACTTGATACCCATAAAGAGCCTCAAAAGGTGACATCCCAATACTCAAATGCTTGCTTGAATTATGACAAAATTCAGCAAGGTAAAGCCATTCATCCCATGATACTTGCATGTCATGACAATAGTGCCTCAAGTACACTTCGAGCCATTTGTTTGTGCACTCCGTTTGCCCATCCGTTTGAGGGTGATAGGCTGTAGAAAGAGTGATTTGAGTCCCCAAGTTCTCATACAATGTCCTCCAAAAAGTGCCCATGAACTTGGTATCTCTATCACAAACTATGTTGAGTGGCAAACCATGTATCTTGCATACATGCTCCATAAATTGCTTGGCAATGTGAAAGGCCCCATAAGTAGTCTTGGAAGCAATAAAATGAACTGATTTGGTGAGTCTATCCACCACCACAAATACTTAATCCCATCCATGCTTCGTCTTTGGCAAGCCCGTGATGAAGTCCATGGAAATGTGAGTCCATTTTCCGTCCGGAATAGGCAAAGGATGAAGTAAACCACTTGGCAATTGGTGACTATCCTTATTCCTTTGGCATGACACACATTCCAAAACAAACTTCTTGACATCCCTCCACATGCCTTTCCAATAGAAGCTTTTGCTCACTTTGTCAAATGTCTTGAGAACACCAAGATGACCCGAAAGCGGTAAAGAATGCATCTCATGAAGCACCTTGGGAATGTAGGATGAGGTTGGAACCAAATACACCTTATCCTTGTGCCATAGTAGACCATTCCGAAGCTTATAATGAGGAAATTCTTCACCATCTCCTTGCTGTAATTTTCTGTAAATATGGGCAACACTCTCATTGACAAGATACTCCTCTTGTATCCCTTTTATCCATTCACTATACACTTCCATAATTGATGTCAAGGTGCAAGCCCACATTCTAGACAATGCGTTCGCTACTACATTGTCCTTTCCCGGAGTATAGGATATCTCAAAGTCATATCCTTGAAGCGTAGCCAACCATCTCTTTTGCTTGGGAGAAAGATTGGGTTGAGAGAGGAAAAATTTCAGCACCCTATGATCACTTCTCACCTTGAAATTAGCACCATAAAGATAGTGATGCCATTTCTTAATTGCATGAAGTATAGCCAACATCTCTTGTTCATACACATGCAATTCCATCTCCTTCTCGGAAAGCTTCCTACTCTCAAATGCAATGACACCATGCTTTTGATACAAAACTGCCCCAAGCCCTCTTCCACTTGCATCCGCTCTCACATAGAATGTCTTTGAGAAATCCGGACAAACAAGAATAGGAGCTGATGTAAGTAAAGCCTTGAGCTCATTGAAACTCTTGTCGGCAATGGCATCCCAAAAGAAAGCTTCCCTCTTAAGTAGATCGGTAAGAGGTGCCGCAATTGATGCATAGTGCTCCATAAATCTTCTATAGAAAGAAGATAGACCCAAAAATCCTCTCAATTTAGTTGCATTAGTAGGGGTTGGCCATTCTTTGACACATACCACCTTCTTTGAATCAGCACTAATGCCATTTTCTCCCACCAAGTGTCCAAGGTATTCAACCTCATTCACCATGAAAGTGCACTTGGTCTCCTTTACAAACAATCTATGCTCCCTCATGACCTCAAAAACTTGCTTCACATGTACCAAATGCTCTTCTTTGCTCTTGCTATAGATCAATATCTCATCAAAGAACACAAGTACAAATTTGAACAAAGGAGCCAACACCCTATTCATGAGTACTTGGAAGGTGGCTGGGGAATTCGTGAGACCAAAAGGCATAACCATGAAATGAAACAATCCTCTTTCGGTCCTAAATGCCATCTTCTCTTCATCACTCTCCTTCATCCTTATTTGATGGTATCCCGATCTCAAGTCAATCTTGGTGAAGAGCTTTGCCCCTTTTAGCTCATCAAGAAGATCATCGATGCGAGGTATGGGGTATCTATTCTTGATGGTTACCTTATTCAAATCACGGTAATCTATGCACATACGAAAGGAACCATCCTTCTTCACCAATAGAACGGCAAATGCAAACGGAGATTGTGAGGGCTGAATGAGACCCATGGAAAGCAATTCTTGCACTTGCTTTGCCACTTCTTCCCTTTCCACCTTCGATAACCGGTAAGAAGGTTTGTTCACGACCTTTGCATTCGGCTCAAGTACAATGGCATGCATTTGAGTATTGGGATGTCACCTTTTGAGGCTCTTTATGGGTATCAAGTGCATGTCCCATCTATTGCCTTCCATGAGGATAAAATGGTTAATCCTTTAGCCAAGGAAGAGTTGGAAAGGATGAGACAGCTTCTTCAATTATGCAAGGATAATATGAAGAAGGCACAAGAAGTCATGAAGGCAAATGCGGATGAGCATAGACGCAAAATGGAGTTCAAGGAAGGTGATTATGTGTTGCTCCAGCTTCCTAAGAGCCGTCACAATATTCTCAAAGGGTCTTCCAATTCCAAGTTTTTTTGATACTATGGACCATATTTGGTAGTCAAGAAAGTGGGTGATTTGGCTTATAACCTTCACCTACCTCCTTCTACAAGGATTCATAATGTGTTTCATGTATCCAACCTTAAGAGGTTTGTGAAGAGTTACCACCGATGGATGAAGAAGGTCTATGAGCCGGAGAGGATTATGGACAAGAGGACAAGGGTTTTGAGGAACCGGAACATTGATGAATTCCTTGTGAAATGGAAGCGCTTGCCCATAGATGAGGCTACTTGGCAATCAATGGAGTATGTTCAACAACATGGTTTACTTGATGGAAGTATTCCTTGATCAAGTGGCATGATTATTATGTGAAGAATGGGCATATCATGAGGTTTTATATGTGCTGTAATTTCTGGACAGCTTTGGTTGGATCTATTGTTGGGGTTACCAATCTACTCCAACACACTTGGAAGATCATTTGATTCGATGACAAATATGTGGGACCCTTTTGGGTGCGGCTACGCATCATTTGCAGCTCATTTTTATGGAGGTTTCATGAAGAATTTCAAGCGTCATCGACAACATGGCTGCCATAACAGTCCTACATGCTATTTTTGGAGAAGGAGTTTGCCGGCTTCACTACATTTGGTTCTCTGTTCCAAATGTATTCGAGGCGCATTTTTAAAGACCTCTCTACTTCCCATGGGTTTACATTGAGATTGTGATTCAATTGTAAATATCTTGTATGATTTTGAGGACAAAATCTTTGGGAAGGGATGGTTTGTCATGAACCATAGAGCTTGATTTCCACATGTACATAGAGGCCCATGGGCAAAAGGAGAAAGTGACTATAAATAGGGATGGGGTACATTGGTAGGATCTTTTGACACTTTTACTAAATTTGGTCATCTTGTACCTTTGGGCTCCACCAATGGAGATTTGGCCTTCCATGGTCAAGTTCATGGCTAACATGAAAGCCATCTCTTTGGTGAGAGGTTAAATACCCTTGGGCTATTTGTGCATCTTCTCTTGCTACATGCACTTATAGATTCTCTCTCTCTTGTATATTCATGTGATGAGCCATTTGATAACTAATCTCATGATTAATGGATACTAGATTCTTGCTTTGATGTGTTTGATTCAATATGAGGTTTCTTCCAAGGTAACACATGAGCATTCCACCAAGAATGTAACTTTCGGATTCATGGCGGATGCTAGGAGGCCTTCTATGCGGGAGATGAAGCCTACTACATTCTAAGCGGGTTCTTCTCAATTGGATGGAAAGCAACATGCACCTACATTTACACATGAGGAGTCAGATTTTGGGGATCCAAGGAGAGTACCTTTGCATCCCAAAGCAAATCAGTTCTCCATGCTTGAAGAGGAGGTGTATGATATGGATGATGTGGTTGAGCTTGATTGGGAACATATGTCATTCATTGAGAGACAAAGAGAAGCTCATGATAGGTGGATGGAAATGCCAAATTTCCTCAAGAGAGAGTACAAGGATTTTACACAATTTCTTGGATCTTTTGTGCAAATGCAAAAGCACAAGCCCTCGCACCATCATGAGAATGCATCGTCAACCGTGTCAAAGGATGTAAAGGACAAGATTTCACTCTCTAAGTTCAAGGGTGATGGTTCAGCCCCACATGAGTTGGAAGAATGGATGAATAAGTTGGATACATACTTTCAGCTCTATCCGAAGAGTGAAAGGGACAAAGTGCATTTTGCATCCTTGCATTTGGAAGACCATGCACATCAATGGTGGAGACATATGCTCAAGGAAGGAGTTATGCCACATACTGGGAAGAACTTAAGCATGAAATGAATATGACATTTGTGTCGCCTTTGGTTCTTGACCGATACCATGAAGAATGGTATGAGCTCACACAAAAGGGCATGTCGGTTAGGGAGTACATCAAGAGGTTCATGAAGCTCTCTATGTTTGTGGATGGACTCAATGAAGGCATGCGATTGAAGAAGTTTGTGCATGGTCTAGATTCATACATCAAAGCGGATGTCTCGGCACAAAGACCAAGCACTATCAAAGAGGCTATGAGGTTGGCGGAGCTATATGAGCCAAAGTATAAGAGGGTTCAGCCCAATGTACCTTTTCATAAGCCATTTCACACTTCTTCAAATGTGGGAAAAAGTCTACCTTCTTCTACATCCACTTACACTTCCAAATTACATACATCTTTTGGAAGTGGACAGTCCACAAGTGGAGTTCATAATGATGCTAAGAAGAGCAATGGGTTTGTCAAGAAGCCTCCTCAACCATTCAAGAAGACTCAACGGATGGATGATCCTAAGATTGAGGAATTGAGGAGCAAAGGCCTATGTTTTAAATGCAAAGAGAAGTGGTCACCCGGGCACATTTGCAAATCAAAGAAAGTGGTGGCTACTATGATCATTATGGATGAGGATGACGATTCCAAGTCATCTCATGATGTGGAAGAGTTTGAAGATTGCAGCGAGGAGACACATGAAGAAGACTTGGAGGGTCATTCTTTTGTCAAAGAAGAGGATGGGTTTCCTTTCCACCCTAGTGGAAGGGATCATGCATGCATTTTGAGGGACAATATGCTAAAAGATGCAGGAAATGCAGAAAATGCAGCCCATGTATTATAAGCTTCGGAATGGTCTACTATGGCACAAGGATAAGGTGTATTTGGTTCCAACCTCATCCTACATTCCCAAGGTGCTTCATGAGATGCATTCTTCACCGCTTTCGGGTCATCTTGGTGTTCTCAAGATATTTGACAAAGTGAGCAAAGCTTCTATTGGAAAGGCACGTGGAGGGATGTCAAGAAGTTTGTTTTGGAATGTGTGTCATGCCAAAGGAATAAGGATAGTCACCAATTGCTAAGTGGTTTACTTCATCCTTTGCCTATTCCGGATGGAAAATGGACTCACATTTCCATGGACTTCATCACGGGCTTGCCAAAGACGAAGCATGGATGGGATCAAGTATTTGTGGTGGTGGATAGACTCACCAAATCAGCTCATTTTATTGCTTCCAAGACTACTTATGGAGCCTCTCACATTGCCAAGCAATTTATGGAGTATGTATTCAAGATACATGGTTTGCCACTCAACATAGTTTGTGAAAGAGATACCAAGTTCATGGGCACTTTTTGGAGGACATTGTATGAGAACTTGGGGACTCAAATCACTCCTTCTACAGCCTATCACCCTCAAACGGATGAGCAAACGGAGTGCACAAACAAATAGCTCGAAGTGTACTTGAGGCACTATTGTCATGACATGCAAGCATCATGGGATGAATAGCTTTACCTTGCTGAATTTTGTCATAATTCAAGCAAGCGTTTGAGTACTGGGATGTCACCTTTCGAGGCTCTTCATGGGTATCAAGTGCATGTGCCATCTATTGCCTTCCATGAGGATAAAATGGTTAATCCTTTAGCCAAGGAAGAGTTAGAAAGGATGAGACAGCTTCTTCAATTATGCAATGATAATATGAAGAAGACACAAGAAGTCATGAAGGCAAATGCGGATGAGCATAGACGCAAAATGGAGTTCAAGGAAGGTGATTATGTGTTGCTCAAGCTTCCTAAGAGCCATCACAATATTCTCAAAGGGTCTTCCAATTCCAAGTTGGCACATAGATACTATGGACCATATTTGGTAGTCAAGAAAGTGGGTGATTTGGCTTATAAGCTTGACCTACCTCCTTCTACAAGGATTCATAATGTGTTTCATGTATCCAACCTTAAAAGGTTTGTGGGCTCTCTTCCTCAAGAGATTGAAGAGTTACCACCGATGGATGAAGAAGGAGAGATTATCTATGAGCCGGAGAGGATTGTGGACAAGAGGACAAGGGTTTTGAGGAACCGGAACATTGATGAATTCCTTGTGAAATGGAAGCGCTTGTCCATAGATGAGGCTACTTGGCAATCAATGGAGTATGTTCAACAACATGGTTTACTTGATGGAAGTATTCCTTGATCAAGTGGCATGATTATTATGTGAAGAATGGGATATCATGAGGTTTTATATGTGCTGTTATTTCTGGACAGCTTTGGTTGGATCTATTGTTGGGGTTACCAATCTACTCCAACACACTTGGAAGATCATTTGATTCGATGACAAATATGTGGGACCCTTTTGGGTGCGGCTACGCATCATTTGCAGCTCATTTTTACGGAGGTTTCATGAAGAATTTCAAGGGAAGCGTCATCGACAACATCGCTGCCATAACAGTTCTACATGCTATTTTTGGAGGAGGAGTTTGCCGGCTTCACTACATTTGGTTTTCCTATTCCAAATGTATTCGAGACGCATTTTTGAAGACCTCTCTACTTCCCATGGGTTTACATTGAGATTGCGATTCAATTGTAAATATCTTGTATGATTTTGAGGACAAAATGTTTGGGAAGGGATGGTTTGTCATGAACCATAGAGCCTGATTTCCACATGTACATAGGGGCCCATGAGCAAAAGGAGAAAGTGACTATAAATAGGGCTTGGGGTACATTGGTAGGATCTTTTGACACTTTTACTAATTTTGGTCATCTTGTACCTTTGGACTCCATCAATGGAGATTTGGCCTTCCATGGTCAAGTTCATGGCTAACTTGAAAGCCATCCTCTTGGTGAGAGGTTAAACACACTTAGGCTATTTGTGCATCTTCTCTTGCTACATGCACTTATAGATTCTCTCTCTCTTGTATATTCATGCGATGAGCCATTTGATAACTAATCTCATGATTAATGGATACTAGATTCTTGCTTTGATGTGTTTAATTCAGTATTTTACTCTAGATCTATTTCCTTTGCTATCAGAGCCTTGATTTTGATCCATTATCAAGGTTTTGGACATGAGATTAGTCATTTAATTGATAATTTTCTTAATTTTCTCTTGATTTCTTGGAGTTTTGGCATAATCTTGCTTAATTTCTACTTAATCTTTGGAGATTAGTGGACCATTTCATGTGATTTCATGGAGATTTAGCTCAAATGGACCTAATTTGGACACCTTGGACCAGTTATTTGAGGCGGGGATACAAAATTGAGAAAAATTTGAATTGATCACCTGTTAATCTCTGTTAATCACGTTTATCTTTTTGTGCTTCTTTTCCAAGCTTTCCATAGCCATTACTTCTCATCTTTCCTCCGTTTTGCTCCCATTTGCTAGGGCTTTTGTTGATCTTAAGCAGAGGAACATATAGAGTACCAATTTACATGCATTTTTCTGACAATTTCTGAAAATATGTTTTCCTTTGCTCCAAACCCTAATCTCTCTCACATAGCTCACCGTTGCCATCTCCACTCACTCTAAATGATTGCAAATGCTATCCTATGCTATCCTATTGCTATAATGGTGTTGCTCTTGTTGCTTTTTGACCCATGAGGCTAGCGTAGCTGCGCCGTTTTCCCACGCAACCTCACGGCTCATAGTCACAAGAAGTAGCCCCATTCATTCCATTCCATTCTCATTTAGTTGTTAACTATGATGTTTGGCATCTTTTTGGTGGATTTTGGGGAGTTCTTCATTGCTATTGGAGAGGGAGAAGAGGAGGTTTGAGCAGCCCTCAGAAATTGCAAAAATCTTCAAGATTTGGATCCATTGGAGGCTCTATCAAGCAACAATCCAACCATTGGAGCTTTCGGAATACCATTGGTGAGTTGCTGTGGCCATTTTCTCAAGCAATGGTGATTAATCCTCATGCTATGGACAAATTGGAGTTATTCATGAATGAAAACCCTAATTTACAGAATTTTAACATTCCTACATAACTCATGATCCATTGGAAAGTGATTACATGCTCTTATTGCTCACATCTTTCTTTGATCACACCCATTTGGATGTCATGTGGCCATTTGTGAGACAAATGCAAGATTCTTTGATGAATCCATGCATAAATGGATGAAGAAATGCATATGCTTAGATGCATTGATTGAGCCACATGCATGGAGTGGATGTTGGGTAATAATGAGAAGGTTTTTGCTATGGACATGATGCTTTTATGCATTGGAATGATGCTATTGAGCATTGGAAGAGCTTGATGTGTGATTGGAATCAATTGGTAATGCTACATTCAAATGCAAGTTGATGCCCTTGAATGCCATTTGATGCCAATTACTCATAAGCAATGCTTATGGGAGTGATACCAATTGGATATTGATGTGATTGGTATATGGTATTACCTCACTTGTGCTTATTGATTGATGTTGGATCTTTGGATGAATCGCGGACATTTGGAGCTATGTGGATAAGCATGAGTTCATGCATAATGGTTTATGAGTATATTGTAATGGGCATGAGTCATGCCACATCCTTGTAAAAAGTGATCCGCCTCATTTTCATATTCAAGCTATATGTACCTTACAATTGTTTGCACTCACTTCAATTTCTAGAAACTAGATATGTTGGTGAGGATACCCCGGGTGTTGGTGGAGAGGCTCGAGGGGGGGGGGAGGGGAGGGAGCATGGCTTGAATCCACCGTGCCGTGAGTGCCGTGGTAAAGCGGTACGGTGGAGGATTAGGTGCGGAGGTGAAGACTTGGCCTCAACCCGTGTCTTGGTTCGACTAGGTACGGGGGTGAGAAGAGCTTGGCCGGGAGATCGGCAAGCTTCAACGCGCTACATCGACGATCTTCTTTGCACAATCATCCTCTTGGTTTATGTACATGGCAATGGCGCCTTAATATGGACATCTCGTGGAAATTGATCTTGCATTATGCCATGGGAAACATATGGTGAATGCTTGGAATTGCAAGGAATTTGTACGCCTTTTGGTGATGCAAGTTGAGGCACATGCTATGTAATGGATGGGAATTGATTTGAGGATTATAGATTTTTGCATTGCAACTTGAGAAAAATTGAGATTTAGCTCCTAAAACAAAGAAGACTATGTCAACATTTTCTCAAATTTCTGGTCATACATGAACAATTGAAGCTTCTGGAGCATAATTTGCAGACCTTGGGATGCCAATGAGGTGCGAAAGGTGTTGACATTGGTTTGGGAGCAAACAAAGATCAATTGGGCACAAAAAAGGTCACTCTGGCAAGAATCTGCAGATTCACAAAAACCCTAATTCAGTCCCAACCCTTTTGGACTGAATTAAAAGGGACCATATGAGCTCTTAGTGCTTCCTTAGAGCTACCCAACGAGCCCTTAACCTCCGCATTTCGATATCTCTTTAGGGTAGAATTTAGGGTTTTTGCAGAAACAGTAAACCCTAATTCAGTCACAGGGGTTTGAAGGTCTTCTAGATCCAATTACATAGGCTTGTAGTACTCATCGAAGGCTTCCATTTGAGCTAAAAAGTTTTGCATTTGGATATCTCTAGCTCAAGTTGTACCCAAAATACCGTTTCAGCCTATAACCCTGTAAATCCTAAAACAGAGAATAGTAGCACACTTCATCTCTTAGGGGTCTTTGCATAGTGGTCTAGTACACTTCATTAGCTCTCCAACAAGCTTTAGATCACTTCAATCGGACATCCCCACCTCAATTTAGAGCCGAATTTCTGAAACCGAAGGTTTCCATGGGGCCGAAGCCAAAAGAGCCACTGAGACGCAACACTTTGGCTTCCGACGAGGTAGAGGGTGAAGAGGCAACGATGGAACAAGGAATTTTGGATGCTCCGGAGGATACTCTTGGGCACACTTCAAGAGAAGGGGATACTTCAAGAGAAGGGAATGAGGAGTTGAATGTCGGAAGTGCCCATAAGCACACCCCATAATCTTCGCATGCCATCCCTATCGATTCGATCATGCAAATGCTGATGGAAATGAATGCTAAGATGGACACGATGGCTACAAGGGTGGAAGTCAATGGTAGGCTTGACACTATGGCTACAAGGATGGAAGTTTTGGAAGAGAGGGTCGCTCGGCCAATGAGCCAACCTTCCTATGATAGTGGTCATGGTGCTTTACATGAAGGCAAGCAATTTGGGACAGCTTTTGAAGGCCGTAGCGAAGGCAAGCTACCCATGGTACAAGAGGTTTCTCCCAAGGTAACACATGAGCATTCCACCAAGAATGTCACTTTCGGATTCATGGTGGATGCTAGGAGGCCTTCTATGCGGGAGATGAAGCCTACTACATTCTAAGCGGGTTCTTCTCAATTGGATGGAAAGCAACATGCACCTACATTTACACATGAGTCGTCAGATTTTGGGGATCCAAGGAGAGTACCTTTGCATCCCAAAGCAAATCAGTTCTCCATGCTTGAAGAGGAGGTGTATGATATGGATGATGTGGTTGAGCTTGATTGGGAACATATGTCATTCATTGAGAGACAAAGAGAAGCTCATGATAGGTGGATGGAAATGCCAAATTTCCTCAAGAGAGAGTACAAGGATTTTACACAATTCCTTGGATCTTTTGTGCAAATGCAAAAGCACAAGCCCTCGCACCATCATGAGAATGCATCGTCAACCGTGTCAAAGGATGTAAAGGACAAGATTTCACTCTCTAAGTTCAAGGGTGATGGTTCAGCCCCACATGAGTTGGAAGAATGGATGAATAAGTTGGATACATACTTTCAGCTCTATCCGAAGAGTGAAAGGGACAAAGTGCATTTTGCATCCTTGCATTTGGAAGACTATGCACATCAATGGTGGAGACATATGCTCAAGGAAGGAGTTATGCCACATACTTGGGAAGAACTTAAGCATGAAATGAATATGACATTTGTGTCGCCTTTGGTTCTTGACCGATACCATGAAGAATGGTATGAGCTCACACAAAAGGGCATGTCGGTTAGGGAGTACATCAAGAGGTTCATGAAGCTCTCTATGTTTGTGGATGGACTCAATGAAGGCATGCGATTGAAGAAGTTTGTGCATGGTCTAGATTCATACATCAAAGCGGATGTCTCGGCACAAAGACCAAGCACTATCAAAGAGGCTATGAGGTTGGCGGAGCTATATGAGCCAAAGTATAAGAGGGTTCAGCCCAATGTACCTTTTCATAAGCCATTTCACACTTCTTCAAATGTGGGAAAAAGTCTACCTTCTTCTACATCCACTTACACTTCCAAATTACATACATCTTTTGGAAGTGGACAGTCCACAAGTGGAGTTCATAATGATGCTAAGAAGAGCAATGGGTTTGTCAAGAAGCCTCCTCAACCATTCAAGAAGACTCAACGGATGGATGATCCTAAGATTGAGGAATTGAGGAGCAAAGGCCTATGTTTTAAATGCAAAGAGAAGTGGTCACCCGGGCACATTTGCAAATCAAAGAAAGTGGTGGCTACTACGATCATTATGGATAAGGATGACGATTCCAAGTCATCTCATGATGTGGAAGAGTTTGAAGATTGCAGCGAGGAGACACATGAAGAAGACTTGGAGGGTCATTCTTTTGTCAAAGAAGAGGATGAGTTTCCTTTCGACCCCGGTGGAAGGGATCACGCATGCATTTTAAGGGACAATATGCTAAAAGATGCAGGAAATGCAGAAAATGCAGCCCATGTATTATAAACTTCGGAAAGGTCTACTATGGCACAAGGATAAGGTGTATTTGGTTCCAACCTCATCCTACATTCCCAAGGTGCTTCATGAGATGCATTCTTCACCGCTTTCGGGTCATCTTGGTATTCTCAAGACATTTGACAAAGTGAGCAAAAGCTTCTATTGGAAAGGCATGTGGAGGGATGTCAAGAAGTTTGTGTCATGCCAAAGGAATAAGGATAGTCACCAATTGCTAAGTGGTTTACTTCATCCTTTGCCTATTCCGGATGGAAAATGGACTCACATTTCCATGGACTTCATCACGGGCTTGCCAAAGACGAAGCATGGATGGGATCAAGTATTTGTGGTGGTGGATAGACTCACCAAATCAGCTCATTTTATTGCTTCCAAGACTACTTATCGGGCCTCTCACATTGCCAAGCAATTTATGGAGCATGTATTCAAGTTACATGGTTTGCCACTCAACATAGTTTGTGATAGAGATACAAAGTTCATGGACACTTTTTGGAGGACATTGTATGAGAACTTGGGATTTGCTTTGGGATGCAAAGATACTCTCCTCGGATCCCTAAAATTTGACTCCTCATGTCTGAATGTAGGTGCATGTTGCTTTCCATCCAATTGAGAAGAACCCGCTTGGAATGTAGTAGGCTTCATCTCCCGCATAGAAGGCCTCCTAGCATCCGCCATGAATCCAAAAGTGACATTCTTGGTGGAATGCTCATGTGTTACCTTGGGAGAAACCTCTTGTACCATGGGTAGCTTGCCTTCGCTACGGCCTTCAAAAGCTGTCCCAAATTGCTTGCCTTCATGTAAAGCACCATGACCACTATCATAGGAAGGTTGGCTCATTGTCCAAGCGACCCTCTCTTCCAAAACTTCCATCCTTGTAGCCATAGTGTCAAGTCTACCATTGACTTCCACCCTTGTAGCCATCGTGTCCATCTTAGCATTCATTTCCATCAGCATTTGCATGATCGAATCGATAGGGACGGCATGCGAAGATTATGGGGTGTGCTTATGGGCACTTCCGACATTCAACTCCTCATTCCCTTCTCTTGAAGTATCCCCTTCTCTTGAAGTGTGCCCAAGAGTATCCTCCGGAGCATCCAAAATTCCTTGTTCCATCATTGCCTCTTCAACCTCTACCTCGTCGGAAGCCAAAGTGTTGCGCCTCGGTCGCCCTTTTGGCTTCCGCCCCATGGAAACCTTCCGTTTCAAAAATTTGGCTCTAAATTGAGGTAGGGATGTCCGATTGAAGTGATCTAAAGCTTGTTGGAGAGCTAATGAAGTGTACTAGACCACTATGCAAAGACCCATAAGAGATGAAGTGTGCTACTATTCTCTGTTTTAGGATTTACAGGATTATAGGCTGAAACGGTATTTTGGGTACAACTTGAGCTAGAGATATCCAAATGCAAAACTTTTTAGCTCAAATGGAAGCCTTCGATGAGTACTACAAGCCTATGTAATTGGATCTAGAAGACCTTCAAACCCCTGTGACTGAATTAGGGTTTACTGTTTCTGCAAAAACCCTAATTTCTACCCTAAAGAGATATCGAAATGCAGAGGTTAAGGGCTTGTTGGGTAGCTCTAAGGAAGCACTAAGAGCTCATATGGTCCCTTTTAATTCAGTCCAAAAGGGTTGGGACTGAATTAGGGTTTTTGTGAATCTGCAGATTCTGCCAAAGTGACCCTTTTTGTGCCCAATTGATCTTTGTTTGCTCCCAAACCAATGTCAACACCTTTCGCACCTCATTGGCATCCCAAGGTCTGCAAATTATGCTCCAGAAGCTTCAATTGTCAATGAATGACCAGAAATTTGAGAAAATGTTGACACAGTCTCCTTTGTTTTAGGAGCTAAATCTCAATTTTTGTCAAGTAGCAATGCAAAAATCCATAATCCTCTTATCAATTCCCATCCATTACATAGCATGTGCCTCAACTTGCATCACCAAAAGGCGTACAAATTATTTGCAATTCTGATCAATTCCCATGAGATGTCCATATTAAGGCGCCATTGCCATGTACATAAACCAAGAGGATGATTGTGCAAAGAAGATCGTCGATGTAGCGCGTTGAAGCTTGCCGATCTCCCGGCCAAGCTCTTCTCACCCCCGTACCTAGTCGAACCAAGACATGGGTTGAGGCCAAGTCTTCACCTCCGCACCTAATCCTCCACCGTACCGCTTTACCACGGCACTCACGGCACGGTGGATTCAAGCCATGCTCCCTCCCCTCCCCCCCCCCCCCCGAGCCTCTCCACCAACACCCGGGGTATCCTCACCAACATATCTAGTTTCTAGAAATTGAAGTGAGTGCAAACAATTGTAAGGTGCATATAGCTTGAATATGAAAATGAGGCGGATCACTTTTTACAAGGATGTGGCATGACTCATGCCCATTACAATATACTCATAAACCATTATGCATGAACTCATGCTTATCCACATAGCTCCAAATGTCCGCGATTCATCCAAAGATCCAACATCAATCAATAAGCACAAGTGAGGTAATACCATATACCAATCACATCAATATCCAATTGGTATCACTCCCATAAGCATTGCTTATGAGTAATTGGCATCAAATGGCATTCAAGGGCATCAACTTGCATTTGAATGTAGCATTACCAATTGATTCCAATCACACATCAAGCTCTTCCAATGCTCAATAGCATCATTCCAATGCATAAAAGCATCATGTCCATAGCAAAAACCTTCTCATTATTACCCAACATCCACTCCATGCATGTGGCTCAATCAATGCATCTAAGCATATGCATTTCTTCATCCATTTATGCATGGATTCATCAAAGAATCTTGCATTTGTCTCACAAATGGCCACATGACATCCAAATGGGTGTGATCAAAGAAAGATGTGAGCAATAAGAGCATGTAATCACTTTCCAATGGATCATGAGTTATGTAGGAATGTTAAAATTCTGTAAATTAGGGTTTTCATTCATGAATAACTCCAATTTGTCCATAGCATGAGGATTAATCACCATTGCTTGAGAAAATGGCCACAGCAACTCACCAATGGTATTCCGAAAGCTCCAATGGTTGGATTGTTGCTTGATAGAGCCTCCAATGGATCCAAATCTTGAAGATTTTTGCAATTTCTGAGGGCTGCTCAAACCTCCTCTTCTCCCTCTCCAATAGCAATGAAGAACTCCCCAAAATCCACCAAAAAGATGCCAAACATCATAGCTAACAACTAAATGAGAATGGAATGGAATGAATGGGACTACTTCTTGTGACTATGAGCCGTGAGGCTGCGTGGGAAAACGGCGCAGCTACGCTAGCCTCATGGGTCAAAAAGCAGCAAGAGCAACACCATTATAGCAATAGGATAGCATAGGATAGCATTTGCAATCATTTAGAGTGAGTGGAGATGAACAATGGTGAGCTATGTGAGAGAGATTAGGGTTGGGAGCAAAGGGAAAGAAAAGAAAAACAAATTTTCAGAAATTTTCAGAAAAAATAAATGTAAATTGGTACTCTATGTGTTCCTCTCCTCAAGATCAACAAAAGCCCTAGCAAATGGGAGCAAAACGGGAAAAGATGAGAAGTAATGGCTATGGAAAGCTCGGAAAAGAAGCACAAAAAGATAAACGTGATTAACAGAGAGATTAACAGGTGATCAATTCAAATTTTTCTCAATTTTGTATCCCCGCCCCAAATAATTGATCCAACGTGTCCAAATTAGGTTCAATTGAGCTAAATCTCCATGAAATCACATGAAATGATGCCTCCCCTCCACTAATCTCAAAAGATTAAGTAGAAATTACGCAAGATTAAGCCAAAACTCCAAGAAATTAAGAGAAAATTCAAAAAATTATCAAAAAAATAACTAATCTCAATGTCCAAAACCTTGATAATGGATCAAAATCAAGGCTCTGATACCAAATGAAATGGATCTAGAGTAAAATATTGAATCAAACACATCAAAGCAAGAATCTAGTATCCATTAATCATGAGATTAGTTATCAAATGGCTCATCCCATGAATATACAAGTGAGAGAAAACCTATAAGTGCATGTAGCAAGAGAAGATGCACAAATAGCCTAAGTGTGTTTAACCTCTCACCAACCGGATGGCTTTCAAGTTAGCCATAAACTTGACCATGGAAGGCCAAAACTCCATTGATGGAGCCCAAAGGTACAAGATGACCAAAATTAGTAAAAGTGTCAAAAGATCCTACCAATGTACCCCAAGCCCTATTTATAGTCACTTTCTCCTTTTGCCCATGGGCCCCTATGTACATGTGGAAATCAAGCTCAGGTATGGGACGGGACGTATAATACGGCAAAGTATAATACGCGTATTATACGTCTTTTTCGCGGGGCCAAAATAAAAAACGCCCTTTTTTTTCCATGTAAAACACCAGTTTAATTACATTTGGTCGAGACGTGTCACATACATGTTTAAAGTTGAAACTTAAAGTGTTGAACTTTAAAAGACCAAAGACTCAAGACTCAAGACTGGAGTTATAACTTATGAACTTATGAACGTTTAAACTTTAAACTTTAATTTTGAAAGACAAGGAGAGACTTGAGTTATGAATCATTATCATGCTTAAAGAGATTAGAAAATACAAGATAATCATGAAATGTACTGAGTACTCATGAATCTAAAATCACAAAATGGGAATCTTGAATCCTGAATCCTAACATAAATAAGGACGAAGCCGCAACATAATAACAATGAACATATGTCATACATAAAAATGAGCCACTAGTTTGTAGATACTGGAATGTGGCATACAAAATGTGACTCATGAGTCATTCATCAGAGTCAAGACTCGGACTCTGAGCTAGAATCATCCCCACCATGGTCACGGTCATGCTCATCCTCCTCACTAACACTCCAATCACTAATGTTGCCCTCTCTCTCTGGCTCGGTCTCTAACTCTGCCCCTGCCTCTGTCTCAAGGCCCCTGCCCCTGCCTCTGCCTCTGCCTCTGCCCCTGCCCCTGCCCCTGCCTATGGTGCCAGTCTTCGTGCGAGTCTGATGTGCAAAAGAGGCTCTCTCTGCTGCAAGGAAAGCCCACACTTCATCTTCTTCGTCACAAGGGTGCACTAGCTCCTCCATGCGAATCTCAACCTTGAAAGTGTCGGGATTGATCTCATTGATTGCTTTCATTTTTTCCCTCTTTCGAAGAAGCTTCAGATTGGAATTGACAAAGACAAGACGCTTTAATTGTGCAGGCAACAAGCAATTTCTTTTCTTTGTGTGTATGGCTGCAAACAAGCTCCAATTTCTCTCACAAGCGCCGGAGGAGCAATCTTGTGAGAGAACCCTCATAGCAATGCGCTGTAGCTCGGCACAGTCACCACCATACTTCTCCCACCAACTGACAGGTTTAAGCTGGGCACATCTCGAAGACTAGCTCGTGGTGAGCCAAAATCAACATCATGCATGTCGCGAAACCGAAGAAGCTAGGTCTCGAGAAGATCTTGCATTACTGGGTCTCTCTCCACTTTGGTAGTGTACTCTCTCCATCCCACATTTAGCTCGCGATCATGTCTCTGAGCATCTTGTCTCCAAAGTGGATGCAAGATGTGGCTAGCAACATGAATTGGACGATGAAACCAATCTCATCGTGTTTGCCATATCTCCTTGATTTCATCCATCCTATTGACATAGAAGTTTAGAACAAAAGACAATAAATTAGAATCTAGAATACATTATAAGAAAAAAGACTAAAGAGTCAAAATCAAAGAACGACTTACGTCCTACAACTTGCAAGTAGCATACCTATCATCATCAAAGAGGTTGCTTGCATTGAAGGCCGCGCCCACCTTCTCCATGAACTCGTAGATGAGGCCCATGGTGCATCACTCCGAGTCGCTAAGGCGTAGTGCTGCGATCAATGGCTCCATGAATGCTACAATGCACTCCGCATCATGCCAAAGGACTGGCTCATAGATGAGATCCTCAAATCTTTTGCCCTTTTCGGTGCGGCTACCATCCCATGAAATCCATCTATCATTCGTAATCATACGCCGCAAACCACGTCGACATTTTACCAATTTTTGGAGGACAATGAAGAGGTAGGCAAAGCGGGTACTTGAAGGCTTTGCGAGCTCCGTCTCACAATTTGCCCAATAGATACCAAGAGCTCGTTGCTTTCTTGTCACATAGTTTACCATAAACTCTGCCTTCTTCACCATATCCGCCACCCATGGTATGGCTCCCACATCACATCTTCAATTAGAAGATCAATCGAATGCGAAGCACAAGGAACCCAACTGATTTGTGGATAGTCTCTCTCCACTAGTGCGCCGGCAGCCTTGCAATTGGATGCATTATCTGTGACTACCGCAACCACATTCTCGCTTCCCACTTGTTCTATTGCTGCCTTTAGATGCCCATAGATAAATTCAGCTGTATGTGCCTCCCCGAAGCCATCTATGGTAGTCAAGAACATGGTGCCGAGACAACAAGAGACAAGGATATTTAAGAGAGGGCGGCGTTTGGTGTCCGACCACCCGTCACACATAATAGTACACCCATACCTTGCCCATGCCGCCTGTATTGGTACTAGCTCATTCTCAATGTCCATGACCTCTGCCTTCAATTCTTTGCTACGAAGAATC
The DNA here is from genome assembly GCF_041138505.1 of Cibotium barometz. Lineage (NCBI taxonomy): Eukaryota > Viridiplantae > Streptophyta > Polypodiopsida > Cyatheales > Cibotiaceae > Cibotium > Cibotium barometz. The sequence goes on from NC_141072.1 coordinate 32,582,057, forward strand.
TCATATGATGGAGGCTTGAATGCGGGCCCCGCATCCGCCACCGCAATAAGCATGTGTAGAAAAGCCGGCTTGCGAGCATGGTCAAAGGGCACATTGCACTCGAAGGAGTATTGCGTAACTCTTCGTCTTGCATTCTCATGCTTGATTTTAGCCCAACTTTGTTGAATAGACTTCTTTGGCACATTTGGAGGTGGAGGGCTTGTGGTGAAAGATGGATGTGCACCACCGCTATGTGGATGAGAAGAGGCTGGAGCTCGAGAAGAACCGGCAACTGATGATGCGGGAACATCCCGTTGTGGTGAAGTCTGGGAGGAATCTATGATGGAAGGTGCCGTACCTTGAACCTAAACTCGGGCTCTCTTTCTGGCACGAACAACACTTGGATCTTCACCCAATTTCTGAACGACATCGTCGTTGGGACACACATCAATTCCCTGGCCAGTAATGTGGAGAAGGTGAGCTCTAACACGCGGTGCACTGCCGGTATAGACAATGTTGCAATGCTTGCACCGCCAATTTTTGTCAGCCTTGTTCTCGATCACTTCATCCCATACCGCTAATTTCTTTCTCCCCATGTTGCGTCTCACACGAGTGCCGCCCACGTAGCCTGTAGGTAGTAATTAGTATGCGTGTGTGAGTGTGTGTGTAGATAGTATGTAATATGTATTGAGACGAGAGAGAGAGAGAGAGAGAGAGAGAGAGAGAGAGAGAGAGAGAGAGTATGTACTATGTAACTTGTAAGACAGAGAGAGAGGGAGAGAGAGTATGTACTATGTAACTTGTAAGACACAGAGAGAGAGAGAGAGAGCTTCGCGAGAAACATGTACACAAGAGAGAGAGAGAGGGTGGAGGGGAGAGAGAAGAGATGAGAGAGGAGATGACACTATCCAAAGATGTCTCTCATCGGTCGATGGCGGATATCCTCAATGTCCTCCATGGTGAGTACTTTGACTGGACGTCTCCCATGCCGTGATCCTCTGTTGTAGTCTCTGCCGATGTCGAGATGGGCCTCTCATCTTGGGGCGCCTGGACCGCCCCAGCTCTATAGCCCGATCAATCAGTGTACCTCTCATCTTGGGGCGCCTGGTGCGGCTATACTCTGGGGCTATCTGCAATGCCTGCTGGCCTGACTGCTCAATCTCTGGTCGAAAGAAGTCTGTAATCTCTCTGTGTAGGTGTCTCTCCCTCTCTGATCCCCTCCCTCTCAAGAGACCCTCTCTATGTCTACGAAGCTCCAGCAAGTATAAGAGAGAGAGCTTCGCGAGAAATGTGCTCATCTCGCTAGATACAGGCGACCCATCCCTATCTTGCTGCACGCTCGTGGATTGCGCAGGCCTCTTCTCCGCTTGTCCTCAGGTTGCTCCACGCTGGTGGACTGCGCGCAGGCCTCTTCTCCGCTTGCCCTCAGGTTGCTGCACGCTGGTGGACTGCGCTGACCTCTCTTTCGCTTGCTTACAAGCTGCACACAGGTGGTTGCGCAGATTTTCTCCCTCTCTTGGTTTGCAGGCTATCACGTACAGGTTCCCCACCTCTTATCTTGTAGGTGGCTGACACAAGTGTTCTATCCCTTGCGCTCAGGCGACTCCAGCTCTCCCTATCATCGGGCAGCTGGCGAACCATCATCTCTCTCTCAAGCTGGCTACAACAGCAGTAATAGAGATTTCTTCTTTCATACGGATACTCTCTGCTGCTAACACCCGCTCGGTGCCGCGTAGTCCAAGCTTCTGGAGAACCACGGTCCATGGGTGCTGAGATCGGGAGAGCCAGGCGTTAGTACGGGAGCGCCTGTTTGTGCGTGGTCCTGGAACACCAGTGGGGCGCTCCGCGGATTCCAGTGAAGGAACGGGACCGTAAAGACTAGACTCCTTCAAGTGGATCGCTCTCCTTCGAAACGACTACTCCAAGTCTCTTGTTTGGTAACTGTATTCATTTCAGTTGTATATGGACATCATCTGGTTCGTTGAACCCATGGAGCATTGTATCACTTAAATACTCCGAATAATATATCATATATTGAGGGGGGGTCGGCCCGTTCCGGCCCCAATGCTAGTGTCCATTGATCATCATTTCATTTCATTTCACTTTTCAGTTGTTATTAAGTTGTCCATTCAAATTGTGATATTTAAGTTGTGCTATTACGCGTGTGGGTGTCCAACGGAGTCTATTCCCACTTGATGGGATTGGTTTCATTGGTATCAGAGCACGGTTATTTCCCTCTTCTTAGTGGGGAAACGAACCTGTGTATTGGACACCCCGCTTCTAGCACACTTAACACAATGGACAGCCAAGGCAACCCTTTGGAAGTGCCTAATTCGAGGGGCCCATCAAGTGCCTCGCGTGGTTCTGATGCTTTACAGGGAAGGCACAAGCCCCTTGAGAGGGTGAATGATAGTGATTCAAGGGGACAACTGTCTCGAGGAAAGACAGTTATGCAAGAAGAAGAGCCTGATGCAATGAGGGCTGAATTGGAGCATATGAGAAAGCTTTTGTAGGCACAAGAGTAAGAGCTGAAATTTTTGCATGAAGATTCCCATGTGCAAAGTGCCATTGAAGCAAGGAAAGCCGATGCAATGGTAGACATGACTTTTGAGTCCATGGCACGAGAAGTGGGCAAGAAGCCAAGGGAGTTGGCACTTTCCTACCTCCTCGGCAAAGGTGACATCAAAGAGGGGGAAGGAGAGCTGAAATTCAGAAATCCACCTCGCTTGAAGCATGGAGATCCCGCATCTCAAAGGTTGAGGTCATTTATGCAAAGGGAAGAGGTGACAGCCACCTCTCGTCATGCATCTTCTCATCAAGGCACAAAGGCTGACAGGTATATGAATGCTAGTGCTCATGGAGGGCATGATGGTCACATGTATTCAAGACATGTATCCCATGGAGGGGGTGACAGGTCTGCCACTAGAAGAGCCTTGCCTACTAAGTTGTCTCATGGAGAGACATTGCCTTATGCAGGAAGGTCACATGTATCTGATTCTCAGGTTCGTGGAGCACATGCCACCGTGCTTCATGAAACTTCAATGATGGCCCATGGAGCCCATGCAGATAGGGCTGCCCCGTTGGAAAAGGGGAAAAGAAAAAGAGAGGACCATGAGCCTCATGCCAGAAAGCTCAAGGAATTTAAAGGAGGTGACAAGTCCGTTAAGTTTGATGTTTTTCATGGAGAGCATGATGCTTCCAAAGTGTTAGCATTTGTGGCACAGTTTGAGATTGCTTTTAGTGATGAGGACTTCACTGAGAAATCTTAAGTACGCCATGCTAGCATGTTCTTGAAGGGGACCGCTGCTCATTGGTGGATCACTGAAAAGATCACCAAAGACCCCATTTGCACCTGGAAAGAGTTTAAGGACACATTCTATGCCCAGTTCTTGCCACCTAATGCAGAGCAAACTCTCACCCAAAAGTGGGATAGACTTGAGCAAAGAGATAATGAAAGTGTGCAACAGTATGTCAATAAGTTTTGGAAAGTGTTGCTTGAGGTAACTCCTTTTATGCAAATCACTAAGGATGAAAGAAAGAGGAAGTTTCGCTCCGGATTGCAACCAACTTATCGTTCGGGCATTGGATTGCACCCGACACATACTTTGCAACAGCTTATAGCCTCTGCTCTTGCTACGGAGCAATTGGTGCTCAAAATTAAGCAAGATCAAGGCGGTTCAAAGGGCAAAGATAAGGTTGTCCCAAATCTGCAAAAAGGTGGACAACCACCTAAAAACAGCTTCCGGGAGATCCACAAGGGAGGTAAAGCTGAAAATACCTCATCTAAAGATCATGGGCCAAAGAAGAATAAATTTGGCTTGACCCCCGAGCAAAGGGAGCAATATGCCAAGGAGGGGAAATGTTTTTCTTGTGGCAGCAAAGAGCACATGTTTCGACAATGCCCTGACCACAAACCAAAGCATGAGGATAAGCAAACCAAGGCTAATGTGCATGCAGTTCCCGATGTGCAGGGAAACACAAAACATGATGCAAAAGAACGGATGGTATGCAAAGCATGGGGTCAAATCAAGGATCAGCCCGCCTTATTCATGTTTGATGATTGTGCAACCGATAACTTCATCTCTATTCAAATGGCAGCTACCTTGGGTATTGAGGTTGAGAACATGGGACCTCAGATTGAAGCAGAAGCTGCCTTTGTTGGTAAAGAGGTGCAGGTTACCCCACTAATAGGGAAGTTGCGCATACATATCCAGGGTTACCTTGATCATGAGCATTTCCTAGTTGCGCCACTTAATGGATGTGATGTATTGCTTGGCAAGCCATGGCATCATAGGCTTGAGCCCCGCAAAGAGTATAAGTCAAACATGATTTCTTTTATGCATAGAGGCCGCATGCATTTCATTAATGCCGGCAAGGAAGGGGATTCCATCCCACTTGTATCTCACATCCAGATTAATAAAGCAATGAAAAAGAGTCTTTCTGCGTACTTGGTTTTTGTTCATGATAGCGTTGTACCAAGTCGTCAAAATGTGGATGCTTTGACTTACGATAGGCTGAATTTTCTTCATGCATTCAACGATTGTTTTGCTGATGCATTGCCAGGTGAATTACCTCTCCAAAGGCCCGAGGATTATCGCATAGATCTTGTGCCAGGTAGTTCTCCACCTAACAAACCCGCATACCGTGTGAGTGCCACACAACAAGAAGAGATCATGAAGCAGGTAAATGAGCTTTTAGAGAAAGGTTTGGTTCAGCCAAGTTTCTCACCTTAGCTTGATGGCTCGGCTTGTTTCAGCCGTCTTGATTTGAAGAGTGGTTATCACCAAATACGAGTGGTGCCACAAGATGTACACAAAACTGCATTTAGGACAGCTTTTGGATTATATGAATTTTTGGTGATGCCTTTTGGTCTCACCAATGCTCCTGCCACATTTAATCGTATGATGGATAGGATATTCCGACCCCATCGCAAATTCACAGGTGTATTCTTTGATGACATCTTGGTTTTCTCCAAGAATGAGCAGGAACATAGAACTCATTTGGTCACTGTTCGAAGAGTTGCGGAAGCATAAACTTTTCATTAATGCCAAGAAAAGTGAGTTCTTTCTTTCAGAGATACATTATTTGGGTCACATTGTATCCAAGGATGGAGTAACAATGGATCCTGCAAAGATAGAAACCATTCGGAATCGGCCAGAATTGCAAAACGTACATCAAGTACGTAGTTTTCTGGGATTATGTTCATATTATAGGCGTTTCATAAGGCATTTTGCTATGATAGCCACCCCTCTACATGATCTCACAAAGAAGAACCCACTTTCAAATGGGCTCCAAAAGAACAGGATGCCTTCTTGCAGCTCAAGCATGCTATCATATGTGGACCATAACAGCTATAAAACACGTTTTTTATAAAAAAATACTCAACGAAACGTTTTTTTTCCAAAAAAACGTCCTTTTGGAAAAAAACGAGGTGTTTTTTTTTAATTAAAAAATTTGCCAGGCTAACGTTTAACGTTACGCCTAGGCTCCTTGGGATCCGCGTGCGCTCTGTTGCTTCCCGAACCTGCACGCCCAACCTCACACGGTACTCTCTCTCTCTCCTTCAACCCCTCTCTCTCTCATCTCCTCTCTCTCCCCTTCTCCCTCTCTCTCTCTCTCTCTCTCTCTCTCTCTCTCTCTCTCTCTCTCTCTCTTATATACTCTCTTTCTCTCTCTCATCTCTTCTCTCTCCCCTCCACCCTCTCTCTCTCTCTGGAGTCTTCACGACAGTTGGCATCACAGGGAGACGGATCATGTTGGTATGCACAGATGACAGCTTGGTTCCAACTGCATGGCTTTAGTATGGACAGGCTACCTCCATTTCAGTACTCCCTGGATGCACCCTCCCTCTCTCTCACACGGGCAGAGATTACCAGACTTATCAGGCAAGACTTGACTCAGCTGGACACTAGGAGGACATGGATACAGCCGACACACGAGCTTGGTACGAAGATGGCTTTCTATAGAGATCATCTTCTCCAGCTCACGGAGGATGGGTTTGTGATTAGACCCAGCTACATGGATACTCATCTTTCTCATGGGGTACGGTGTGCTATTGGTCAGATGCGCACATCCTCACACCAGCTAGAGATTGAGACTGGCAGATTCAGAGGAGTACCAGCTGAGGCCAGGATTTGTCAGCTATGCCAGATGGAGCCAGAGACAGAGTTACATTACATATGTCACTGTCCAGTATATTATGAGATACGAGGCCGTTTTCACTGCCTGTTCAGAGAGGGCTTTGGACCACTTTCTAGAGTCATGAGATACCAGGATCAGAGATGCCTCGGATTGTACTTGCTGGAGCTACGTAGACATAGAGAGGGTCTCCTGAGAGGGAGGGGATCAGAGAGGGAGAGACACCTACAGAGGCAGATTACAGACTTCTTTCGACCAGAGATTGAGCAGTCAGGTCAGCAGGCATTGCAGCTAGCCCCAGAGTACAGCCGCACCAGAGGTACACTGATTGATCGGGCTATAGAGCTGGGGCGGTCCAGGCGCCCCAAGATGAGAGGCCCATCTCGACACCGGCGGAGACTACAACAGAGGATCAGGATCATACTAGCACGGCATGGGAGACGTCCAGTCAGAGTACTCACCATGGAGGACATTGAGGATATCCGCCATCGACCGATGAGAGACATCTTTGGATAGTGATGTGTATGATGCTTACCTTTGTTGCTGGAGTTTTCCTCCTAGATGTTATCCATTAGGCGTTCCTGGTACCGTACTTTTCCTCATAGTTGTTTCAGTTTCAGTTAGTTGTTTAGTTGTTTTTAGCTTTCCTTACACAGACATTGTATCAGATCCACCAATTGTTGTAACCTTTTTGGTCTCATAGGTCATTTTGGCCTTTTGAAGACGTTAATATATCATTTCATTTCTCTCTTGTGTACATGTTTCTCGCGAAGCTCTCTCTCTCTCTCTCTCTCTGTCTTACAAGTTACATAGTACATACTCTCTCTCTTTCTCTCTCGATTGAAGATTCTCTCTGTCTTGAGTCTTGACACTCTCTCTCTCTCTCTCTCTCTCTCTCTCTCTCTCTCTCTCTCTCTCTCTCTCTCTCTCTCGTCTCAATACATATTACATACTATCTACACACACACGCATACTAATTACTACCTACAGGCTACGCGGGCGGCGGCACTCATGTGAGACGCAACATGGAGAGAAAGAAATTAGCAGTATGGGATGAAGTGATCGAGAACAAGGCTGACAAAAATTGGCGGTGCAAGCATTGCAACATTGTCTATACCGGCAGTGCACCGCGTGTTAGAGCTCACCTTCTCCACATTACTGGCCAGGGAATTGATGTGTGTCCCAACGACGATGTCATTCAGAAATTGGGTGAAGATCCAAGTGTTGTTTGTGCCAGAAAGAAAGCCCGAGTTCAGGTTCAAGGTACGGCACCTTCCATCATAGATTCCTCCCAGACTTCACCACAACGGGATGTTCCCGCATCATCAGTTGCCGGTTCTTCTCGAGCTCCAGCCTCTTCTCATCCACATAGCGGTGGTGCACATCCATCTTTCACCACAAGCCCTCCACCTCCAAATGTGCCAAAGAAGTCTATTCAACAAAGTTGGGCCAAAATCAACCATGAGAATGCAAGACGAAGAGTTCGGCAATACTTCTTCGAGTGCAACGTGCCCTTTGACCATGCTCGCAAGCCGGCTTTTCTACACATGCTTAGTGTGGTGGCGGATGCGGGGCCCGCATTCAAGCCTCCATCATATGAGATTCTTCGCACCAAAGAATTGAAGGCAGAGGTCATGGACATTGAGAAGGAGCTAGCACCAATACGGGCAGCATGGGCAAGGTATGGGTGTACTATTATGTGTGACGGGTGGTCGGACACCAAACGCCGCCCTCTCTTAAATATCCTTGTCCCTTGTTGTCTCAGCACCATGTTCTTGACTACCATAGATGGCTCCAGGGAGGCACTTACAGCTGAATTTATCTATGGGCATCTAAAGACAGCAATAGAACAAGTGGAAAGCGAGAATGTGGTTGCGATAGTCACAGATAATGCATCCAATTGCAAGGCTGCCGGCGCACTAGTGGAGAGAGACTATCCACAAATCAGTTGGGTTCCTTGTGCTTCGCATTCGATTGATCTTCTAATTGAAGATGTGAGAGCCATACCATGGGTGGCGGATGTGGTGAAGAAGGCAGAGTTTATGGTAAACTATGTGACAAGAAAGCAACGAGCTCTTGGTATCTATCGAGCAAATTGTGAGACGGAGCTCGCAAAGCCTTCAAGTACCCGCTTTGCCTACCTCTTCATTGTCCTCCAAAATTGGTAAAATGTCGACGTGGTTTGCGACGTATGATTACGGATGACAGATGGATTTCATGGGATGCTAGCCGCACCGAAAAGGACACAAGATTTGAGGATCTCATCTATGAGCCAGTCTTTTGGCATGATGCGGAGTGCATTGTCGCATTCATGGAGCCATTGATCGCAGCACTACGCCTTAGCGACTCGGAGCGATGCACCATGGGCCTCATCTACGAGTTCATGGAGAAGGTGGGCGTGGCCTTCAATGCAAGCAACCTCTTTGATGATGATAGGTATGCTACTTGCAAGTTGTAGGACGTAAGTCGTTCTTTGCTTTTGACTCTTTAGTCTTTTTTCTTATAATGTATTCTAGATTCTAATTTATTGTCTTTTGTTCTAAACTTCTATGTCAATAGGATGGATGAAATCAAGGAGATATGGCAAACACGATGGGATTGGTTTCATCGTCCAATTCATGCTGTTAGCCACATCTTGCATCCACTTTGGAGACAAGATGCTAAGAGACATGATCGCGAGCTAAATGTGGGATGGAGAGAGTACACTACCAAAGTGGAGAGAGACCCAGTAACGCAAGATCTTCTCGAGACCCAGCTTCTTCGGTTTCGCGACATGCATGATGTTGATTTTGGCTCACCACGAGCTAGTCTTCGAGATGTGCCCAGCTTAAACCTGTCAGTTGGTGGGAGAAGTATGGTGGTGACTGTGCCGAGCTACAGCGCATTGCTATGAGGGTTCTCTCACAAGATTGCTCCTCCGGCGCTTGTGAGAGAAATTGGAGCTTGTTTGCGGCCATACACACAAAGAAAAGAAATTGCTTGTTGCCTGCACAATTAAAGCGTCTTGTCTTTGTCAATTCCAATCTGAAGCTTCTTCGAAAGAGGGAAAAAATGAAAGCAATCAATGAGATCAATCCCGACACTTTCAAGGTTGAGATTCGCATGGAGGAGCTAGTGCACCCTCGTGAGACGAAGAAGATGAAGTGTGGGCTTTCCTTGCAGCAGAGAGAGCCTCTTTTGCACATCAGACTCGCACGAGGACTAGCACCATAGGCAGGGGCAGAGGCAGAGGCAGAGCCAGGGGCAGGGACCTTGAGACAGAGGCAGGGGCAGGGGCAGGGGCAGAGGCAGAGGCAGAGGCAGAGCCCGAGCCAAAGGGAGAGGCCAGCATTAGTGATTGGAGTGTTAGTGAGAAGGATGAGCATGACCGTGACCATGGTGGGAATGATTCTAGCTCAGAGTTCGAGTCTTGACTCTGATGAATGACTCATGAGTCACATTTTGTATGCCACATTCTAGTATCTACAGACTAGTGGCTCATTTTTATGTATGACATATGTTCATTGTTATTATGTTGCGGCATCGTCCTTATTTATGTTAGGATTCAAGATTCAAGATTCCCATTTTGTGATTTTAGATTCATGAGTACTCAGTACATTTCATGATTATCTTGTATTCTCTAATCTCTTTAAGCATGATAATGATTCATAACTCAAGTCTCTCCTTGTCTTTCAAAATTAAAGTTTAAAGTTTAAACGTTCATAAGTTCATAAGTTATAACTCTAGTCTTGAGTCTTGACTCTTTGGTCTTTTAAAGTTCAACACTTCAAGTTTCAACTTTAAACATGTATGTGACATGTCTCGACCAAATGTAATTAAACTAGTGTTTTTTATTTTTTTTTAAACGGTGTTTTTTATTTTGGCCCCGCGAAAAAGACGTATAATACGCGTATTATACTTTGCCGTATTATACGTCCCGTCCCGTACCTGGCTGCTATGCCAAGGACACCAAGAAATATTTGGGGAGGGTGTCCACTCATTAATGAGTGTGAACCTGCAACCTTATAAAAACAAAGGTTAAAAAAGAATGCTATAAAATAAACAAGTGCAATACACTTACCACCTGTTCACACGCAACAAAACTTGTTAGCAGACAGAGCAAACTTCACGACTCACTGGCAGGCATCCCCGCTCAGTAAGTGGCACGTCAAACAGGCAGACACAAGAATACAAGTCATGCGAAAACAGTTCCAAACATGCAAAACATGAATGCATGTGCAAACAGTATCATGGACATATCTCCCGTTCATAGAACAAGTACTAAACATTTCTGTCGAGCACAATGATGGCACGACAGAAAACATAAATCCCGGTCTTCCTATGGAGTGACAGTCCCATAGGTAAGACACAGATCCAGGCACGAGCCTCCCTATGGAGTGACAGTCCCATAGGCAAGACACGGCACAAATACTGGCTCTTCCATGGCGTGACAATCCCATGGATAGAACACAGTCCAGGTCATACACGGGTGGCACCAGTCTGGCTCCCGTCCATACGACACCATCTTGCTAACACACGGGTGGCACCAGTCTGGCTCCCGTCCATGTTATGCAAAAATACTGGCCCCTTCACATGAGACACCGGCCTGGCCTCAAGTGAACGAGACACAAATCTGGAGATGGACCAAATGTCGGCCAATTGGTGACACCCCCCCCCCCCCTTTTATGGTTAGATAACCAAAAAGGAGTCTACTTCCAATACATCGCAGGTGCCCATGGTTCACCACTGGCTGCACTGTTTCTTCCAATACAATATGAAAACAGATCAAAACAATTCACAAGCTCTGAGTTGGACACTCCTCCTCAGAAAATTCCGGCATAAAGCACATGAGGGACAACCATGGACAGCCCATAGCACCCCCGGATCAGCTCGGGACAGCTCTTTTTCATTCAATTTCACCTGTTAGGTTCACAGAGTAGGTTGACCAGCCTTTTAGGGCGGTTACAACAGTCAACCAGCCCTCTGAAACCCTAAAATAGGTCATACAACAGTAGTCTATGCTCCAAAAGGCCACCAATCAGCAGATATCAGCTTGTACCTCAAAAACGACCAACCTACTGGCCTCCCGGACAGACGACCAGCCTTTGTATATGGCTGTTATCAGCCCGCCAAAGACTACAACAGCCTGAATAACGGTTGACCAGCCTCTATGTTTTCACTGGATAAGTTTTTACGCGAGAGCACACCCAAACGGTTCCAGAACAGTCGACCAGCCTCTGTTGTGGCTGTTTACAGCTTGCCAACATTAACAAAAGCTTGCATGATGATTGGACAGCCACCGTCTTCCACTTGGATGAGATTTCACGCGAGAGAATCCACCAAATCTGCCCCCAAACAGGTCAACAATCCCTCAGCCACCAAAAAGCAGGCGCCTACCTGAAGTTCTACTCTCATAATAGGGCTTCCTTGCTAAAAATAGCCCCCACGTATGCTTTTTTGGGTGCAGAAAGGGGCGCCTACTAGAAATTCGCACAAATACTGTCCAAAGCCCAACTTTTGGCCGCCACACGTATTAAATAAGTCCTACCCAATGTGTACTCACTTATGAGTTGTCCGGTCACTTACAAGTGAGGTGTGAACCTACACCAATAATTATTAGCATGTGAACTCATAAAGCTGTAAATTGAGTTTTTGGGGATACTTACCACCTGCAAAATAACCTGTCAATCCCAAACAGGTGTGCACATACACGTCCACAGGGTGCCTAAGCGTCCCCGGTCCCATGGACAACGCAGGCAGAAATCTCAAGCATTGTCTAGGCAAACAATACAAGTCATCCAAAAAAAAATGAAAGTCATGCATACACATACAAGCCTGGAAGAAACACCCATCTGCTCAGTTGTATCCAATAAAATGTCCAAGACTCATGATCCTTCCAGAACCTTCCCAGAACATAAATACAAAAGATCTCCAGGATAGCTAGTCCCAGGGACTTACATCATGTCAGGCTCCATGAGCCATACATGTACACCATGTCAGGCCCCACAAGCCACACATGTACTATCATGTCAGGCTACACTAGCCATACATGTACTGTCATGTTAGGCTCCATATGCCACACAGACACACCATGTCAGACTACACTAGCCATACATGTATGTCATGTTAGGCTCCACATGTCACACATGAACAGTAGAAAAACAAAAGCTGTGAGGAATTTTGTGACATCCCTCCCCAACTTCTAAGCAGTTGACCGCAACTGAAAAGCTTCCAAGTAGGCCTTTAGAAGCTCCGGATAATCCGCAAAACAATCCTCCATCCATTTTGCATCCATAGCCGAGTAGTTTTTAAACTTCACAAGATACCTGCGCATTAGCTTGCCTCCAGCATGCTTGCGCTCTTTATGAAAAACTATCTGCTCAGGTTGCAATATCTCCTCAAGTTCATCCACCTCTGGTGGATCTTCCAAAACTGGTTCCATAGGAGGTGGTCCTACATAAGGCCTCAGCAAACTGACATGAAAGGCATTGTATATTTTCCATTGATCGGGCAATACCAATCTATATGCCACTTCATTTATCTTTTGCAAGATTTGGAATGGCCCGTAATATCTATTTGAAAGCTTAGGAAACCGGCCTTCTTTACCTGGCCGCTTCCAAAGACGTGCTTTCTCAAACATAAGTTGTAACGTGCGGAAGCTCTGGGTAGTCTTCTTTCAGCCCTAAACACTCTTGAAAACCTTCTGATGCAAAAACGCACCATCTGATGCAAAAACGCAGGTAGAGAGAGAGTAGAGAGAGAGAGAGTGAGAAGTGCTGGAATTTCAGTATATCTATTGTACAAAAAGGGTACATGTCTTTGCAGCCCTTGGCTGCCCTCTTGAAAAGGTGATAACACACCCAAAACTTGCCCTAGACTAGGATCCTAATGACTCTCACCCCTAGTGGGTGGAATGACTAAAACAAAGAGCAAGGGAGGCTATTTATAGCCCCTTGGACAGAATGGGGAACTGGCCGACTGCTGGTCGGCCAGTTAATAAATCATTAATATCCAATAAATGCAGCCAGACTGGATCTCTTGATGCGCCTGCTGCCAGCACCTTCTGCCCTGCAGCCGACAGCCTTTTGGTACTGCTGATGTCAGCCTCCATGCAGCCGACAGCCCTTCTGATCCATCTTTGCTCCAAGTCCTGCTCCATGTCCATCTTCTACTGGTTCATAGTCTTTATCTGCTTGCCCCTTCTGGATTTAGTCTTGAGAAGGTCCATGGCATTGCTGATGCACATGACATCCCCCTCTGCTAAACTTGATGACGGGAATCCAACCTGCTCTTGGATGACTGTCATCATCCCAATCCTGTTCCGAAGTCCCTCTGTCATCCTCCATCCCTGGCAAACCTTTTTTCTCTGAAAATCCGGTCTGTTCTCCAAACCACTCTGTCTCTGATGAAGATCTATGCATCTGGTCTTCCTCTAGTCCACAATCCATTCCTGCCCTGGCTCTGAACACCGTCTTGGTCTTCGTTCCTGGAACTGAGTCTGGCACTCTCACATCACCCTTGGAGGATCAACCTCCCTTGGGACCGTTCCCTTAGAACCCATCTGGCTCACGGAACTGCCATCCCCATCTGGCACTGTGGAACACCACCAACAAACCTCCTGGGAGTTCTTCCCGATCTGTGTTCCCGCCTTGGGCTTCGAATCCGTGTACTTTCCTGTACCTTGGACCTGTACACCATCATATGGGACTGAATCAGTGTTTAGCTTGGCTGAGCCTGATGCTCTGATACCAATGTAACGTGCGGAAGCTCTGGGTAGTCTTCTTTCAGCCCTAAACACTCTTGAAAACCTTCTGATGCAAAAACGCACCATCTGATGCAAAAACGCAGGTAGAGAGAGAGTAGAGAGAGAGAGAGTGAGAAGTGCTGGAATTTCAGTATATCTATTGTACAAAAAGGGTACATGTCTTTGCAGCCCTTGGCTGCCCTCTTGAAAAGGTGATAACACACCCAAAACTTGCCCTAGACTAGGATCCTAATGACTCTCACCCCTAGTGGGTGGAATGACTAAAACAAAGAGCAAGGGAGGCTATTTATAGCCCCTTGGACAGAATGGGGAACTGGCCGACTGCTGGTCGGCCAGTTAATAATTCATTAATATCCAATAAATGCAGCCAGACTGGATCTCTTGATGCGCCTGCTGCCAGCACCTTCTGCACACTCGAGCAAATCAAGCACAGCTGAATTTGCAATTTCACTTTGACCATCCGTTTGAGGATGATAAGCTGATGAAAAACTCAGCTTTGTGCCCATATTATTAAACAATGCCCGTGAAAATAAACTAGTTGTCCGAGGATCTCTATCCCCCACAATAGACTTGGGCACACCATGATGTTTGAAAATTTGAGCTAAGAACAATTTTGCCATGTACTCTGGCTTGATTGTTTTCCTCATAGGAATAAAGTGTCTGTTTGCTAAAACGATCTATAATAGTCCATATAGCATCATTTCCATGTGCCGATCTCGACAAATCCATAATGAAATCCATAGCAATGCTTTCCCATGGTTCCTGTGGGATGGGTAAGAGCTGAAGCAAACCAGGTGTCTTACGTCTGTCAAACTTAACTTTCTGACACACTAGGCACTCTCGCACATAAGCTTCAATATCCCTACCTAGAGTTGGCCAAAAGAAATATCTTTCCAAAGCCTATGTAGTAGCCAGAATACCACGATGACCTGCATATGGAGGAGCATGACACTTCCATAACCTTTTGGCGCAATTCATGCACTACACAAATACGGTTCTGCATCATCAGAAACCCATCTCTAATCGAATAAGATGGGACAGCAGTACCATCATTCAAATCAGCCCAAATAAGTTGAAAATCCGTGTCCAAAGCATACATATCTCGCATCCCTAACAAGTCCTGAGGTAGTTACGGCATGCACTTGAGGCCTGCGTGACAAAGCATCTGCCACCGAATTCTTCTTGCCCGGGGTATGCAAAATCTGAAAATGGAACATGGACAAGAAGTTTGTCCACCTTAGATGCTTTTCTGAGAGTTTAGGCTGTGTAAGAAAGTGCTGTAAACTCTAGTGATCTGTTTTTACCATAAATTCAACCCCCATAAGATAATGCTTCCACGTTTAAAGGGCATGAATAATGGCCAACAACTCTTTCTCATAAACCTACAAAGACAATTCCGCATGTTGCAGGCGGCGGCTTTCAAAAGCCACTGCATGTCCCTCTTGATTCAAAACAGCCCCCAAACAATCTCCACATGCATCACACTCAACCACAAAAGGTCTTTGCAAATCTGGAATGATAAGAATAAGCCCTAAGATAATGGCATCCTTTAACTTCTGAAAAGCTGTCTTTTCGGTATCCGACCAACGGAATGCCACTTTCTTCTTGGTTAGATTATGTAACAGAGAAGCCAAGAAGGCAAAGTGTTGAATAAATCGACGATAAAAAGAGCATAAACCAATAAAGCTCCTAACTTGATGCACATTCTGCGGTTCTGGCCAATCCTTGATAGCTTGAATCTTTGCAGGATCCATGCGTACTTCATCTTTGAAGACAATATGTCCCAAATAGTGAATTTCTGACAAAAAGAATTCACTCTTCTTTCCATTGATGAAGAGCTTATGTTTCCTTAGCTCTTAAAAAACAATGACGAGATGCTCTTTATGCTCAACCTCACTCTTTGAAAAGATAATAATATAATCAAAGAAAGTTCCTGTGAACTTCCGGTGAGGTCGAAAGATTCTGTCCATTATTCTATGGAAAGTGGCGGGAACATTTGTAAGTCCAAATGGCACAACCAAATACTCATATAGCCCAAATGATGTTCGAAAAGCCGTTTTGTGCACATCTTGAGGTACCACTCGAATCTGATGGTAACCAATCTTAAGAGCACTGCGACTGAAACAAGCAGCTCCCTGAAGCTTATCAAGAATATCATCAATTCGAGGAATCGAAAACCTGTTCTTGATTGTAATCTTGTTGAGGGCCCTGTAATCAATACACATTCTCTATGTCCCGTCCTTTTTTACACAAGTAAAACTAGAGAACAATAAGGCGAAGAACTGGGCCTTACTAACCCCTTCTCAAGCAAACCATTCACTTGAGTCATGATTTCCTCTTGTTGGGCAACACCCACCCTATAAGGAGGTCGGTTATGAGAAGAGCTACCAAGGATTATGTCCATACAATGATCCTCTGGCCTCCCTGGGGATAACTGTCCAAGTAGTGAATGAATCAACAAAACAATCAGCATATTCACTTAAGAAATCAATCTTATCTTGATCTACGGGATTTACAGCATCATGCTCAATATTATCACGTACAAAGACCAAGTAAGAATAAGCTGATTTCTTTATTACCTTTGAAATAGATATATGGCTTACAACGGGTATGATACTCCCAGTGGTACCCATAGTTGCATCCAAACTACGTTTGAAACGTTCACTAACGTTTGGAAACGTAGTGAACGTGCATTTTTTATTTTATAGGTTAAAAAAACGGACACAAGTCAACGTCATTTTTTTTCGCTTTTCCTTACGTGCGTGTGGCAGCCTCTGTGCGGCGCTCAAGTCTTCTCCTGTGGGCGTCTCTATGTGGCGCTCTCTCTCTCTCTCTCTCTCTCTCTCTCTCTCTCTCCCCCCCTCCCGCACACGCTCAAGTCTCTCTCTCCCTCCCTCCCGCAAAATTAAAACTAAAGGTTATATAGTATTAGTAAGTGCTTTAATGTTCAATGATGAACCTTCAAACTTCATATTTCAAAATTTTATAAGTAAACCATAAATTTTGTATATATATATATATATATATATATATATATATATATATATATATATATATATATATATATATCGGGGGCAATGTTCACTACATTTGGAATCTTTTTAGCACGTTTTCCAAACGTACTAAACGCATCGTTTACTACGTTTGGAACCACCTTGGTGGTACCTACAATAGTCACATAAAGATGTGACCTAAAAGTTGTGTTCACATGGTCCGGCCATAAAGTGTGCCAGGTGGACCAAATCACTTATAAACTATTATAAATGAAACTAAGCTAAAACTGGGGAAAAAACCTCCACTAACTGAAGTAAAAAGTGCCCCAGTAATCTACTGATGATCACTAGCACTCCTCTGGGTGCATACACAGCATAAAACCCAACAAACCCCCCTGGAGTGATATGTGATCACTGTACATCATCCACCAAAAGGAAACAAATTCAAAGCAGTGCCGAATGCTTCGAATTTCGGACGTGGTAATGCTTTGGTGAAGATGTCTGCCACATTCTGATCTGTAGAACAATAGATCAGACTGATATCACCTGCCTGGAGTCTCTCCCGAACAAAATGATAGTGAATCTCAATGTGTTTCATGCGAGCATGAAACACAGGATTCCTGGCCACGGCAATGGCACTCTGACTATCAGTATAGATAGGTGTAGGCTCCTCCACTGAAATATCCATATCAGTCATGAGACGACGCAGCCATACGCACTCAACGGTAGTAGTGTAGGCTGCTCTGTACTCTGCCTCACAAGACGAAGTGGTCACTGTGGTCTGTTTCTTGCTTAGCCAAGAAATACATGAAGAGCCAAGAAAGAAACAATTTCCACTAGTGGATCTGAATCGCTGTAAGCATATAACTGCATGTCACCCCCCTCAGGATAAAGCAATCCTAGAGACAAGGTACCCTGCAAATACCGAAATACTCGCTTCACAGCTTGCCAATGTGACAATCGTGGGCAGCTTGCCAATGTGACAATCGTGGGCTGTGCATGAATCTGCTCAACTGAGATACGGCATACTGAATATCTGGCCGTGTAGTACACAAGTAAATAAGGCACCCAACAGCCTGAGCATATATAGTGGCATCAAATAAAATACTGTCATCCTGTAGTGACAGTTTCATCCCAGGCTCCATAGGAGTGCTGATAGGCTTGCAATCCTGAAATTTAAACTTCTCCAGAAGTTTAGCAACATACCGAGATTGCAACAACCCAATGCCTCTGTTATCCTGCACAAACTGTATGCCCAAATAGTAGTGTACGAGCCCCAAATCAGACATGTCAAATGTCTTTTGCAGTATCTCTTTAAAAGCTGCAATTTTCTCATCATTTGATCCCATGAGCAAAAGATCATCTACATAAAGACTCATGACTAGCAGATCTTTCTCTTCTTTCTTTACGTACAAGGTGGCTTCTGATGGACTGTTCACAAAGCCTTGAGTGAGCAGGAAAGCATCTATCTTTGCATACCAAGCTCGTGGAGCTTGTTTCCAACCATACAAGGCCTTTTTCAGCCTGCATACTTTCCCTTCATGACCATGTTCTGCAAAACCTATGGGCTGATGTACATAAACTTCCTCCTCGAGGTCCCCATGTAGGAAAGCAGTCTTGATGTCCAACTGGTGAACAACCCAACCACGATGTGCAGCCAATGCAATGACACACCTAAGTGTCGACATACGGGATGTAGGAGCAAATGTCTCCTCATAATCAATGCCCTTCTTCTGTGCATAGCCCTTTGCAACTAGACGGGCTTTGTACCTGTCAATGGATCCATCTGCATGTCTTTTTAACTTATAGACCCACTTAGTACCAATGGCTTTCTTGCCTTTGGGCAAATCAACCAAATCCCATGTTTGATTCCTGTGTCTGACCTGTGGAGCCTGCTGCCCCATATTTGGCTCAACTTCTGGCTCAATTTGCTACTGAATTTCTGCACCACCTTCATGATTGGCTGGCTGTCCTGTACCCTCATGGGTTGGATCACCAACTGTGGAATGAAACTCCATAGGTAGTAGACCTTCAAACACATCATTTTCAGCCTGATTTACATCATAACCAGCCATGGATATTTCTGATTTTTCATCAAAAATCACATCCCGACTAGTGAATATCTTCTTGGATAGTGGGTCATATAACCGGTAGCCCTTGCTCTCACGGCTATACCCAACAAAAATACATTTTGTGGCTTTATCATCCAACTTCCTCCTCAACTCTTTGGGTATGTGTGCATATGCAAGACACCCAAAAGTACGAAAATGTGATACCAAAGGCTTGCGGCCATGCCAAGCCTCAAAAGGAGTAATGGAAACCAATGCCTTTGTGGGACATCGATTCAAAATATGACAAGCACACATAACAGCTTCCACCCAAAAGATATGTGGTAGCTTCTTTGCCTTTAATATACATCTGGCCATCTCCATGAGTGACCGATTCTTCCTTTCTGCAATCCACTTCTGCTGTGGAGTATAAGGAGTAGTATACTAATGTTTGATACCTCTACTCTCAAGAAAGGAATTCAACATGTGTGACACATATTCCCCCCCTCGGTCAGAACGGAGAGTTTTAACCTTGCATCCTGACTCTGTTTCAGCCAGTGCTACAAAGGCCAAAAATGCATCATATACCTGTGATTTCTGTGTCAACAGGTAGACCCAGCATATACGAGAGAAGTCATCAATAAATGTAGCAAAATAGAAGCAACCTCCTAATGACTTCGTCTGCATGGGACCACAAAGATCACTGTGTATAAGCTGCAACTTTGCAGTTGCTCGTAGAGCCTGTTCACGTGGGAAGGAAAACCGATGCATTTTTCCCGAAATACATCCTTCACATATGTGATCCGGAGGCTTCTCCATAAGAGGTAGGTCTGTCAACATGTGTTGTCGCTGCATAAGCATAAGACTACCAAAATTTACATGCCCCATGCGAGCATGCCATAACTCCGCATCAACCATAGCTGGAGTAAGAGTGAATGCATTATAAGCAGACTGATCCACTGGCTGAAATGCATCCAACTGATAAAGTCCATGACATAATGTACTAGTAAGCATCAAAGTCAAAGCATTAGCTTTGTCTCTGACCATGCATTTGTCATCATCAAAGTGGACTTGCATACCACACTGTGCTAAAGAAGAAATGGACAACAAATTCTTCTTTATCCCTGGTACATATAAGACATCTGTAAGGCGAAGAATAGAGCCATCAATGGTTGTGAGCTGAATCTCCCCAATGCCACGAACTGGATATGAAGCATTATTGGCACACTGAACGGTTTTGCCAACAGGGGAAAGGCCTACATGACAAAACAAATCCCTGCGAGATGTAATATGCTTTGAAGCACCACTATCAAAATACCAAGTACATGCATGCTCTGTCACACTGAGTGCCTGTGAAGACCAAGAGGCATCATAGCTGCATGTGTAGAAACAGTAATCCCTGTCCTCAACAAAAGAAGCAGTCTCCGGAGGAGCTTTAGAGGCATCATTTTTATAGACATCCCAGATTCCTTTGCCTTCTCTTTGGCAATCCTCTTCCTACACTCTGTGATGTAGTGACCTGGCTTCTTACAGTAATGGCATTCGCCCTTCTTCTTGGGCTGTCCATCACCTTTCTTGGTATCCTGAGATGAACCACCATCACCTGAATTCTGATTTGAACTCTTTGGCTGAGATTTGCCTTTCCCTTTTTGACCTGTAGACAAATGCTTGTTCAGCACTTGTGTTCATATTCATGTTCTTCCTGATTTGCTCTTCTTGTAGCAAGAGAGCAACAAGTTCCTGATACTTAAGGGGTTCAACAGCATTCCTCATGCTGAGGTTCAAAGAGGTATGAAAAGCCAAGTAAGATCTTGGCAAAGAGTTCAAGATGGTGGACACAAGCTGTGTCTCAGGAATAATCTCATCTACATTGATGAGTTGCTCTCTCAAATCCTGCAGCTTATTCAAGTGGCTAGACATATCATCTCCTTCATGCATTTTCTGATTTTCCAGCTCTCTTTTCAAAAACGAGATCCGAGCCTCATTACGAGCAGCATACATCTGCTCCAAAGTCACCCATGCATTCCGTGAAGAGCCAACTGAACGAATATGAGGTATAATAGACCTCTGTACTAACAATGCAATAAGTGACAAGGCTTGTGCATCTCTGGCATCCCATGTCTTCTGAGCATTTGTTCTTTGAACAGGCAATGGCTGACTTGGTGCATGTACCTGTTGTCCTCGTCCACGAGCACCCCCTTGGGGAGGAGTCTCTGGAGCCAATGGACCTGGACGTGGTTCATCACCACTAACAAAATCCCAAAGACCTTTTACTACGAGCACATTTCTCAGCACAAAACTCCACCAGGAGTAGTTCATGCCGTCCAACTTGTCTTCCTTAGACAAATACGTGAATACATCACTCTGCTATTGATTTGCCATTATGCCAATGCACAATGTTGTACCTGTGTATCAAAAAACCCAATAGCAACAACCCTGAAAGCAACTGTACTCCACTGAATACAGCTGACCCAAATAGGCCTGCACTCTCAATCCTCTGAATGTGCAACACAATGCACCACTAACTGAGTAGAGCAATAAAAATGGCTCACACAGTGCCAAAATGCCCAAAAATGCCTAAAGTTACTGCACCCAAAACCTTGCAAAAAACCTGTAGAGATTTCTTTGCAAATGTGCAAGAAAATCTGCTTGTATCTGCCAGAAAATTTTCACAGAGAAAATGCCCAAATTTTAGAACTAGTAAAGCTTACCACAAATGGGATTTTGCAGGTACAAGCGGCTGTAGACTGTACGGAACTAGTGTACGGTACAGTGCAGGTACAAGTCGACTGCACGCAGTACAGAACAGCTGTACGGAAACAGGCCGGCTGTCTGGCGACTGTACGCAGCAGGTACACGCAGCAACTGTACGGGAACAGTAGTCGACTGGTAGGTAGCAGGTACTGTACGGAGCTGGGCGAGCAGCTGACGGCGAGTGTAGGTCGCCTGCAGGTACTGTATGGGGCTGGGCGACTGTGTACGGAGCAAAGCAAGCGCTGCACGGTGCTGTGTACGGAACAGTAGCCAGTCGACTAATGTACGGAACAAGATAGGTGCCTGTACGGAGTGTACGGCTGAAGGCGACTACCTGTACGTGGCTGCAGCTGAAGGCGATAATGTACGGACACTGATGGCGTGGAACAATACGGGCAGGGCGCGTGGAGCAGTATGGGCAGGGCAGGCCAACCTGGGAGCTCTGATACCAAATGAAGGAGCTCAGCTATTAGGGTTAGGGTTTTGAAGGTACTTCAGCAAGAAACGTGAGAAGTGCTCATGTATTGCGAGTGATAAAAAATGAAGTACAATAGTCACATAAAGATGTGACCTAAAAGTTGTGTTCACATGGTCCGGTCATAAAGTGTGCCAGGTGGACCAAATCACTTATAAACTATTATAAGTGAAACTAAGCTAAAACTAGGGGATAAAACCTCCACTAACTGAAGTAAAAAGTGCCCCAGTAATCTACTGATGATCACTAGCACTCCTTGATGGGGAGAAAACCAGAATTAGGGTTTAGAGTTCATTCATGGGAGACATACACAGAGAAGCAAGGGAGAGAGAGAGAGAGTTGTGGGGATAAGTCAACTCATAAGTATGAGTGTGTGACTCCCCTATCACACATGTATATTGCACTAGTACACATAGTGCACTTAGTACATTAAAAGTACTAAGTGTACTATGTACTATAACTTATGGGCTTGTACACACTATAAGGGTGGGCATAACGCCTTTACCCCAACAACCTCCCACTTAAAGGCAAAGTGCCCTTAAGTAAAGGAAAAGAAAAAATCAGCATGTACATGATAATATACAAGGCCATATCAAGGCTGAAAATGGCCTCATCCAATGCCCATCAAGTGTCTGCAATGAGCAAACCGCTCCGGAGGCAAACTCTTCGTCAACAGATCAGCCGGGTTGTCATCCGTATGAATCTTAACAAGCTGAATTTGCTTGTTCTCTATCACCTCTCTGATGAAGTGATACTTCACATCCACATGCTTCGTCTTTGCATGAAAAACAGGGTTCTTTGCCAACTGAATGGCACTCTGACTGTCACAATGCAACAATGGAATATCCCCTGTATAACCCAAATCAACCACTAACCGAGATAGCCATAATGCCTCCTTGCAAGCCTCTGTGGCTGCAATATACTCGGCCTCTGTAGTAGATAAGGCAGTGCACTTCTGCATCCTGGATATCCATGACACAGCACCTCCTGTGAATGTAAACACATAACCGGTAGTAGACTTCCGGTTATCTGGATGACCGGCATAATCCGAATCCGTGTAACCATGCACTAATGCATCCTGTTTGCCAAAACAAATGCACAAATCCTGTGTGCCCTTCAGGTATCTCATGACACCTTTCACTGCTTCCCAATGCTTCTTGCCAGGGTTGGCCATGTATCTAGAAACCACTCCCACTGCAAATGCAATGTCCGGCCTAGTAGCAACCATGGCATACATGAGACTGCCACAAGCTGAAGCATACGGAATCTTGGCCATATCAGCCCTGTCTCTATCTGACTGTGGGCTGTCCATAGCACTGAGTTTCACATATGGAGGCAAAGGAGTACTAGCTTTCTTCCCCCCGTCCATATTGAACCTCTGCAAGACTTTGCCAATGTATTCCTTCTGAGACAAATACAACACATGCTGATTTCTGTCCCGAAGTATCCGCATACCCAAGATGTGATTTGCATCACCCAAATCCTTCATATCAAAGGTTTCATGCAGCCTCTTCTTCAAGGCATCCATCTCTTTACGAGATTTCCCGGCAATCAACATATCATCAACATACAAGATGAGGATCAATAGACTGCCATCCAAAGCTTTCTTGGTGTACAAGCAGTGATCTATGTCACTTCTCCTGAATTTCTGAGATTTCATGAATGTATCAAATTTATGATACCATTCTCTTGGTGCCTGTTTGAGCCCATAAAGACTCTTTTTCAGCTTGCATACAAGCTTCTCCTTTCCACTTACTGCATAACCCTCTGGCTGCTGCATATATATCTCCTCATGGAGATCACCGTGAAGAAAAGCAGTCTTCACATCCATCTGAATCAAGTCCAGATCATCATGCGCAACCAAAGCCAACACAGCTCTAAGTGTGGTCATTTTGACCACTGGAGAGAAGATCTCATCAAAGTCCACACCATATTCCTGCTTGAAGCCCTTAGCCACTAACCTGGCTTTGTATCTTGGCTTAGCATCTGATGCAACTTTGAGCCTGTATACCCACTTGCATGGCAAAACCTTCTTGCCTGCAGGCAAAGGCACCAACTTCCAAGTTCCATTTTTATGCAGAGAATCCATCTCTGACTTCATGGCACGCTCCCAAAGAGCCTTGTCTGCCCTCTGTAAAGCCTCTTTATAACATGAGGGCTCCCCACAGTCAGTGAGCATCAAGTAGTCAACCCCTGGAACAAACCTGTCAGGGGCTCTGGAGGGTCTAGTGGACCTCCGTACCCAATGACCATCATTTGCAGGTTGCTGTCCAGCCTGCATATCACCCATTGGTGGCTCCTGTTCCATGCCATAAGGCTGAAATATCATGCCCGGTATCTCCTCCAACTGTGGTATATCCATAGGGATATCTTCTGCCATCTCTGGCTGTCCATTTGGACCATTTTCAGCACCATTTAAGGGCTGGTTTTCCTGCTGTAATGGCTGATTTACAGCCCTTTGTTGTTGTCCATGATGTCCATCATCATCAAAGATGACTCTGCCAGGCTCCTGTTGCCTTGCAGGCTCCTTATACATGCATGTTTCATCAAAAATGACATCATTGCTGCGTATGATCTTTCTATTTATGGGATCCCAAAGTCTATACCCCATTTCACCTCTGTCACCATATCCTAGGAATATGCATTTATGAGACTTAGGATCAAGTTTGGTGCGCATTTCCCTGCGTATGTGCACGTACGCAACGCAACCAAACACTCTCAAGTGCTTGTATGACGGAGGCTTCCCTGTCCATACTTCTTCTGGCACTTTCCCACCAAGCCTCGTGTTAGGTGACCTGTTTATAAGGTGAACGGCTGTCATAACAGCTTCAGCCCAAAAACCATGAGGTAATGCAGCATGTGACAACATAGAACGGACCTTCTCCTGTATGGTCCTGTTCATCCTCTCTGCTGTCCCGTTTTGTGGAGGATCATAAGGAGTAGAGAGCTCCCTCTTGATGCCTTTAGCATCACAAAAGTCCTGAAACTGTTTGGACGTATACTCTCCACCATTGTCGGAACGCAAAGCCTTCAGTGTTTTGCCAGTTTGATTCTCAACATGAGCAACAAACTTCTGAAACACTGAGAATGTATCACTCTTCAAACGAAGAGGATAAACCCACACCTTGCGTGTGGCATCATCTATAAAAGACACAAAATATTTTGCCCCTCCCAAAGAAAGCTGAGGCATCTCACATACATCTGTATGCACAAGCTCTAACTGAGCATCTTTCTGTCCAAGAGCTTTCTTGTGGGGGCACTGCAGTTGCCTGCCATATATACAATGCTCACAAAACTGAAAACTTGAAAACTTTAGAGAAGGCAAGTAACCCAAACGAGACAATTGCTCCATTCCCTTGACACTCATGTGTCCCAACCGGCTATGCCACATGGAGATTTCCGGCAGCTCGGTTGCATTTACATTAGCATGGTGACAAACACCTGCATGCATGAAATAAAGAGTGTCCACCTTAGAGCCTCTGGCAACAACCAGTGAGCCCTTACTAATTTTCCACTTTCCACTACCAAATGTGGTAACATAATCAGCATCATCAAGCTGTCCAGTAGAAAGCAGATTCTTCTTGATCTCAGGCACATGCCTGACATCATGGAGCATAAGCTGTGAGCCATCTGAAAATACAAGCCTCACATCACCTCTGCCAAGAATTTTGCATGCATGGTTATCACCCAAATAAACCACTCCTTCATTGCCAGCAGTGTACCTGACAAACAAGTCTCTGCAACCTGTGACATGAAAGGAGGCACCTGAATCAATGATCCATGAGTGCATACCATGACCACCTGTAAGAAGTGAATGGGCATCAAGTGAAGACGTAAAGAGGACCTCATCCTCACTGCCACCTGCATGTGACACATTGATTTCTTTGATCTTGACTCCACTTTTGCCCTTTGGCTTTACATCTTTGGCTTCATCCTTCTCTTTGTCTTTGCCTTTTCCCTTTTCCTTTTGATCATTTTTCCATTTGTAGCATTGCTTTTTAATGTGTCCCTTTTTGCCACAATAATGGCATTCCAAATCCTTTTTGGAGCGAGACTTGCTCCTTCCCCTTTCTTGGCTTTTACCCCTTTGCTGGGATCTCCCACGTGCATTCATTGCATTGGACTTTCCAACAGAGTTGTTTTTCCTGTTCATCTCTTCTTGACAGCATAGCATGCGAATTGCTAGTGGCTGTCCTGAATGTGTCCCAACTCTCTGGCAAAGTGCATAACAAAAAAGTGGCTTTGAACTCATCGTCCATTGCCAACTTTTGATTAATGACCTGGCTGACAATACCATTAAACTCATTTAGATGGGCTGTCATAGACGCCCCTTCCTTCATCTGAAGGCCTATGAGTTTCTTCAACCAATACACTTTGCTTGAGGCACTTTGCTGGGCATACAAGTCCTGCAATCTCTGCCACATTCCCCAAGCTGTCTTCTCTTCACGAATGCTGAAAAGTAATGAGTCTGACACAGACAACATGATAGTAGATCTTGCCAGCTCATCCATATCTTCCCACTCTTCAGCAGTAAGAGAAGCGGGTATCACACCCCTTTCTTTGATAGGCTTGTGCTGCTTTTTCTGGAGCAACACATTGTAGCACTGGGTTTGCCAAATATCATAATTATGCGAGCCTTCAAGCTTCTTGATGTGAAGCAATGAAGAGCTCTCACCTGTGGTTGCCATAGCAAAATGCAACCTGTCAATGCCTGACTCCCTGCAAATGTGCAAACACTGCACCAAAAGATGTGCAAACACTGCACCCTAAGCACACAAAGTGCTCACAAATGTTCTCCCAAGCTTTATCTCCCACTGCGGAAGCAAGAATGCAACTTTTCTCCCACTTTTTGTGATGAAAACACCAAAATCTGGTTGCTGCAGATTTTGGACAGCACCTTAAATATGCTCTTTTGCCCTTCCAAAGTACTGTACAGCAGTACTAAGTGCTCACCAATGATGTACCAAACCTGTACCGGCAATTTCAGCAGCTGAATTTGAACCTTTTGATCACTCAAAACAGTGTACAGCCATGCCAAAACATGCACAAAGATGTGCCAAATCTGTACCAGCAGGTACAGTAGCAATAAATGCTCTCCTGGCTGTCCAAATGAGTGAAAATCAGACTTTTACAATCCCATACACTGCATACAACAGTCCCGAACAGAAATTGGGCAAAAGCCCCTTGACTGCAAGCTGATTTTTGAGGATTCAAGGCATAAATGTCTTGCCTGCTGCTTTGCCAAGCTCAACAAGCATACAAACTTGAAAAGCCCCTTGATTTGAGATCAATTTCTGATCATGCATGGTACATCGACGCACATGAAGGCATCCAGAGTGTTCACGATGCTTCCCCCTGGCCACATATACATCCAATACATGAAAGCCCCTTGATTTACAGGCACATTGAGTGCTTGTAAGGCATTAGCACATTATCCACAGCATCAAATGCGATTGCCTGCATGCAAATCAACCAAATCGGCACAAAAGCCCCTTGATTTGCACTGCAATTTGCTGCAATTTTGCCCAAATGTGCGATTTTTCACATCATACAGCATGTATGAGTGCTTAATTGCACAATTACATCAAAAGCCCCAAATTTCGACATCCAATTTCCTGCAAATTGATCCTGATTTGACCAATTTCCTGCAAATTGATCCTGATTGTGACCAATGTCACCCAATTTTGCCAATTTTGCTCAAAAATTGAGCAATTGGGCACCTGTACCTGCTCAATTGATTAAATTGATAAGAAATTCGCAAAAAATTAGAGGCAAATACCTCTGAAATTTTTGATTTTTTCTGATTTGCAGGTTGATTTCTGTTGCAGGAGAGGGGGGGCGTGATGAATATGCTGGTGCTGTATTGATGCAGATGCTGATGATCCTGCAGCTGTGCAGGTAGGGAGGACGGCTGGTTTCACCTCTGCTGAAGGGCTTCAAGAGATACCAGCTTCGCTTCTGGCCTCTTCACCGAGTAGCAGCGCTACATACGACCAGGCGCCTACCCCCCTTGCGTGTAGCGCCAGCGCTAGGCGAATCTAGCCAAGCGATGACGTAGAAGGCGAACCCAGGCGGACAGCCACCCGACTCGTCGACTGCAAGTGTAGGCGCCACCCGACTCGTCGACTGCAAGTGTAGTGATGCTGCTTTCGTTCACGCCACGTTTGCACGTCAGTTGAGAGCGCCGCTGCTGCCTTCGCCACTCGCTCGCCTCCACGCTCAAGCCTGCTTTCGCCTAGCGCATCTACGCCAGTTGGCCAGCTCACGCTTCGCCTATCGCTTCTACTCCAGTTGGCCAGGCGTCTAGCGTTCAACACGCAGCCAGACAGCACACGCTACAGCACACGCTTAATTTCTCCACGTAACCAGTTGATGGAAGCAGGCGACCAGCAGTTGATGGGGCTGAATACGCTCTGATACCAGTTGATGGGGAGAAAACCAGAATTAGGGTTTAGAGTTCATTCATGGGAGACATACACAGAGAAGCAAGGGAGAGAGAGAGAGAGTTGTGGGGATAAGTCAACTCATAAGTATGAGTGTGTGACTCCCCTATCACACATGTATATTGCACTAGTACACATAGTGCACTTAGTACATTAAAAGTACTAAGTGCACTATGTACTATAACTTATGGGCTTGTACACACTATAAGGGTGGGCATAACGCCTTTACCCCAACACTCCTCTGGGTGCATACAGAGCATAAAACCCAACACCAAGCCCCCTTTTGCATTCTTGGACTCATTAGGCATAAACTTAGGTGGCTGTCCACCCTTTTTCTGCTCATTTCCAGCTCTGAATTTTCCCTTGTATGAGCTGAATTCTTGTCTTTTTAACGCTCCCTTACCATGCAACTCCTCAAAAATAGTGGCCGAGTATATGAGCTCCTATAGGGTGTTGTGGGGATACACTGCAAGGCTCTTCTCAACGATTCTTTGCAGCCCTGACTCAAACTTTCTTTTCTTCTCATCTTCACTAATCGTCATGAACGGTGTGACTTTGAGAAGAATCCGCCAAAACTTTGAAACATAAGAATAAACGGATTCGCCTTCATCTTGTGTTAGCCAATCCCATTCCTTTCGTACATCCTTCTCGATGTGAGGAGGGAGCAATTGATTATAGAATTGCTCTTTAAAGGCACTCCATGTACGAGCAGCCATCCTATCCAAAAGCTTTGCCATCCACCAATCACTTGAAGTCTCTTTATGATGCATACCCACATGCTTGAGCATAGATTTCCCGGTAAATTCCTCAGTACAAAAGGCTATTTCAAATTGCCTTACGAAAGCAAGTGCCTTGGTGGTATCCAACTTTCCATTATAACTCTCGAATTTTATGTCCTTGTCCCCTGACTTGAACTCTTTGGCCTTCTTGCTGTGACGAGCATCCCGACGCTCCAAAACATCCTCCTCCTCGTCATGTCTACAATGGTGACGGTGCCCAGACCTAGGATTGATTTCCTGTGTAACACCTTCCACTCTGTGTCACGATTGTGACGTGTTTATGTATCAGATTCTCTCTTCATTGTTGATTACTGTTGCAGATGCAAAGAGTAACCAGCCAAAGGGAACCCCTACCCTCGACTGGTTGTGACGTGTTTATGTATCAGATTCTCTCTTCATTGCTGATTACTGTTGCAGATGCAAAGAGTTACCAGCCAAAGGGAACCCCTACCCTCGACTGGTTGCGACTCTTCGTCAAAGGATGTACCTCTTCACCGAATAGCCACATCTCTTCGACGACGAATGGTTGTATCCCTTAATGAGTGGTTGTGCCTCTACATCGACTAGACACATCCCTTAGCCTAAAAGTTGTACCCTTTCGTCTAAGGTCATGTCCTTTCATCAAAGGACATGCCTCTTCAAATGTGTCTCTTCATCTCCTATATAAGAGACCTATTGTACTCAGTTTAATACAACAACAAGTCAATTCAATCTTGTCTCAAGTGTTCTCCTAAAGGTTCTTGTTCTAAGTTAATTACTTAAGTAGTAATTAGTACACAATATGCAAGATTAACAACATAATCCTCACAGTGGTATCAGAGCAAATTTTTTCCTGCCCGTGGGTTGTGAAGCCCTCACCCTCTCCGCGGCACTCCCTCATCCACCTCTCCTCTCGGTGTTGTATGGAAGAAGCAGAGCGATGGTGGACTTGGCGTGAATCCTTGCTTAAAGTAATGTAAACAAGAACAAAAGGTTTCACACCAATACACACGCATGGTGTGTATTGCAGAGAGGGAACCCTTGCTGCATACCTGGACTACCCTCCCTCCTCGCTGACCAGTGAGTTAGGCGTTCGCAGCATGGCATCTCGCTGCCAAATATGGAACACTCCCTCGCTTCGTGTGCTGCAGGCTGTGAGCCTCGTTAATCCTTGCAGCTGCCGATCCTGAATTCCTCACCGCCAACTAGCGCCTGCTGCCCGCCTCTTCGCTTTGCTGGCAGCACCCCTTCGAAGCGGCGCATCCATTCAGTCAGCACGCGACGTGTCCAGACCTTGAAGCGGCGCATCCTTTTTCATTCGGTGACGTGTTCTAGGCCATCACCTTTACATCAAAGAAAACAACAAACAAAAAAAATATTTTTTACACGTACTATTGCCACATGGGTATCTAAAAAAAAAAAAACCAAAAAAACCCAACAGGCGTGCGTAACCCACCGGGCTTGCGCTGGGTGTCCGTTGGGAATTCGCTGGTGTGAATTGCCGCCCTGGGCGATTCGGAACCCCCCCCCCCCCCCCCCCCCCCCCCCGCTGTCAGGATGCCGCCCTCTTCATGTACACCCCTCTTGTCTCCGGCAATGGCTTTCTTGGCATGCATGTTGACTACCTTTCACACTTCTCCGGCCACCTTGTTTATATCCAAGGTTTCTTTGGCGCGTATGTTCGTGGTAGCACATGTTCCATTGATGGTTCTTACTAGCGCAATCAAAATGAAGGCATTTCAACTACTCTTGAAGCCTTCTCTGGCTACCTTTTCGTCACACTTGATCCATGGTGAGCCAAAGCCTCCTCAAGGTGGTGCTTCATCTCAAGAGCCTCACCAAATATCACAAACCCTACAATCTTCTTATCAGTTAACAATTCCCGGCAAGCAACTTCTCGGCGTACAACACCCACAACAGGTTTCTTGTCCTCAGCACGGTTCTGTAGAGACCACTAGACATGAACTACCTTCGTTCGAGCCTCTGCATGCTCGTCGCAAACATTCTCAGCATTACAACAGTTATGAGAAAGATCCATCTTTGAATCACTATGAGCAGAAGCCAAAGCAGCAATATGAAGCTTTCAGAAGATCTCCCCTTGAAGAGTCATCAATCTCTTCGAAGTGGGCTCACATAGTGGCACATATTTCCGACCCTAGTCGAGTACTCGGTCGTGAATGCCGCAACGCTGGACAAGTTCCCCCTTGCGAGCCATGCCATGCTCCTCCTACTCTGGAAGCCTTAATACCCGCTGATAAAGCTGAAGATTCAAGAGGTTCTAGTTCATGTGTGGCATCCCAAATGCACACAACTTCTTTGGCTGTGGTCCAGGCAACAACAAAAGCCTCGTCACCGCCCTTTCAGAATGAAGTCTTTGTCTCTTACACAATAACCAATGCAGTTGCAATGGTGAATGATGATTCTTCTTCAAAAATGAAGACTCCAGTCCTTACCTTCAGTGGTGCAAAGGATAAATCAGACGCAGACTCTTGCAGCATGACTTCAGTCGCTGCAAATGAATCTTTGAACATAACCTGTCCCGAGAACAACTTTCTGAGCAAAGAAAAGCATATGGAAGATATTTCTTCTCAACCTACGACAACACTTGAAGACTTTTGTGTTCCAGAAAAATCAGTGGAATCCCTTTCAGATTTCCAAATGATGGTCACTAACCAAATACAAAGTTTGGTGACACAATCCTTGATATTGGAGATTCAAGACAGTTTGCTTATGGTTTCTCTAAAGGCAAATGAAGATTCAGTCTTTTCTTGGACAAAGCTCGAAGTTACCAATGATGTTAACAAAAGTTCTACTCAAGTTACAGATATGATACTCATGCTTTTGTTAAAGAGTAGACAAGTTGCAGATGCAGTTAATATTCAGTTTGGTATATGCAAGATTGTTATGGTCAACAATAATGCCATGACATGGGATCTAGCAGCTAGAGCTTTGGATGCAGAAGCAATACAATCATTTCCCTTCTTCCAGAGTCACAACAACTACCCCTAGGTTTTATTTTAAATGGGAGGGAATGTCACGATTGTGACATGTTTATGTATCATATTCTCTCTTCATTGCTGATTACTGTTGCAGATGTAAAGAGTAACCAGCCAAAGGGAACCCCTACCCTCGACTGGTTGTGACGTGTTTATGTATCAGATTCTCTCTTCATTGCTGATTACTGTTGCAGATGCAAAGAGTTACCAGCCAAAGGGAACCCCTACCCTCGACTGGTTGCGACTCTTCGTCAAAGGATGTACCTCTTCACCGAATAGCCACATCTCTTCGATGAATGGTTGTAGCCCTTAATGAGTGGTTGTGCCTCTACATCGACTAGACACATCCCTTAGCCTAAAAGTTGTACCCTTTCGTCTAAGGTCATGTCCTTTCATCAAAGGACATGCCTCTTCAAATGTGTCTCTTCATCTCCTATATAAGAGACCTATTGTACTCAGTTTAATACAACAACAAGTCAATTCAATCTTGTCTCAAGTGTTCTCCTGAAGGTTCTTGTTCTAAGTTAATTACTTAAGTAGTAATTAGTACACAATATGCAAGATTAACAACATAATCCTCACACTCTGGATGGAACTCTATGAGCAAGAACATACCTAGAAGGTGGAGATACCACCGACAATGCATGAAGATCTTCTCCATCTCTCAAATGGGTTGAAAACCCCTCATCATCCCCTCGCACTGCATGTCAATGTACATCATCTCCTCAAGCTGCATGCCCGCTCATATCTGTTGCATGGGCTGCAAGCCCCCTCAAAATGCTTGCTAGGGCTGCATACCCACTCACATCACTTGTTCGGACTACATGCCCTCTTACATCACTTGGGCGGGCTCCATGCCCTCTCACATCACTGGTGTGGGCTGCATGCCCTCTCACAACATCATCGGAATTCCCTTCACGAGATGGCTTGCGAGGCTACCGTGTGAAGACCCACTTGCCCTCATCATTGGATACATCACCACCACAGCTTTTCAGATAAGCAACAGCCAACTCTTGAGGTTTTGTCAATTCCCATCTATTGGACAATTGCATCAAAAGTGACCACATCAGCCTTGACATGAGATTTTGATTCAATGACCCTCTGTACATCAAGATCTCTTTGGAAAGCACGGAGCTCTTCAAGCTCATTCATCAAGGCATCAATATGCTGCTGATCCTTAGCCCTGGCAGACAACGTTGGACCAGATATAAAGATGATAACAACACAGCACAATACACCACACTAGGGGCCAAAAGATGGACTGACCCCCACCCCGCCCCCTCTTCTTTATGGTTAGATTACCAAAAAGGAATTTGCTTCCAATACAACTTTGTGGGTGCCCACGGTTCACCACTAGCTGCACCTGTTTCTTCCAATAGAATATGAAAACAGATCAAAACAATTCACAAGCTCTGAGTTGAACACTCCTCCTCAGAAACCAAGAGCATTCCCAGTATAAAGCACATGAAGGACAACCATGGACAGCCCATAGCACTCCCGCATCAGCCCCGGACAGCTCTTCTTCATTCTCTTTCACCAATTAGGTTCACATAGTAGGTGACCAGCCTTTTAGGGCTGTTACAACAGTCAACCACCCTCAGAAACCCTAAAACAGGTCATACAACAGTAGTCTATGCTCCAAAAGGCCACCAATCAGTAGATACCAGCTTGTACCTCAAAAATGACCAACCTACTGGCCTCCCGGACAGACGACCAGCCTCTGTATATGGCCGTTATCAGCCCGCCAGAGACTACAGCAGCTTAAATAACAGTCGACCAGCCTCTGGGTTTTCCCTAGATAAGTTTTTAAGCGAGAGAACATGCCCGAACAGTTCCAGAACAGTCGACCAGCCTTTGTTGTGGCTGTTTACAGCTTGCCAACATTAACAAAAGCTTGCATGATGATTGGACAGCCACCGTCTTCCACTTGGATGAGATTTCACGCGAGAGAATCCACCAAATCTGCCCCCACACAGGTCGACCATCCCTCAGCCACCAAAAAGCAGGTGCCTACCCCAAAAGTGGAGTTCTACTATCACAATAGGGCTTCCTGCTGAAAATAGCCCACACGTATGCTTTTCTCGTCAAGAAAGGGGGCCCTACTAGAAATTGGCCCAAATACTGTCCAGGGCCTGACTTTTGGCGGCCATGTGTATTAAATAAGTGCTGCCCAATGTGTACTCACTTATGAGTTGTCCGGTCACTCATAAGTGTGTGAACCTGCACCAATAATTATTAGCATGTGAACTCATAAAGCTGTAAATTGAGTCATGCATACACATGAGTGCAGCTAGACTGGAAGAAACACCCATCTGCTTAGTTGTATCCGATAAAATGTCCAAGGCTCATGATCCTTCCGGAACATAAATACAAAAAAAGATCTCCAGGATAGCTAGTCCCAGGGACTTACATCATGTCAGGCTCAATGAGCCATACATGTACACCATGTTACGCCCCACAAGCTACACATGTACTATCATGTCAGGCTACACCAGCCATACATGTGTTGTCATGTCAAGATCCATATGCCACACAGACACACCATGTCGGGCTACACCAACCATACATGTATGTCATGTCAGGCTCCACATGCCACACATGAACAGTAGAAAAACAGAAGCTATGAGGGATTTTGTGACAATTGGAATCTTAATCTCTCAGGCTACTAACTCAACTTACAAGTCAAATGCGATGCTCCTACGATGCTAGTCGTAATCATTGTATGCTTATCCATTAAGGAAGTAAACTTTCTAAGCCTAATTGGGTGCTAAGAATCTTAACTTTATGACCCAAAAGAGTGAAATTGCTTATATTTAAAGAATTAAATATATGGCCAACATGGTTGTCATTTGCAAGACGATTCGCTTTGGAAGGAGCGAAGTCATTCGCATAGATGTGTGCCTCCTCATTTCCACCTTGGATGTCGTGCGGTTCTTCATTTCAGCGGCTTTTTGGCACCATAGTAGTATCTTTGTTTGTGGTGAATAAAAAAAGTAGAGTGGGTGTGATGCTAGGGATTACTAGGAGAGAGAGGATTCTAGTAATTGAACAAATTTGGAAATGGAGCTCGTTTGGTGTGCCAAAAGCTCACTCGAAATCCTAAAGCTTCACTAGCAAGAACAAACCCTGTGCTCACTTTTAAGTCTCTTCATATGGGATGGAGAGACTTTGGGAGGGAGGTATCCTTTGCCACAGGATTCTCAAGGGGAGGGGGGCTTGGGTACGGGTAGCTTTGGCGGGAGAGACTAAGAGGGTGGCAATAAGTCTATTCGCACCTGGGGGCAAGGAGTCTAGGTGGGACCGCCACCTGTACATGGTGCATGGGTGGTACATGCGTCTGGGAGGGAGCACCACTTGTCCAAGAGGGGTCTCAAAGTGGTGTACATGGGGGGAAAGGAGGTGGCCCGCCCGGGGGGGGGGGCGCGGGGGTAGTATACATGCACCACCTGTCCAAGAGGGGTCTAGAAGAGGTATATGTGTGGGGAGAGGGGGGAGGTGAGAGGGGGGTACATGTAGGGAGACGGGCATTGTCCAAGGTGTTGGGTGGGGTTTAACGAAGGCAACAGTGGATGCGTGCGTGTATATTTTGGCGAGAAATGAGCTCCCGGGTGTCGTTCCTAAGCATCATATGTCACTCCGGCGAGGGTCATAGCAAGACTCACCGCACCGCACGTGTGCGAATAGGAACGTCTGTCGGGCCGCCGGGATTTTTTTAGTGAAATTGTTCGAGGCTACCTCGCTATCTCGTGGGTGCTTTCCGTCCGTCGTTTGGACGACCAGAGTGCTGCTAATTATGGTCTGAAGGTGACAAATTTCAAAACTTCACGGCTCGATTTAGGCCACTTTGGTTACTCGTTTCAATTCCGAAAAAAACCCTTCTGGGAGTAAAGCTGTGCTTCAGATTTCAACTTTGAATTCAATTTTCTCATTTTATATGTAAAAGGTGCTAGCAACTTCCTAGGGATAAAAATAACAATTAAAAACCATACTGAACTTCCTAAACTATATTTGCAATGGATATGTCACATTGTGTTTAATGTGCTATATGTACAATGGGTATGTTACAATTCCAAAGGGTGACTCATAGTGCGGACTGACGCCGCTTCATGTGCGGGACTTGCACACCTAACCAAGACCATGTACACCTGACCTTGGACGGATTCTATGGTTCCACATGTGCTTGGAACATTTCATAAACTACAAATAAAAATTAGTGATTATCTCCCACTCAAATTGACGAGGACATGGATTGAGTCCAATATTAACCTCATGTGGACAACATAAGATTAAGGGAATAGGGTAAACCAAATCAACAAGGCTATGGAGAGGCTAGGACTAGCAAGGATACGGTCTAGATAGCCGTGGGTCGGGTTAAAAGTAGATCAATGGCTAAAAAAGGGGAGGTTATCCATAGGCAAAGACACCTACTAGAAGCATGGATTCTTAGGGCCAGGAGTAGCTTGGCACGGAGTATGTCTTGGTGACATGGGACACCAAGGCCTAGTGCTGTGGCAGGAAAGACTCAAAGCAATCTAGACCTCAGGCAACTCATGCTCGGGAGTTCGAATCTGCAGGCTGGAAGATGAGCCGCTAGCTAAATTCGATCGTGGTTATCATTGCCAGATCTGAAGCATTTTACCCTTACTTGTCCCAGGTATGTGTGATCCTTACATGGAGTTGTGGATGGAAAGCGGACTCACTTCAGTGAAGATATTGAGATCGGCTAGAGATGACACTTTGGATTCGATGTTGAATTTGAGATGGAATCAAATTTTGTGTAGTAACAGCAAGATAAGAAACTTGTTTAGCAGAAGGCTGTGAAAAAGTTGTCCTTTGCACTATGTCCATTGTCCTTGGAAACTCTTTAAAAAAATTCTTATAGTAAGCTTTCTTGCTAGCTTATGCAAACTGCTTCTGCCTTTAGGATCGTGTAAATCCTTGATTTATGAGCTCATCGTTTCCAGCTAGTAGATCTTCTCGGAAAAGATGACTTACAATATTTATTTTCAACCACATATATGTGTATGACCTCCATATTTTCAACATAAACTACTACCAAGACAAAGATATGACCTCCATATTTTCAACATAAACTACTACCAAGACAAAGATATTAAGCAAAAAATACAATAATAAAGGGGGGGAATTTCTTTATGATAAAATTTCATAGGAGTATGTATGGCCTCCATGCTTTTAAACAAGAAAAAATGATTCAAAGAATACCTGGATAGGGTAAGGCAAGAGAGTTGCATGCTGCCCAACTTCACGGATGGCAAATTCTACAAAGTCATCATACAAAGGGGAAACTCTCTTGGACTCAGCACCCTCCATAGGGACCTTGGAGCTGAAACAGGCCTTCGTGTAAAGTGGGTATCTGGGCCGCTTCAAAGAAGAAACCCTAATTGCAGAGCAGCAGCATTCTGTCGAGAGTTGTAGACCCTGACCTGGTGAACTTTTAAAAAGGTGCACTGAGCCAGTGCTGCCCGCTGCGTTTGGACTCAGGAAGGCGGGGTCTTGCGCACTGCTTTGGGCAGCAATAGAAGGAAACTCTAAACCCATGTTGCAGACAAAGGCTCAAAAGCGTATCTTCTCCTTACTTTGTTGATATCTTGGAAAGGTGTTGGGCAATGGGTTTGACACGTCGGATTATTTGATGACATGGCACTGATCATCCACGTGCTGTCTTGCGCACAGAATCATTAATTGTCCCAACTCGTGGAATGCAAAGGTCCTCGGTTCAATCCCTGCCCCACCACACGAATTAAAATCTAGAACACAAATCTATAGGACCAAGGTTTATATTGTATATATTAAGACAAGCCGTTTATATTGCATTAAATAATGTCACACACACTAATTATTGTATATATTAAGACAAACCGTTTATATTGCATAAAATAATGTCACACACTAATTATTTAATGTGATAAACACAGACCTTAGTCCGCATGGCTTGCATGGCAATCATCACCCCCTCCGTCGTCCTCGTCA
The DNA here is from genome assembly GCF_041138505.1 of Cibotium barometz. NCBI lineage: Eukaryota > Viridiplantae > Streptophyta > Polypodiopsida > Cyatheales > Cibotiaceae > Cibotium > Cibotium barometz. Next base: position 32,620,376 of record NC_141072.1, read on the forward strand.
TCTGCTCCATGGCCACCCCCTCCGTATGTTGCTCCTCTCTCTCCCTCCCTTGACGAGCCCTATGCACGCCTCTCTTCTTCTCCATCGCCAAAGCAGCCTTATGGTTACCTTGCGCACACCTCTACAGAAGAGGAGCCGTCTCCTAATCCTCTCTCTCCCTCCCTTGACGAGCCCTATGCATATGCGCGCCTCTCTTCTTCTCCCCTACGCACGCTTCTACAGAAGAGGAGTCGTTGAGTGCCGGTTTTATTCAGTTGAGGAGTTGTCGAGTGCCGGTTTTATTCGGTTGAGGAGCCGTCTAAAAGCATGCAGAAAAAGGGAGAGAAACGAACACGTGTCCACATCGAATCGTTGCTAAATTAAAACCTTTATTTAATGCTGAGGTTGATATTTCGATGTTGACATTGCTGAGGTTCTTCATTGATTAATAAATACAAAAGAACGTTTTGGTGCCTTATAGCCTATACTCTTGATGTGTGTGCCAAATTAGATTAGGAACTAATCGAATAAATCAGCATGTTGCCATCCATGCTCTCTCAATGAAGAAATCACTGAACCACCAAGAATGGATGTGCCACCAAGAATAGAAGATCCACCAAGTGTTATCACCAATGGAAATGGGGATGTGTGTACACTCACAAGCCCATAAGTTGATGATACATCCTTAAATGACCTGTAGCTACTCATGACAATGAAGATAAGGTCCACGAAGAATGTATGTATGTGCTCCCATTAGAGCCTAGAAGAAAGACCACCATGCCTTAAGGTCCACGAAGAATGTATGTATGTGCTCCCATTAGAGCCTAGAAGAAAGACCACCATGCCTTAAAGCATTGCACCCACCATCTCACATATGATGATTGTGAGAGGCTGCATGTGGCTTATAGATAGTAGGTCTCACACAGAATTACAGCAAGAGTACTTCAAATCACAGCATTACAGCAGCAAGAGTACTTCAAATCAAGAGTACTCACATGAACTGAACTCTTCTTAGTGGTGTACTACAAAACATGTCTCCATACCTTGCTTTTTCTTGAATATGCAAAAACCAAGTAAGCCTAATGATGACTTTCATAACAAATTAGTCCACCAAACAATAGTGTATTGCAAAGTCAAAAGAAAGTTTGTAACTCCTCTCTCGAATCTTTATCAAGCATTAAACCACACATTCGTGTGTCAAAGATTGTGGAATCTTCACATAAGAAACAAGATAGCTTCATTTACCTTGGTTTGATGTGAATTATGGATATTTTTATCATGGTGATGGTGTGAATGGTTTAACACATGATGAAGATGTGTGATCACTTCAAAATTCAATCCAAAATAGCCCAGGAGAAGAGGCAAATGATACTAACCCTCCAAAAGTGTTACTTAAAAATGATTAGTGATAATAAGATTAATGATCATCCTGAATATTACTCCATAGGTTAACATGGTTTCACCTGCCCCCGACCTATCCTAGGAAACAAGTGTTATCTTACTCGCTTGAATAGGCACTCACCCTTTGTAAGACAGTGTTGGAAAATATAAAGTGGTATTACCTTGTGCTTAATGTCAAATAAAGAAAGTCTATAGACTCCGTGTACATACTTGCTTAAGACTAATAATAGAGGTCGGACCATTTTTTAGTTTGGTTGACCTATATGTCATTTTTTACAATAAGTAATACAAGGTCATTCCCTTGCAATGAAATACTTGTGAGATCTTCTCTTCTCTATTTTTGCTTATTTTATGCTATTAGATCTTGATTGCTTGATGGATGCATGGTTTGTTTGTAGGTTTTTTGTTTGAATTAGCTTCTTCTTCTTCCCTCGCCTTATGTGAGAGAGAAACATTGTGAAAGACCATCTCTTTTCTACTCCATCTAAGCATAGAGAGCTCTCCCATTGGCAAGGATCATTTTGGTATGACAACTGAGTGAGGATCACTCTGGTATGACAATAGAGTGAGGATGAAACTAGGAAAAGCTAGCAAATCCACTGAGTGAGGATGAAACTAGGAAAAGCTAGCAAATCCACATAAGGAAGTTGCAGCTTTGTGGCTCTAAGGTAAGACCTAACAAAACATGCTTGCATGCTTCGGCAAAGCTAAGGAAGCTCTTGACTTAAACATATTTTGCACTATTGTTAGAAGGGCTAGTAGCTCCATTCATCCATCCCAATAGTACATGGTCACCTATACAATAGTACTCGGTGACCCTATCTACAATAGTACTTGGTCATCTGTACACAATAGTATTTGGGGATACCAACCTAGGACTTAGCTCCATTCATCTGTCCCAATAGTTCTTGATCACACCATATTGCGGAGTTTCCTCACCATAAGATGAGAACTAATAGTACAAGCCTCTTTGAGAGCACGATGTCCATGTCTTGGCAAACCATGACACTCTTCCACAAAAGCTTGGAACAAAAGGCAAAAGGTTTGCACAACTAGATAAGATAAAAATTTCCTCCCTCTCCCTTTGTGGGAGTTAACAAAGTGACTTCAAACTAGGAGTAGCTAGAAATTACATAGAAATCCTTTTCTCCCCATGGAGATGTATTTTCATTAGCTTTGCTCTATAGATTCACAGTGGGAAGTTGACCTAAATAAGATCACCATTTAGACTAAGATAGTGGTATATAAAAGTGATGAGGAGCCCACAAGCTTTGAGCAAGCCAAGCTCTATCGAGTTTCTAACTCGATAAAGTCAAGGCTAAGGCAAAGAAGGAAGAAAAGCTCAAACAACTCGTTGAGCCTCAAGAGGAAGAGCTAAGGTAAATGCCTGAGTACTTTAAGTCCTATAGCATTAGGGACAGAGTAGTACACAGTGAGAAGGCTTAAAGAAGCTTAAGCAGAAAGCTACATGCTTCATATGATGACCCCGCCCACACTGAGGTCAAAGAAGTAAATCTTGCTGTTCTTGGTGAAGAACTTAAGCCAATGTTATTGCAAAGGACCTCACCCTTGAGCAAGAAGGAGAATTGATAGCTTTGCTCAAGGAGTTTCAAGATCCACCTAGAAATACATTGACATAAAGGGAGTTCCTTTGAAAGTGGTGAAAGACACCATCCCTTTCCATGAAGACACAAAACCATTATAAAATAAATCCCAAGTACGGACAAATGGTCAAAGAAGAGATATATAAACTCATCAATGCGAGATTTGTGTATGATATCAAGCACACCAAGTAGGCATCACCAATAGTGATCATCCCCAAAAAGAACAAAAAGTTTAGAGTGTGTGTTAACCTTAAAAGTGAAAGACCACCATAGTTCCTCAGGGGGTTCACCTAAAAATATATAAGTATACCACGTTAGCTCAAATGAAAGGGTTTTTAAATTCAAAAATTTAAGGCAAATTTACAGAAATACATTTACAGAAGGGGTTTTTTAAATCGATTTTGGGGAAAAAAAACCATAAGTCCAAAAGGGGTCATTTTATTCATGAAAAAATCACAGGTAAGGGGCTTCTTAAACACCCCTTGAACGCACATGATACATAGGGTTTCTTAGTAGTGCACCCCCTGAGCATAGTTTGTAATCACTAACCACATGTTGGAAAGAGTCACCAAAGAAGAAGCTTACAACTTCTTGGATGGCTTCTTTGGCTATAACCAAGTGATGATTAACCCAGATGTTCAATATAAGATGGCATTTGTTATAAAATGGGGAACCTATGCATATCATGTCATTGGCCTAGCATATCCCCCCCACCTTCTAATTCTTAGTGTGTATAGCCTTCAAGGAACTCCCTTGGAAGATCTTGGAAATATTCATTAATGACCTATGCATGCACTCAAAGTGGAAGGATCTAGTCTTTGAGAGATGTAGACTCTACTGTACCCACTCAAATATCAAGTATGGATGTTAATTATGGGTTAAACATGGTGTCATCCTTAGACACATCGTCTCCAAGAATGGCATCTCCACAAATGAGAATAAGATCCATGTGATCTTAGAGTTGCCATCACTCATTAATTACAAGGGAGTGCAAAGATTCGTGGGGCACATAGGTGTTGTAAAAGATTCATCTTTTTGTATACCAATATGCCATATGCTAGACCCTTGTATAAGCTATTGATTTTCTTTGAATGGGTAAACGAATACCAATGGGCATACAAAAACTGAAGAAGGCATTAGCAAGGGCACCCATCTTGAGATCCCCCCAATTGAGATCTAATTTACCATGTGTATATTGATGCTTCAACATTTGGATGAGTATTAGCATAGTGGGGAGCCGTTGGCCTTTGTTATTGAATAAGTGTTAGCACATTTAGGGTTACCGCCTATGACCTTTGCTATAGCAGTCAACTCAATGACACTAAAGGTAATTACAAACCACTAAAAGAGAGGGGTTATCCATGGTATATGTGTGAAGAAGTACATGCATTACTATATTTTGTAAATGAGCCTAGCAATAGGGCATGGATCTTCAAATGGTTGCTCATTCTTTTAGAGGTTTATTTTACCATCATGTGAAAGGGGTATGTTCATGTCCATGTCAACCACCTTTCCATAATTCCAAATAGATAACTACCTCTAGGAGTGAAAGATGATCTTCCTAACACTTCATTGTTCCACATTGACCACATACCACACTGAAGCGAATATATTGTGCCCGCTTCTTGGTCAATGGATTTCCCATTCACCACCTCATTAAGAAGCATAGAGTCAGACTTCTCATTAGAAAGGTGTCCCCCTATTAATTGAGAGCAGGAATTATTTACAAGAATGGTAAAGATGACATCATGAGGAAATGCGTTCATGATGAAGATGATTTGTCGTCGTTCTTAAGAGCAAGCCCTTGTCGTCGTTCTTAAGAGCAAGCCCTTGTCGTCGTTCATGATGAAGATGATTTGTCGTCGTTCTTAAGAGCAAGCCCTTGTCGTCGTTCTTAAGAGCAAGCCCTTGTCGTTGTTCATGATGAAGATGATTTGTCGTGGTTCTTAAGAGCAAGCCCTTGTCAATTGATAACGGGAATTATTTACTTGAAGGTTCAAGATAGCATCTCATTCATAAAGATGATTTTTTTTAAAAACGCACTTGAGCAAGCCCATTATTCTAGCATAAGTGGAGGAGGATTTCTCATAAGGTTCTTCTCGAGACTGTGGTGCCTATACTCTTTAGAGACATAGTTGAGTTTGTAAAATGTTGTGATAAATGCCAAAGGTTTGCAATAGTGCAAGAGAGAAGATCTGAATGCCCTTAACCCTAGTAATCTTGGAACAACCATTTGAAAAATAGAGTTTAGACTTTGTGGGTCCCATTAGCCCAGCACTAAAACAACTTAGGCATATTTCATTGATGTCATCAATAGATTACTACACAAAGTGGGGCCGAGGCCAAAACCATGCAAAAAGTTGATGTCATCAATAGATTACTACACAAAGTGGGGTCGAGGCCAAAACCATGCAAAAAGTTGACCCAAAGATCTACCACCAAGTTCCTCTATGAGAATGTGATTACATGTTTTGGTTTCCCACTAGAAAAAGTGAGCGATCACGATACAAATTTTTGTAACTCAAAGAGTTCCTTGTGGTGCACAAAAAGTTAATACCTTACTCCCCATAAGCGAACAGGTAAGCTAACATCACAAACAAGATATCGTGCAATATTCTCACCAAGATGCTAGAAGCATTGAGGAGCAATCGGGAGCACAACTTGTACTTGGCTCTATGGGTCTATCGCATGGCATACAAGGTGGTTGTTAATACCACACCTTTTTAGCTTATATTTGGGCTCGATGTAGTTATGCCAATGAAACACTTGGTCCCAAGCCTTTAGCAGCCAGACATAACCTTAAGGGAAACCCTCTCACGGAGAGGTTAGTTACCTGAGAGAAACTTAGCAAAACCCTCTCATAGAGAGGTTAGTTGCCTTAGAGCAAAGATTGTGATCCGCTTATGGCATTCTACTTGTAGATTGATGGTTAAAAAACTACAACACAAGTAGTGGATGATAACCAAAGGATAAATGCATGGAAATAGGGGACATGGTCCTTATGTACTATGTCAAGAGCACCAAACGAAAACTTAAGTATAGAGTCTAAGGTCCCTATCAAATCACAAAAAAATAGAGCAAAGATTTCAATCAACTTACGACATTCTACTTGTAGATTGATGGTTAAAAAACTAGAACACAAGTAGTGGATGATAACCAAAGGATAAGTGCATGGAAGTAGGGGACATGGTGCTTATGTACTGTGTCAAGAACACAAAAAAAAACCTAAGTATAGAGGCTAAGGTTCCTATCGAATCACAAAAAATTCTCCTCAAGGCATAGCAAAGGTAGATACCCTGGATGGGGTTGAGATCGAAGGATACTTGGTAGGCAAGCTGAAGCACTACTATGGACCTCTTATCCAAGGCATTGTTAACCACTTTCCATACACCATAGCTTAGCACTACATACTTCTTAGCATGGTGCACATGTACATGTATATGCATATCACTTCAGTGCACATATCCTATATTATTTTGCCATAGGATACTTGGGTAACATTGAGCTCATTGTATATCTTTTGTAGACTTCCCTCTACTCACATACTTGTGCATATGGGATAGCCCAACATTTTACTATATATAGAGAGCATGGGTGAGGGAGAACTCACTTTCCCAGTTGTGTTCTTTCCCTTTGAGTAGGATTAAGTCTTGTGCTCCCCTGTCTCATCTTAAAGGTTGAGGTATCTCCTTTTAGGGTTTCCTTAGGGTTGAGTGAGGTCTTCTTCTTGCTCATGAGAGAAGTAGGGTGTGTTGTTTTTTAGGCATAGCTTGCTCACTCTTAAGTACTCCCCATGTGTGAGAGGCATGTTGGTTGGAAAGCTTGAGTGTTGGGTTGCCATCTTCTCATTTCCATCATGTGATTTGCTTAAGCTTAGGCTTGTGAGTGAAAGGTGAGTGTGGAATGAGAGTGTGGAGTGAGAGTGTGTAGTGTTGGTGTGATAGTATGTGAGTGTTGAGTTGCCATCTTCTCATTTCCATCATGTGATTTGCTTAAGCTTAGGCTTGTGAGTGAAAGGTGAGTGTGGAGTGAGAGTGTGTAGTGTTGGTGTGATAGTGTGTGTGTGTTGAGTTCCTTTCCATTTCCTTAGTTAGGTTCATTCCTTCTTGTTACCATCTTTCCTTAGATTAGGTTATTATTTATCCATTCATCTAGATTACAATGAAGATTAGGAAATTCTTTATTGTTTTTCCTTTACTTGAGTTGGATGAGAGACAGGCTCTTGAGTGGCTCCCATGGGTACTCCCGTGGATATTCCATCGACCCATGAATGCTCGGATTAGAGAGCTCCTCATTGGTGGCTTAATAGGCATGCTCTTCCAAATCTATAAGGAAAAAGAAGAGAAGCAAGAAGTTAACAACAAAATACAGAGGGCATGCCTTGAGGCAAACTCCCGAGATAAAAGGTAAACCAAAGTGGCCATAGACCCCTAAGCGTACAGATCTTTGTACATGCAGCCCCGTGATGCACCTAAAATAGAAACACCAGTGGAACTCGCTCGCCCCTTGAGCTAGAAAGACCATCTAGTTGTGTGGCTAGCCTTGGAAGACACACTAGGGTGAGCCACAATGTTTTGTCTTGGGAGATGTGGGCCTCATTAGGTCACCCACCACTCTTACCTCGTTAGGAGGTCCCCTTGAGCTAGAGCTCCCCCCAGAAAGACCATCTAGCTATGTGGCTAGCCACAATGTTTTGTCTTGGAAGATGTGGGCCTCATTAGGTCACCCACCCCTCTTACAATCCACAATGCTAAAAAAATCCCAATCCATGACCATTGGTTATTTTGAAATGAAGTTTTTCATTAAATCTAGACTTGCATTTTGTAAGTTATGTGATGCAAAAACAATGAGAAAAAGCATCATCCTCAAAAGGGGATAGATCGATCATCATATCAGCTCGTGAAGAAGAACCACAATGAGAGAAAGCATCATCCTCTCAGAAGGGGATAGATCGGTCACACTAATTACATCATATCAGCTAGTGAAGAAGAACCACAATGTTCAAGGGGGCTAGCCATAGTGTTTTGTCTTAGGATACATTAGACCTCGTTAGGCCACCACCCCTCACACCATCCACATCAACCAACCATTATGATGGTAAATGATTCCCAATCTATGACATAGGGATTAATTTGAAGTGGAGTTTTTCATTAGATTTAAACTTGTATTCATGTAAGTTTTATGTGACCCCCATAGGTATATTGAGAGAAAGTAGCATCCTCATAAGAGGATGGATCGGCCACACCACCACTAATTGTATCGTTAGAGTAGTTGGCAAAGAAGAACTCTAACGCTCAAGCTCCCCTATGGAATGGTTATACCATTAGTAAATGAGGTTATTCTGCAAGTATCAACATTTTAAGACTTATCATTTGACCATACACTATCATTTTAGGTACCCCTAACACACAATAATCCCCTTTCCTCAATGCATTGCCACCCCCTCCCCCCTTGAACCCTATGGGAGAACCAAAACCTCACTAACAGATGTGAAGACCACCCCCCAAACGTCCCCTTCAATGGGCTCTCAAGAAGGTCACTAAGAAGGCTACCCAAGAAGCCAAGACGTCCAAGCAAATACATGGCAGCCATTTGGCCTAAATCCCACACTGGGGCACAAAGCAACCAAGCAAAACGACCCTCAAGCAAAGCTGTGGCACTCTTAACTCGAGTCCTAAGTCAAGTTACTAGAAGACAAATCTATGAAGGGGAACCCATCTATTTGAGTCCCAAAGACCTCATTGTCTACACAACCCCTTAAGCCAAAAAGATCCCAAACAGTGGCCTTGGCACCCATAGTACTACCCCAATAATTGTCACTTTAATGAGTCCCAATGAAATTTCTTAAAGCACAAGGATTCTACAAAGGGAACCCCCATATCTAGGTGCTAAGATCAAAGAAACTCGTGCCTCAAACCACCACAAACACACCCATGAATGATAAATCCAAGTGGGTATGGAGACCCAAGTTCATGCCTATGAAACCACCCCCAAATTTTAAACAGGAATGAAGAGGAGTGGTAGCACTCCCCGAGGGATTCACTTCCCACAGAAAGGGAACTTAGGAGAGCATGCTTAGTATGGTTGAGCATCTTATAGGATCACTGATTGTGATTGAGCCTCATAATGCCAATCTTAAAAAAGCAACCAAAATACAAAACCCGGAGGAGTACCACTTCCCCTTTCAAGAGGAAGACATACTCTCTACAGAAGAGTCATTAGACAGATTGCATGAATTATGTGGTTAAGAAAGCACATGAGGAATTCGATAATTCCCTTACAAAATCAAAGTAGTCTCTCAAAACCTCATTTAGAGGAATTCTCTTCTCTCATGGGGTGAAGCCAGCATAACATCAGCACTTGCACCTTTAAGGGCTTAACATGAGTTATACCACCAAGGCATAAAGACCTCCATAGAACAGGACTTTGAGGATTCACAAGTTTCTAAACAGACCGCATTTAGAATTGTCAAAGGACCAAGTGTTCTTGTGTACACATTGGGTACTTTTGAAAAAGCTGAGAGCCAAAAAGAGGATGAAAGTGAATGGGAATATGAAACTGAAACGGGATCTGCAGAGCTGAAACAAAAACTGAAACATCCATAGTTCCTCTTGAAGATTCTATGATATGGTTGGATTTCCCTACAGGCAATGATGTTAAGCACAAACATGCGTTGATTAGCACTCGAGCTAGTCATAACATCATTTGACAATAGACACTTGGGTGTCATTAGGACAACCTAAACTCATCCCTACAGACAATGGTCTTGCAAGAGGAACCAATGGACAAGACATTCAAGTTCTTGGTAACTTTAGCTATGCTACTTAAATAATTGGTGGAGATGTGGAATTTACATTCCATGTTGCCCTAGATTCCCTTGAGTATATGATGTCATCCTTGGTGAAACTTGGATACGTGACTCGTATTTAATTAATGAATCCATGCAAATAGTCATCTTGCAGGCATTGTACAATTACTATTATGGGAGGAAGAGACCTTGGAGGAGCCGGAACTTCCAACATATCTTACTGAAAAGATCCCTAGGATTCTGGTTGGATTGGAACTTTTCAATAAATTACCACACATCTCAAGCATAGCTTTATCCAACATGAGAACACAATCTCATGACCCTCGAGTAGTGGGATTTGTTACATCAACCAACACTCACGAATCATCCCCTGAAAGAATTCCCTTTACACAAGACTTGGATATGCCATGTTTGGGGTACTTTGAACATACAATTTATATTGAAACTAACCCCCTTACTTGCAAGTTTCTTGTGGTTGAGTATGTGTTGGAAGCAGAGTTGATCTTGGGGTGTAAATGGACTATTGCTGCCCAAGCACCACTGTGCTTTGCTAGCGATAGAGTCATCATGATGGTCAACGACAAAATGTTGACAATACCATACTGCAAGGAAGAGGATCCAACTTTAATGGATTTCTATGATGCTGAACGCAAAAGGTTACAAGCCTCTTCCACCACAGAAGCCCCTCCACATAATGACCTACCATTTGCGTCAATGACCGACTCCGATAAAGCATCTGCTCCTTCAACCCATCCTCACCAATGAAGTTTGATGCCAAAACCTCACAATCAAGAGCTATTCCTGAAGAAGTCCCCCCACGCAACCATCTATCTCTAACAAGCAACTTAAATGAAAAGCCCTAGAGCCTATGCCTCTTCATCGACAAACCTCACCAAAGGAGACAACCGCATGCTCGAAAGCCTCATCATCGAATGCCACTTTGCAAGAGACTCGAACCTCATCGTCAACAATGCCTATGAGTCTCAAACCTGCAACCTCAGTGCCAACTAATGTAAAAGAGGACTCATAACCTCCCACTTCAACCAAAAAGAAAAAAATCCACCAAGACATCAAAATGTGGGTGGAGAAGCAGCTACTTGTATCTCAAGGCTACTATGAAGGTGCCAATCAAATTTCGGTGCCTCAATAGTCAAAGCCTCTTCCTCAACGTAGTACTCAAAGGCCAAGGAAAAATAAAATGTGGGTGGAGAAGCAGCTACTTGTATCTCAAGGCTACTATGAAGGTGCCAATCAAATTTGGGTGTCTCAATAGTCAAAGCCTCTTCCTCAACGTAGTACTCAAAGGCCAAGGAAAAATAAAAGTACTCCACAACACCATCCACAAAAGCCTATGGGAGTTCCTCAAAGAACTCCACCAAGTCAACAAGTGTGGGTACCCAAAAGATTACTGCAAGCACAAGGATACCACCAAAGTAATACCAAAGCTTGGATTCCAAGCACATCACAAAGTCCCCTAAGCTTGCACAAAGAATGAACCTTCGCACCAAAAACATCAGCCCCACCAATTTATAATATTCATCAAAGATGGGTACCTGTGCACGTGCTTCAACAACAAGGATACTATGATGGTAATCCCATTATATGGTTGACAAAATTAAACAAAGTGACGATAGCCTCACCACCGACTTCAACCCCAATAGCTTCACCTAAAGTTCGACAAGAATGGAGGCCCAAGCAAGTCACTCAAACACTCTCATGCACCTACACAAGAGCTTGTGTGTTCAAGCAACCTCGATGGTAACCAACCAACAGTCTTACCTACCGCCTCGATAGCATTTAAGCCAAAAATTTAAGAATCAATTCCCACATCTGCAAATGGAGACTTATGAGCACATCAAAGACAAACTCACAATGCTCTTTTCACCCCTCTGGATAAGAAGCGTAAGTGCAGAAGCTACGTGGCAAACATAAGAACCTATTCTCTCAAAAAGGAGAGTAGCCACAAGAACCTATTGCTCATACAAGGCATTTCGCTCTTCACTTGTAGAGGCATTAAGGATGGTTGGTTTAAAGGAGCTTATCCTCTCTTAGAGATGTCGATTGAAAGCTTAACACAAGGCATTTCGCTCTTCACTTGTAGAGGCATTAAGGATGGTTGGTTTTAAAAGATGGTTGGTTTTTAAAGATGGTTGGTTTTAAAAGATGGTTGGTTTTTAAAGATGGTTGGTTTTAAGGATGGTTGGTTTTTAAAGATGGTTGGTTTTAAGGATGGTTGGTTTTAAAGGATGGTTGGTTTTAAAGGATGGTTGGTTTTAAAGGAGCTTATCTTCTCTTAGAGATGTCGATTGAAAGCTTAACACTAGGCATTTCGCTCTTCACTTGTAGAGGCATTAAGGATGGTTGGTTTTTAAAGGATGGTTGGTTTTAAAGATGGTTGGTTTTTAAAGATGATTGGTTTTAAAGAAGCTTATCCTCTCTTAGAGATGTCAATTGAAAGCTTAACACAAGGCATTTCGCTCTTCACTTGTAGAGGCATTAAGGATGGTTGGTTTTTAAAGGATGGTTGGTTTTAAAGATGGTTGGTTTTTAAAGGATGGTTGGTTTTTAAGGATGGTTGGTTTTAAAAGGATGGTTGGTTTTAAAGGAGCTTATCCTCTCTTAGAGATGGTTGGTTTTAAAAGATGGTTGGTTTTTAAAGATGGTTGGGTTTTGGTTTTTAAAGATGGTTGGGTTTTAAAGATGGTTGGGATTTAAAGGTTTTAAAGATGGTTGGTTTTAAAGGAGGTTGGTTTTAAAGGAGGTTGGTTTTAAAGGGGTTGGTTTTAGAGGAGGTGGTTGGTTTTAGAGGAGGTGGTTGGTTTTAAAGAGGGTTGGTTTTAAAGGTGGTTGGTTTTAAAAGAGGTTGGTTTTAAAGATGGTTGGTTTTAAAGGAGGTTGGTTTTGTTGGTTTTAAAGGAGGTTGGTTTTAAAGGAGGTTGGTTTTAAAGATGGTTGGTTTTAAAGGAGGTTGGTTTTAAAGGTGGTTGGTTTTAAAGGAGGTTGGTTTTAAAGGTGGTTGGTTTTAAAGGAGGTTGGTTTTAAAGGTGGTTGGTTTTAAAAGAGGTTGGTTTTAAAGATGGTTGGTTTTAAAGGAGGTTGGTTTTGTTGGTTTTAAAGGAGGTTGGTTTTAAAGGAGGTTGGTTTTAAAGGAGGTTGGTTTTAAAGATGGTTGGTTTTAAAGGAGGTTGGTTTTAAAGATGGTTGGTTTTAAAGGAGCTTATTCTCTCTTAGAGATGTTGATTGAAAGCTTTTAAGCAAGGCTGCATAGAATTCGGGGAATGACAATTCCGAGATCAATCTTTCTTTTGCCACCATTAAACCACTTGGTTTAGATGAGGAACACCTTGTAACATGATCATCTTCCAGCATGTTTTCATCTAAACGTGCTGCTTCTTTACAACATTGATTGAATGTTTTCGGGTTGGATACAATGATCAAGTTGTGTAAGCTGTTATTCTTTAAGCCCATCAAGAAACATCTCTTCAATTGCGAATCGTTTAATTTCTCCCATGACTCACATCGTGAGTCCAAGAGTTTTATCCGAAGGATAAATTCTCTAATGGTTTTGTTTGGTTTACGCTCAATTGAATAGAGTTCTCTTGTTGCACTCCACCGATCACCTTGTCTTGAAAAGCCGTGGATAAAGGCTATTTTCAAGGTTTTGAAGTTGGTCTTGATTGCCAGTATCAATGTGATGAACCATCGAACGACTAGCCTTTCTCTCTAACATAAGTCCAACGCATGTACCTTGGTGGTGCAGTTTGGACTTCCAAAGGCTTCACATTTGTGTTTAAACATTTGAATGAATGAACAGGATCAGTTGTTCCATCATATTTGCTCATAATTTTGAAAATTATTATGGTTGTATTTTTGTATAAGTCACTGAGGCCGTATATTAGTGCTCTTGATGGTAAAGACTCACTCAATCTTTGGACAACCCCCCTTCCTAGACTAGTTAGTATATCTGAGGTGTGGGGCATCCAGGGGTTGAAAAGGGTTGGTACCTATAAGATTGGTGGGAATGCTCGGTAAAGGACCAAAGCCCGGTGGGATTGAAGTGATAGGGGGTGTAAAACCTGATGACACTCTTGTTGTTAGCATGGCAAATGGTATTGGGAGTTGCAATTTGGGCATAGATCTCAATGGTTCAAAGATGTCAGCCATTGGTTCAGTGCGGATGTCGGCCCACATAGTCCCTCTATCGTTGCCATGTTTAATGATGTCAATTGCTCATTGATGAGCAAGCACACATGTGTTTTTTTTTCTTTTTATATCTTCTCACAGCCCGTTAACCTCAAGAGGCTTGGCGTACTCTTCATTGGGTCAAACGCGTCCGTTTGCCCTAATTAGCTTAGACACTACACGCACGTGAACGACCTTAGGGATATTTTTCTGGAAAAATTGCATGCTAGTAACTTCCCACATGGAGAGAGGGTCCTAAAACCTATTTTCCATCACTGTCTCAAGATGAATTTTTTTTTCTAGAAAATTTTTTCCTGTTTCGCAGCATGTTTTTAAGGGTGTTCCAAAAGGAATTTGGAGAAACTCTGTATGATAGAGTTGTAGTATTTTTGGAGTACTACAACTTTGTCTCTCTGAGTTATTCGTGATTTTGTGGTTTAGACTCTCAAAAAGTAGCCCGAGTATGGCTCGAAGCTGTTTTTGCGTTGTTTTTTGCGATTTTGTGCTTTTTGGATAGTTTTTTGCCTCGATTTCCAGGTCGAATTTTAAGGCTACTAATCGGAGGCCAAAACGATCGATATTGAGTTTAGACGCCAAGACCAAATTTGAAGAGCTCAATGTCGGCTTTCCAATGAGTCCTAGCGGACCTTCATTGGATTCACGATTTAGAAGATACGAGCCTCCAAACATCGGATTCACAATTTTTTTTTTGGCTGGACGGACCCCCTTTCGTGTGAACTAGCAGGGTGCAGTTCATGGCGTGAAGTGAACTTCATGGATTTTATCAATTTTAATTTTTTAATTTTATTATTGGCCATGAAACACTTGGCTGTGAAAAGCTTGGTCGTGAAACGCTTGGCCACCATGAGAGACTTGGCCGTGAAACGTTTGGCTCACGTGTTTTTTTTTTTGGACTCCTAGGGCGTGAACCCTTAGGCCGTGAAAGTGCAAAAATGGGTCATGGCGTGAACCATTTTTTTGAATTATTATTTATTTATTTTTTTGGGCATGGACTCCTAGGACGTGAACCCTTAGGCTGTGAAAGTGCAGAAATGGTTTATGGCGTAAATCTTTTTTTTTTGGGAAGTCTAGTGGAAAATATGAATTTCCTTGTTTGGGGGGGGATATTTTTAAATTTAAAATTACGGAGATATGGGCATTTTCCTAAAAAGGTAAGTGGGAATAAAAAAAGTCAACCCTTTTATGACACCCCTTACACCCTTCATAAATGACCCCCAAAATAGACAATTTGACAACTCATGGACATCTACTCATTGAATGCTCATTAGCCTTAATGAGTTATGTAAAAAGATGATTAAAAACTAATCAAAGATTAATCTTTCACTAATCTTTTTCTCTTTTACACTAATCTAGGACACTAGTTAACCACTAATCTCTAATTAATTCACACAATTGAGCACATCATTGGATAGAGTAAGGAAATGCTAAGCTATATGCATCAGTAAATTTGTAAATTAATCTAAAACAGGAGATTAATTAGACTCTTAATTTTGGTCTCTTCTTTTAAGGTAAAATTGAGCAAAGAGAGTCAAATTTCTCTAATTGATGAAGAAATTGATGTAATTAGGTGTTTTGATGCATCTAGATACTCTCAAAACACTAATTTCGACTACTCACATGATCAATACTCCAATCAACACATTTTCTAAAAAATTTGTCCCTTGAACAAGATTAATCACCCTTAATGTCAAAATCCAATCCATTAAGAGAAATTAGAGGAATTCAAGGATTTTTTGATGGTTTTGAGAAAATTTTTGAAAGATTAAGTTACTTTTAATGCTTACTAGCACTCTAATGCAAATAATTTCAACAAAAAACACACAAATAAAGCTAAAATTAATGATTTTAGTTCTATGTTTAATACTAAAGAGAGCTAACGTTCACAAAAAATTACATTCTATTGCATTGTTTGATGCAATGGATGCAAACTAAGCCTAATACACTCTATGTGCAAGCCCTAAAAACATGAAAAACCACGAAAATAATAAATTAAGCAAAAAAAACATTCTTTTCAAAACAAAAGAGAGCTATTTTACACCAAATTACACAGAAATCACCATCAAATCCATATTTTTTTCATGGCAAACTATTAATGAAGATAATGGGCAATGTGTAATGCATAGATTAGAGGGAAATGGAAAAAGCCAAGGGATGGCTCCCCGACAACGATGCCAAAAATGTTATGACTCACCCTAACCCCCCTTGAAACACATCCAACAAGAGATTACTTGGTGAATGGAAACTGTTGTGAGAATCTCTCCAATGGCCGAGCTCGTAAAACCCTTGAGGTCTCCAAGCTCTACAACTCCTTGAGAAGCATTCTACCGTGCCTCCCGCGAGCGTTATCACAGCGCCACATTGCGTAGATCAGAGAAAAACTATTCTTTTCATGGGAAAATATTAATAAAGATAATGGGCGATGGGTAATGTGTAGATTAGAGGGAAAACAATGGAAAAAGCCAAGGGATGGCTCTTCGGCAATGGTGCCAAAAATGTTATGGCTCACCCTAACCCCCCTTGAAACACATCCAACAAGAGATAACTTGGTGAACGAAAACTGTCGTGAGAATCTTTCCAATGGCCGAGGTCGTAAAACCCTTGAGGTCTCCAAGCTCTACAACTCCTTGAGAAGCAATTCCACCGCACCTCTCGCGAGCGTTATCACAGCACTACGGGTACTCGTCCCTCCTCTCACCTCACTTCACTCACATACACTCACTAGCATGCATTAGGGAGAGAGATTAGTAAGAGGATTAGCAAGAGCAAGACTCAATTGCACAATGGGAGAGTATATTGTATTATGAGAGAAATTCACTTATATACATGGCCATAAGTGTTCACACTCACTTAAACTGTGACCGATCGGGCACTTTAGGCTCATAAGAGGCCTAATGCGATTACAATGACTACTCTCATAATATATCCATGAAGTACATCACTTAGAACTTCATCCTACATGCTACCACCTGCTCTTGAAGTGGGAATCACCATAAATACTCCGTCACACCATTACGGGCGCCCGTCCAAGTTGTAGCTTTGGACACCATTGCTTCATATCTTGAATGTATAGCCCTTTGGTGTATCTACCTTGAATCCGTGATGTAAGATAATGGCAGTAGCTCTTGTTAAACCTAGGAATGGGTTAACAACAACTAACCACATGCATAAACTTATCCAAACATTTCTTCTTTTTTCATCATTTTTTGTCTCTTTTGGTCTCTATTTGTTTGGTGGCACCTGCACATTGCAACCAGATTTTCTTGTGGCTCACACACAAAATTATCTAAACATTTTTTCTTTTTTTACCATGTTTCTGTCTCTTTTAGTTTCTATTTGTTTGATGGCACTTTGGTAGGCTACACATTGTAACTAAATTTACTCAGATATCAAAACTTTGCAAGAGTGAGAGTAACACTCGTAAAGTTTGGTTAACGTTAGAGCACCTTTGCTTGGAATGTGCATGGCCAGACGTCTTTGACTGCTCGAAGATTTTGAAATAAATTTCTAATAGAGATCTTAGAAAATCTAACTATTAAAAATGAGATTTGACCATATGGTCACATTTATTATCCTTATAATTACATATCCTTGGCTCATTCAATTAAGTTAAGATAATAATAATTTTTGTTATAAAGATGTGTTGTATAAAAAAACTACATATTTTGTATTCCTTCAAAACATATAATAATTAGTTTAAAATAAAAATTACATGCAAAAATTACTCAATAAATCAAGTTAAGATCACCATTACATACCTTTCTTACGTGTAAAGTGGGAATGGAATTGAGTTAAAATAAAAAAATTATTAGCATTTTATGATCATAATGTCTACATATTCAAATTTGGGACATGCCATATGTAACACTATATTTGTGACGTAAAAAATTTGGCATTTGAAATTTTTGATTTTTGATCAGAACATATGTTTAAATGTATGACTAAGGGTGTAATGTTTCATTAGAAGAGCTCAATGTTAAATTCCTTTACCAAGGGTGTGAGATTAGCCAAAATGGATGTTTTTTGCTACAAAAAAGCTTGGACGGTGAACAAAAATGAGGACCCTTACTGTATACCCTTATTGTATAACCATCCCAATCCATGTGGGTTTTAATTTAAAAAAAGAGGAGGGGGGAAGAGCCCAGAAGGAGGTGCTCAAAAGAAGCATTTTCTACTACCCTTATAGCTAAGAAAAGCAAAAAAATCCTAATTTTATGGGACATTTCATTTGGGTGGTTTAGGGAACCAAATTGTGTTCAAAACTAGTCTTTTTTGGTCTCTTTTGTCCTTTTTTTAATTGAACTACTGACTAGAACTAGTTTCTTAAAAAGGGGGGCTCTCCTCACCTATAAAAGGAGGGGAGGGGGTAGAGTAAAGAAGTAAATTTTTAGTGGAAAGCCATTACTCTACTAGTTTCACTCATAAAACCCTTTTCCCTTACCCTCTTTTGGTAGGAAGCTCAAGTTAGAAAGATAATCTTAAATTTTTATGTTTTATTTTGCTAAACAACTCTCCATAAGAATGTTTAGGATTTCTCTCTTCTTTAATGGGGGATTCTTCATCTCTCTCTTTAGGTTTACTTGAATTTATCATCTTATTTTTTTTAAAGATAAAGGTACTAATATAGCAGTTAGGTCATGCCAAATTTTTGTCAAAAACTAAAGTAGTGGGTTGTTTTAAGGGAATGATTTCTTATCTCTCCTTTAATGAGTGTAGGGCAAGGTTTGATTAAGCATCCCCTTTTTCTTTGTTAATTGTTAATAAACCACATGATTGATTTTTGGTGACTTTAATATTATATTAGCAGGTTGCTTTAATAGATTGCTTGCTTCTTTCTCTTTTAATGAGAGTAGGGCAAAACTTGTTTAAGCATCCCTTTTTTTGGAAATTTTTGGGTTCCTTATTAAGTAGATAAAGTTTTTATAGAAAGCTTGCTTCTCTAATCATGAATTAGAGTATTCCTAAACATTGAAAGTTTATTTAAAAATTAAACTTAAGAGATTACTTATCATTATCCCGTAAGTTAAAGTTTCTAGACAATGTAGCTCCTATTTGGGATTGTCTTCTCATAAACTCTCTCATGGAAGCACAAATCATCTCTTAAAGAGGAAATATTCATAATATATAGTCCAATAGTGTGCTTATGTTTAAAAAAATTCCTGAAAGGTTGGTTTTATCTTAATATTAAAAATCTTAACCTAAAAGTTCATTCACTTCTTTAGATAAGAGGTTCTAATGGAGATTAAAAAGAACACTTGGTCATTAAATATTTGAGAATCTGTTTTTTATATAAATAGTTTGATGTGCATACCATTGGTTTAAAAAGAATAATTGAATTATCAAAAAGAGTCTAATTTTTGAAAGCTTATTAGTCTTTTCTCTTACTTATAAAAATTATTATGAATTGAGTTTAGAAAAGAATTCTATGATTTGGGTTAACCAAGGCCTACCCCTTGGTCCAAGTTCTAAAAACTAGTGTAAAGAATTCATCAAAAAATACTCCTCCCCAAGTAGATATTCTTCCTTAAAAATCTCTAAAGCTTTATAAGTTGAAAAAAGTTGGTTTTATGTGAGATAAGTCTATGTTCAGAGTACAAAGGAGGAGAAGCAGGTCATCTCAAGTCCTAATGATGTCAAGATGAATCAACTTTGTAGAAGTAGGTAGGCTTCTGTAATCCTTTTCTCACAACTCTTATTAAAAAGATTCTTAGATTCTTTTAAAAAGATCAATCAAATTCCTCAAAAAAAGATGGCGAATTAAATTCCTCAAACAAAAATATACTTGAGAATCCCCAAAAGACAGAGAGAATGATCAAGAGTAGGTTGATTTAAGACACCTAAAGTGAAAAATGGTAGTTCAATTATAGGTGGGTGAGTGGTAACTCTCGTTTTCCTTCGCTTGAGTGGTGAAATGGATGACTAGATCCATGGGACTTGGGATGGGCTCTAGGCTTAAGCTAATGGATCTAAAATGTTAGGATTATGGGAAAACAATTTCATGAGATAGAATACTCTTTGGTTGCTCTCTTTAATCAAGGAGTTGGTCCATCTTGTTAAGCGCCAAGGAGCCACTTGATAGATCCCCTTGTGAGAATTAAAGGGGAAGAAGGCTGATTAAGGTTGTGAATTAATCATATGGAGAAATCACCTACATTTCTCTTCTGGGAGATTTTTCAGTTGAGCTTCAGGGAGCAGTTTTGGGATAGCCAATGGTAGAGATAATATAGGGGGGCCCCAGTGAAGATTTCTCTACCTTGTAGAAAAGACTTCCTACTTTGATTTAGCATAAAAGGAGGGGGTAGGGGTCTTACATGTCTGATATGGATATAAAAGAGTGCTAGAGTTTATAATTTTAATTATAGTATCTGACACCATAAAAATATAAGAAAGAAAGAACCATGAAATTTTTGAAGTAGATGCACATTTTAATTGATAAGCATAAGTCACATTGTAAATTTAGTGTTACATGTATTTTATTGCTTAAGCATATATAATTCTCATGCTAACTTATGTGTGCAACATGAGGACTCTTAAAAGGTATGCCATGATGGCTTAATAATATATTTTGTGCACTTTAGTACAAGACTGACAATAACATTGCCATCATTTTCCCATTAGGGAGTAAAGAGTCTTAATTCAATTAGAACTCCACTTCTTCATTCAATCATGGAGGAAACATTTTCAATGCATGCTTTGTGAGCATTTAAAGTCATAGAAACATATCTTTCTTTTATCACAAAAAAGGGAGAATTTAGGTTACCTTGTCAATGGAAGATCTTTGTAGTCAAGAAAAGGTAGACATTCATGAGGTCAAGTGGGGACCAAATAGACTTCATGGTTTGCTTATCCTTTGGTAAATCAAGAATATGAGACACAATTACCATGATAAGAGGATTGGCTTAAATCAAAGAATTAACTAAGAAGAGCATGTAGGGTGATATATCAAGTTAACAGTTGACGCAAAGAATCACAAGAAATCTTACTTTAGGATCGACACAGCGAAAGCAACTATGAATTTATTTAATTACATTTTGAGGATGATGTGCACTCATGCGACAATGAGAAAGCAACTATGAATTTATTTAATTACATGATGGGGATGATGTGCACTCATGTGACAATGAGAAAGCAACTATTAATTTATTTAATTACATGATGGGGATGATGTGCACTCATGTGACATCACTATACATCACTGCTTTTGTCATGAGTTTGTGTGTGCTTCTTCTAAGCTACTAAAAAACATCTATTGAAGGGTGTGGCCTAATAGAAAACCTCATTTGGATAGTGGTTATTTAATAATTCTTTAGTTAATGATATTCAAAGAAACATTAACAGATATAGCGGAGCTCTATTTTCAAGCGGATAAGAGAGGCTAAGGCCGTTATATATAGAAGCTTGTGAGAGTCCTTTATTAAGGGAGCTTTGTGGCGATTTGCTTAAAGCTACAGGCTCGTAGCGACGTGACGAGCTCTCTACGTCGAGCGCTGCATTTAACGGATGACAGTATGATTAATTAGGAATAATATGAATGCTAAGGCAAGATTAAGCCCGATTGCTTTGTTAACTGATGATTTTCTGTGTGTTTGTAGATGACGATGGACATGGAGTTAGCTGCGTTTGAAGCTGAGGTTGCGGCTGTGCAAAGGTGGTGGAGCTCCGACCGCTTTCGTCTGACGACGCGTCCATACACGGCGGAAGATATGGTGCGCCTGAGGGGCACCTTGACGTGCTCACAACCATCGGACGCCATGGCCAAAAAGCTATGGAGCCTGTTGAAAAACCACCAGGCCAACAAAACGTGCTCCGCCACATTTGGCTGCTTGGATCCCGTCCAAGTGGCGCAGATGGCCAAGTACCTGGACACCATCTACGTGTCCGGGTGGCAGTGCTCCTCCACGCACACCTCCACCAACGAGCCGGGTCCTGACCTCGCCGACTACCCCTACGACACCGTGCCCAACAAGGTGGAGCATCTCTTCTTCGCCCAGCTCTTCCATGACCGCAAGCAAAGAGAGGCTCGCATGAGCATGACCTCGCAGCAGAGGCAAAAAACGCCGCCCATTGACTTCCTCCGCCCGCTTATAGCCGACGGCGACACCGGCTTTGGCGGCTCCACCGCCACGGCCAAAATGTGCAAGCTTTTTGTCGAAAGGGGGGCGGCAGGGATCCACCTTGAAGACCAGGCCTCCGTCACGAAGAAATGTGGGCACATGGCAGGCAAGGTGCTGGTGGCGACGTGTGAACACGTCAATCGTCTGGTGGCGGCACGGCTGCAGTTTGACATCATGGGGGTGGAGACGGTCTTGATTGCTAGAACGGATGCGGAGGCTGCAACACTGATACAAACCAACGTTGATGCGAGAGACCATGCTTTCATACTGGGGGCGGCCAACAGGATGGCGAAGCCGTTGGCAACGGAGCTCAATGAAGCCATAGCCGGGGGAGCGTCGAAGAAGGAGCTTCAAGATATGGAGGATGAGTGGATGGGGGCTGCAGATCTGAAGCTTTTCAAGGAGGCGATAGGGGAGGCGATATGCAAGCTGAGGATAACAGAGAGCGAGAAGGAGAAGAGGTTGAGGAAGCTTTACGTGCATGCAGACGGGCTTTCACACTATGAGCTGCGCCTCTTTGGTGAGCAGCTGGGGGCCAAGGAGGTGTTTTGGGACTGGGACTTGCCCAGAACAAGAGAGGGTTTCTACCGCTTCAGAGGTAGCACGGAGGCGGCCATCGCGCGCGGCTGTTCCTACGCGCCCCATGCGGACATGCTGTGGATGGAAACGGCGAAGCCCGACTACCGGCAGGCCCGACAGTTTGCTGAGGGCGTGAAAGCCCACTACCCGGACATCCTCTTGGCCTACAACCTGTCGCCCTCTTTCAACTGGGACGCGGCCGGCCTCTCCGACGCCAGCTTGCGGGACTTCATCGGCGACCTCGCCCGCCTGGGCTACGTGTGGCAGTTCATCACGCTGGCGGGGTTTCACGCGAGCGCGCTCGCGGTCGACACGCTCGCCAAGAGTTTTGTGAAGAAAGGTATGCTTGCTTATGTTTCCAATGTGCAGCGCCTGGAGCGTGCTCACGGCGTGGAGACGCTTGCGCACCAGATGTGGTCTGGCGCCAACTACTACGACGCCTTCCTCAAGACCGTCCAAGGCGGCATCGCCGCCACTGCCGCCATGGGCAAAGGTAAAGCTATGTGTCTTGATATTAAATCACAAATTATATTAATTTCTACTTAGTTTTCTTATATTTGTGATCCTCTCTATTTCTATGCTTTTATCGCCTTTTAAAAAATGTGTCATATTAAAGCACAAATTATATTAATTTCTACTTAGCTTTCTTATATTTGTGATCCTCTCTATATTTATGCTCTTATCACCTTTTTTTTTAAAAAGTGCCCTCTTGTACCAGGTGTCACTGAAGACCAATTCAAAGTAGTTGAAGGCAACGAACAATTTCTTACACATTCGAAGCTCTAGATTTAATAGTTCACATCTGGAATTAGTTGAGAACTGGGTCAATCCCATTGAATTTCCATGCCATGTTTTGTGTAATGGGTCTTTATTCTTCAGTTAATCCTGAAAATTAGTTGAGAAATGGGTTAATCCCATTGAATTTCCATGCCAAGTTTTGTGTAATGGGTCTTTATTCTTCAATAATTAATTTCAAAATTAGTTGAGAAATATCCCATTGAATTCTCATGCCATGTTTTGTGTAATGTGTCTGTATTCTTCCAATCAATCCAAAAAAGTTTCTCAAATGAGCAATTGAGAGATTATTTTGATAACCTCTACTTAATCTTTCAGCTGAACTAGACAACTTAAAGAAACTAGTTCAGTAATTGTTCCTTTAATTAAAGTTTAATATAACAATTTAATGATGTAGATGAAGAAGAAAGGAGATTTTTAAAATCTAAAGATAATATTATTTGTAAATTGTGTTAAATAAAATTAGGAAGTGCTAGCTAGAACACAAGCAAGAAGATTATCAAAATGGGATGACATAAGGAACATACATGTGAACAAAATATAGTTATGGGTGAGAGTGATGATTATCCAAAACACATGATGGACACATCATGATAGAGATTTACTTGTATGATCATACTTTATAAGCATCAATGACAAAGCTATTCAAATATGATTTGACTATTTCCTTTTTTTTATAAGCACACTTTATGATCATACTTTATAAGCATCAATGACAAAGCTATTTAGCTACGATTTGACTATTTCCCTTTTTTTATAAGCACACTTTACTTGTATGATCATACTTTATGAGCATCAATGACAAAGCTATTAAGATATGATATGACTATTCCCATTTTCTTAATGAAAAGTATTAATTGAACTCTCTCTCTCTCTCTCTCTCTCTCTCTCTCTCTCTCTCTCATAGTACTATGCATTTTATGTTTTTAATAATGTTCTTGAGATAAATAAAGAGATGTAACTTATACCTACCATGCACTCACATCATTGGATAATGTTTACTATAAGAACAAAACACTCTTATACATACAACCATATTTTAATATTGCAAGGGATAGTGCATACAAATATTTATAAATGCAATCAACTATTTTTCACACAATTCTAACTTTTATTTAAATAGGTATCTAGTTTTATTAAGATTCACTCTATAGGATATCTTATTTTTAATTAAGTTTTTATATTTTCTAATAGTATACTCTATAGACACTATTACATATGGGGCCTAACATGTTATGTTTAAGGTGATGTTAGAAGAGGAAAGAAAAATATGTGGTATTGCTAGCAAGTGCCACACATGGCAAGTCCCTTGGGAATGGTATTAACACAAGTCTTATAGAAAAAAATCCGCTTTTATGGCTTTTAGAGACTTTTGTTAAAAATACATTTCTTTTTAAGTATATAATTTTGAAATAAAATTCTATTAGGGAAATTTTAGCAAGGAAAATACTCTCAACCAAAGATATTAGTCAATGAAGAATAGTATCAAGTGACAAAAACTTCTGAAAAACATAGTCTACCATGGTCATGATGTATGTTAGCTCATAATGGAGCTGAAAACACACACACACACACAATGCTCAATGGGAAGAATGCAAGGGTGTAGAGTATGAGAGAGAATGGCTAGCTTAAAGGGGAGAGAGATTAACCCTAAACAATGGATGTGGTTACTTATATACTAGTAACCATCTAAGTGTCTGTTGTTCACACTTAGATGGATGTGGTTACTTATATACTAGTAACCATCTAAGTGTCTGTTCTTCACACTTAGATGGCCATGTGGTTGCTTATATACTAGTAACCATCTAAGTGTCTATTCACACTTAGATGGCCATGGGGAAAAACCCAATGGGATAAAAGTATCCATGGCATTAATACATGGCCTCATTGTAGTACTACCATAAATATCTTATAAACCCCCTATCGTACAAATGGTTTATAGAGATTACACATTTGTCTCTAAAAAAAAGCTAGAAAGGAAAATATATGCTTTAACTGTTTCAAGGATGGACATAGCAAGGCAGCATGTCCAAAGTTGGGAGCTCGAAGTAGTTCCTGTGATGCTAAGAAGGATGGTAAATCCTCTCGATAGTTGCATATTATCCAGCGATTACCTCTAAGTTCCGCAGAGTTTAAAGAGGTAACTATCGACGAGAATACCAATAGTACCCACGCTTGCTGCTTCCTTAGGCGATGTGGCAGCCCATCAGTGGGACCACATGATTTGGTCCGCTTGTATGGTAGGTTAGGTGGCCGTAGAGTCACCGTCATGATTGATGATGGAGACACTCACAACTTAACTACATGTTAGTTAAGAAGTTGCAATTGCTAGAGACCAAGAGCGACCAGAAGTACATTATATCATTGGCTAATGGTCATGATAAGACTATTTAGGACACAGTGGTCTTGGGAGCACTTTATGCAGGGCTACGAGACTAGTTTGGATTTTCAGGTCATGCCTTGGGATAGAGCTGATACATACCTAGGTAGTGAGTAGTTGTATAACCTCAGCTCTACCTTAAGTCATAGCTACCAGGATGACAGCATAGAGTTTGTGCATGAGGGGAGAGTAGTGAGGCTATGGGGTGAGCAGGAGGTTCTAGCTGCACCCATGATTTTGTCCCTAGAGTTGTGTCGTGCCATCGATGTCGACAACATACATCAAGTATATGTTTGTACCCTCTTGCATCAATTTGTTTCCGTAGATAAAACAAATAGATAAAACAAATGCAGTTACTAAAGTTTCGTAGTTGAAACTAATTTAAGTTGTGATAACTTAAATGGCCTTGGTCGAGACCACTATTTTCCAAAACCTGTTTTTTCTTCTTTTGAACAAAACGTTAATACCAAGGCTAAAACCAAGACAATAAAACAAAAGCATGTAGTTGCTTTAAGTGATTTATTGTGAGAGTTTAGGGATGTGTTTCTCGATGATCTCCCAGATGGTGTTCCATCAACTAGGGAGCTTGACCATGGCATTGATGTGCCACCAGGGTCAAAACCTGTAAGAAAAACCTACTAATAGGTTAAGCCACTCCGAGTTAAAGGAAGTGGAATGGTAGTTGGCCGCGTATGTGAAGAAAGGGTTTATACACCTGAGTTCTTTGCCATGGGTGTCGCTCATTCTTTTGGTAAAAAAGAAAGACAGGTCTATGTGGATATGTGTAGACTATCGTGCTCTTTTTTTTTTCGAGAAGAGATCCTTTCATTAGTTTGAAAAAAACTACCCACTGGGCTACAAAAAAACCTCTCTTGCTCATAAGAAGGTAGAGCAGAGATCCAATCAAGGCAGCTAGGGAGACTCTCCCTGGTGCAAAGAGGGTACAAAGATCAGTACAAAAAAACTGAGAGCTATATCATACAATAGGAGGGGGGAAAAGCCAAACAGGTGGCCTGTAATGCCAGCAGGGGACTCTCGTGTGTAGCGTATAGAAGGGGCCGCTGCGCCAAGTGGTGTGGAAGGCCTGGCGCCGCAAGATCGCCGCAGTCGCCCCGGATGCGGTCATACTGTCCGCATAGGGTGTGGATCAGCTCCTACCGAATCCCCCGAATAGTCTCTGCTGGTGGCTCCAGTCTCCCCTCTCAAAGGCCCTGAAACACCGGGCTCTCCAGGTGAACCAGATGGTGAGGCTGCTGAGGAGCTCCCATCGTAGATCCCTCTCCTGTGTCCAGACGACGGACGAGAAGTCCGGTGAAGGAACAAGGCGAGGTTGGCCCCTAATGAATCTGATAGCCTGGCTGTCCTGCTCCGTCTCGTATCCCAGAGCAGGCCCTGACGATGTCGACCAAGCAGCGGCACCCCATGTATACATGCCCTCTGGAGAGAGGGGGACCAAAATGCGCAGCATCCTCAGCCAAATCTGCTGCGCCTGTGGACAGTCCCATAGGCAGTGTCTCTGTGTCTCCAAAGGGTGGCTGCATCGGCCACCACAAGCCGCCAGAAGACCACTGTAGATAAGCCAAGTGCCAACCGCCGCAGAGCCCCTATGGGCAACCAGCCCACTGAAAAGTCGAGATCCTGCATGCCTGTCGACTAGCCCAGAGACTGGTCCAAAAATCCTCCAAGAACTCCTGTGAGAGTCCCTACAACCGCCAATGCTCTGCCTGCCGGCTGGAGAGACCATCCTCCTCGCAGTCAGAATATGCCTCCCCAACCGAGCAGTGTATTGTAAAAAGGTAATCTCTGTGGCCCCGGGGACGCATAAGGATCATGCCACTCGTACTCGCCAGGGTCCCACTGGGAGCCGGGCCAAAGGGTGCGCATCATCATATGCCCAAATGCACCAATCAGAGTCCACATCTGTAGGGTCTGGATCAATATGCCATTTCCGAGAAGCAGCGGCCACTACCCGTATCCTCTGAAAGATGCACTCTGCAACCAAAGGAGGCGACTCCGCCTCCACTCTTTGAAGTCTACCCTCATCCTGGATCTCATAGTAGAGGCATCTACCATCCTCAGTGCAAGCTCTGACAACAATCAAGATCTCCAACTGTGTAAAGGCTCCCATCCATCGTGGGGCCGCTGGCTCGAAAGGCGTGAAGCACTCCTCAGTGAGTGCCTCCTGAATGTCATCCCGCATAATCAGCCCCCCTCTGAAGTGACTCAGCCTCTCCACCTGGACCTCCTCTGGGAGACTGCAAAAGGCCTGCTAGTCTCCAAAACTGCATGCTAGGCCTGCCACCAATGGTCCCTAGGCGCTAGATGAGGCTGAGAGCCCAGCATATGTCCCCACTCAGTGCGTACCGCGGGGCTCCATATGAGCGACTGTTTGGCCCACTCCTCATCACAAGTAGGAGGTCTCTGAGAAAGCCCCGGGCTCAGCAGCTCCCAAGCTGCAAAAGGCCTGCTAGTCTCCAAAACTGCATGCTAGGCCTGCCACCAATGGTCCCTAGGCGCTAGACGAGGCTGAGAGCCCAGCATATGTCCCTACTCAGTGCGTACCGCGGGGCTCCATATGAGCGACTGTTTGGCCCACTCCTCATCACAAGTAGGAGGTCTCTGAGAAAGCCCCGGTCTCAGCAGCTCCCAAGCTCGCAGGATGCTCAAGGCAAATCTGTCCTCCCATCCTCTACTGAGGCCTGTCCTCCTCATCTCTATGAAGATCCATCGTATCTCTGGTGCCCAAGTGCCCCCTGCTAGAGGAGCCCTAGCCTGTAGTCACTGAAAAAGAAGCTCCTTCCAAGGCTCAGCGCGCCTGGGAGCAGCCCCCGAACAATAAGCTTCCCCATTAAGGCTCTACTCTGATCAATTGGATCTATAATGCCCAAGCCTCCCTGGGCCAGTGGAAGAGTAATAACTGCCCAAGCAACCTTAGCCCGGGCTGGCTGACCGTCCTGCCCAGACCAAAGAAAGTTCCTAATCAGCCTCTGTACCTGGCTGATGCAAGAGCTCGAGAAGATCCAGCAAGACGTGATGTACCACATGGTTGCTAGAAGCACCTGATTTGTCACCACCAACACCCTCCCAGCCAAGGATAGCTGAGCTGTACTCCAATACAAAAGCTTCTTCCGAATACTCAGAAAAGAAGCGGGGCAATCTGCTACTCAGGTGACAAATCAAGTCCAATCTGGCATCCCAAATACCGCACTGCTGTGTGCCAGGAGGAATCCATCTAAAACCCGGGTCTGGGCTCCATGCCGGAGTAGGAGCGCTACTGATCCAAAAGGCCACTGTCTTGCGCCAATTGATCAATGCTCCCGAAGCTGTCCCAAAAACCCGAGTCTGGGCTCCATGCCGGGCTAGGAGCGCTACTGATCCAAAAGGCCACTGTCTTGCGCCAATTGATCAATGCTCCCGAAGCTGTCCCCAAAAGGCCACTGTCTTGCGCCAATTGATCAATGCTCCCGAAGCTGTCCCAAAAACCTGCAGCAGTAGCGACTGCTCTGCCCTCTGAAGATTGGCCTCCTAGCCATGCAAAAATAATCCCGTGTCATCAGCAAACTCAGAATCGAGCAGGTCCTCTCCCCGGGCTGGGAGCTGGAACCAACCTCCTCTGCTGTCAGATACATACTCATGGCCTCAGCAAAGAAGAGAAAAAGAAACAGGGCGAGAGGGCATCCCTGTGAGACGGACTGATCTGGTCAACTCAAAACTCGGCCCCGGTCCTCCTACCATCAGCACCTAGCTACGGGCCGAGGAATATAGAGCCGCCACCCCTTGAATCCAGACTGGCTCAAAACCCAGGTGAAGCATA
Organism: Cibotium barometz; assembly: GCF_041138505.1. NCBI lineage: Eukaryota > Viridiplantae > Streptophyta > Polypodiopsida > Cyatheales > Cibotiaceae > Cibotium > Cibotium barometz. The sequence goes on from NC_141072.1 coordinate 32,650,050, forward strand.
GTGCCCTCTAGGAAACCCCAATCGACTCTATCGTATGCCTTCTCAAAGTTGAGAAGCATAACGACCAGGTCCTCGTCGAGAAATCTAGCTCGGGCCGTCAGAAGGTGAAAATGTTGTCAAGGATACTGCGCTCCTTGACGAATCCTGTCTGGGTAGCATGAATCAACTCCCCAAGGAAGGGCTGGATCCTCAAACTCAAGGCCTTGGCCAGGACCTTGTAGCCAGTATTGAGGATCGTAATAGGTCTCCACTGTCGAATATCATCAGACACTCCCTCCCCCTTGGGGATAAGAAAGATCAAGCCCTCTGAAAAGCTCTGTGGCATCACCCCAGTGTCCAAAACATACTGAAAGCCCCTACGGAGGCCTGGCCCCAAAATGTCCCAATAACACATAAAAAAGGCTGGCGTCAAACCGTCCTCCCCAGGGCAACTATGGTGCGGAAGGACCCTCAAAGCCTCAACCAGCTCATCCTCTGAAAGAGGCTCACCCAGAACTGTGCGCATACAATCTGTGACCCTCCTCTATACATGGGCCCACACAGTCTGTCTCTGCAAGCATCCCGTGCCTCGGTGGCTGGCTCCGCTGAGAGCAAGTCTCTATAGAACTCAGTGGCAATGGCTCTAATCTCCCCGAGCTCAGTGGCTAACGAGCCGTCCTATCTCCTGAGCTGGCGTACACCTGCTCGAGCATGGCGGGGTCTAGTAATCTCAAAGAAGTCCCCAGTCACTCTATCACCAAGCTGCATCCCCACTGTGAGGCCTGGCGATGATAATAGAACTCATGTCTCTGCTCCTCTGCCTCTCTAACCTCCTGGCGTGCCTGGCTCATCTGGGACGCCACCCACTCACATGTAGGCTGCTGCTCCTGAAGGCGCTGGAGCGAAGCAAGGCTACGCCTCAAGCGATGCTCTCGCTCTCGTGTCTCTCCCAACCGTGTCAAGGCTACAACGTGCAAAAAAGAGATGAGCTCAATGAGTCCCTGGGCACACTGGCCTGTTGCATCCAAGTCAGAGCTCTGGCTATCATGCCATATCCTCTCAATGTCATCAGAAAGACTGGAATCTGTGAGTATCCTCTCTGGGATCCTCAACTGCAAGCTGGTCTCCCTAGTCCCCTCCTCAAGTGTCAAAATAACTGGCCAGCGAGAATGCCAACGGAGCCCCCACGCTCCCCGAACCTATCGCCCACATAGAGCGATCAATCCGTGATAGATTAGTCCCTCCCTGCCTGGTGATCCCGACCGAGAGAAACTAAGACTCTCCTGAGAGCGAGAAAAAGCCTCATGCTGCCATGCATCAGTAATCCGCAGTGTCATGCAAAATTGCTCCCAAGCTGCACGCTCCGTGCTGTGCACGGTAACATGACTGCCTCCCACCTTATCTACCGGGTCCTCAAGCATGTTGAAGTCTCCTCCGACACACCAATGTGCGGCCTCGGGCAATGCATCTGTAACAAGGGTCCAGAACTCTGCTCTGGCACTAGCATGGTTAGGTGCATAGACATTGAGCACGCCAAAGAGCTCATCATGCATCCTCAGAATAACATACTGTGCTCTACCCGGCACAATGACCCCGTGATCCACAATGGCCTGCTGCCATGCATCTGCAAATGACCATACATACTTCTCCCTGCCCACCCAAGGGGCCAAACCCTGCAGACCAAAATGTGTCCCATCTGCCAGGCACCATGGAACCATATCTCCGAATCCTGCTCTCACTCAAATGGTGCTCCTGCATCATCAGAATATCAATACTGCCCCCAACCAGGCATCTCTGAAGCTCCTGCCTCAAGCATCCACAATAGCGTACATAGTGTGCACCGCCAAGGCCCTGTACATTCCATGAGATGATCCTCATGGATGACCTGCTGAGGTGGAGGCTGTCTCAGCCATACGGCGGGCTTTCGCAAGCGGCTTGGATGGAGAATAGTCCCCATCCGAGCGGCTACGAATCTGCCCACCCGGTGTGCTGCAAGAATCTCGGATCAGGCGCTAGTGGCCATGTCCCATGGCGACTGCCTTCCGCTCAGAGAGAGCAACCTCGTGTATACATACATATCCAGGGTCGCGTGCTAGGTCTGCCACTATGCGAACCACTAAGTGGCGAACCCCGGAGGCATCCGCACTCCCGGAATCAAAGAAGTGAGCCACCTCCTAGAGTCGGCCTATCACGTCTGTCACCTCCAGATCGCTCACATGGTGAGAAAACTCAACTGCATGAGTCTTCAAAATGCCAAGAGTGAGATCCAAAGTCCACTCCTGGTCACTAGTGCCGCAAAGAGGGAAGGAGAAGGCCACTGCTGAATCAAGTGCCTCCTCCCCTCGGGCCGGAGGTATCACCACATGCACTCTGATGGGTGGTGCTGGCTCATGGGGGCCCTCCGCTCCAAAAAGCCGTGTGAAGGAGTAGTCAAAAGCCTCCGAGCGTTGTCGAGCATCGAGCCTACTCAGTCGACTGCAGATAGAAGATATCCGTGAAGCCCGAATCGGCATGGTAGGTCTCCTCTGCGGAGCTCGAGCAAGTACGGTGCTCAGTGTGCCCGTCGGACAGCAGGTGAGCGCCAGGGTACTGCCAAGGGAGCTGAGGCGACCGGAGGGGGAGGGGGAGGAGAAGGGGGTGGGGAAGGAGCCGCTGACAAAACTAGACTGGGAATGGGAGGAGGCGAAGGCGGAAGCGAGGCAGCGGGAGGGGGGGAGACGAGGGAGGGGGTGGGGGTGAAGGAGGGGGTGATGGCATCTCCAGATCCTCAGGCTGCTGCGCTGGGGTCTCCTCCTAGAGGGGAGCAAAACTGTTCCTCTCACTGGAACCCAGTGATGCTGAGACTGTGACTGTTGCTGCATCGGCCTCTGGGCCTGCTGTTTGGGCCTGCTGTTGTGGCTGTCTCCCTCTACGGTGCCCCTGTCTAGGCTGCCAATCTGAACTCTCCGTGGGCTGAGCAGGTGTCCTGGAGGCTGCCTGCCGAGCCGCATCTGTGGGCGGGGGCCATCGCGGGCCTGCTGCTATGGTGAAGGTCGGGGTCTCCTGCGAGGGCAGGCCTTGGCTAGGTGACCGACCTGCCTGCATATAAAGCACTGGTTCGGGAGCCCCGAGAACTCCACTCTCTGATCAATCCAACCCCCTATCCTAGGTAACTGAATGACCTTCGGAAGGGAGGAGATGTCAGGAACCAAAACCCTGACTGAAGGCAGGCTAGCTGCTCTAGCCACCACTGAAGCTACTGTGGGGCCAGTCTCAAGCACCGAGCCCACCAATGCCCCTATCCTAGAAAGGAGCGGAAGGTACTTGTGTGGCGGAGTCCAGGGAAGCAAACTGTGACATGAAAAAGGTTATCTCCCTGCTCGGCCCGCTGCTGGGTCGAAGCCATGCTGCCAAGGTCTGAAGAAGGCCCGAGCGCCCCTGATGTCTAGGGGACTCATGGCTAGGACCTCGGCCACGCTCTGGGCTATCTCGAACTCGATCTGGTAGTGTCCGCGGCCCAGCTGAACGTCTAGGATCTTGCCCACATCTGCGAGAAGGTAGGGCCTGGAGAAGATCCCGGATCTCCCCTCTGTTGGGGCGAGTGCTGACTATACGACAGATGGTGGAATGTGCCTGGAGGCATTCCACCTCTGCGGCAAGGCTCGCTTCCTCTTCCGACGAAAGAGAAAGCCTGATGGCAGGGGCGGGTGAGGGGGAAGAGTCCCTCTGAGGTGGGGCGGGAGGAGCCTCCATCAGTGTCTGAAGCTTTGTCGAAGGCAAAGCGAAAACGGAAAACCTTGCAGGAACCGAGCTGCACAAACGGCGGATTGAGGAACGGCGGAGGAGGGGGAGAAAACAAAGGGAGGCAAAAAGAAAAAAAAGAAAGAGGGGAGGGGATTACAAATACAGGCGACAAGGGCAGGGAGGGGGCGGAAGAGAGACGGAGCAAAAAGGGGGGGGCTGGCGCGAATAAAGAGAGCAGTGGAGGGGGGGAGGCGCGACCGAACGAGCAGGGGGAGGGGGGGCGCGATAGAGCACAGGCGGGGGGGTGGCGCGAGTGAGCACAGGCGAGGGGGGGGACGCGAAAGAACACAGGCCGGGGGGTAGCACGAATGAGTACTGGCGAGGGGCACAGGCGACAGCGGGGGGGGGGCGCTAAAGAGCAGAGGTAGGGGATAGGCGAGGGCAGATAGGAGGCAGGGAAGGGGTGAGCCTACAGGCTGCAGCGCGAGCAAGGGGAGCGGAAGCTTCAGTGAGCAGGTGACCCTCTCACCTTTTTCCTGCGATCAACAGACTATCGTGCTCTTAATTGGATAATGATTAAGAACAAGTATCCGATGCCCCACATTGATGAGTTGTTTGATATCCTCATCAACAGTGCAAAGTATTTTTCTAAGATTGATGTTAGATCAGGGTATCATCAGGTTAGGATAAGGGAACAGGATGTTCCCAAGATCGCATTTAGGACTTGTTTGGACATTACGAGTTCTTAGTCATGCCATTCAACTTGATGAATGCTCCATGGACATTTATGATGGACATTTATGATGCTGATGGACAATGTTTTACGTCCATATTTGGAAAAAATCATAGTAGTTTTCCTTGATGACATACTTATATATAGTAAGTCGAAAGAAGAACACTTATAGCATTTGTGCTCAGTGTTCAAACTCCTTAGGGAAAATAAGCTATTTGGGAAGGAATCTAAGTGCGACTTTATTTGGTAGGAAAATCTATTATTTAGGCCATATTATCTCTGCGGAAGGTACATAGATGGATCCTAACAAGGTGGATGCGATTGTCAAATGAAGTGAACCTAGAAATCTCGAGGAACTGTAAATTTTTCTAGGCATGTTGGGTTTCTATCGATGATAGTATGTAAAGGACTACGCAAAGATCGTAGTCCCCTCAAATGATGAGTTGAGGACAAAGGATAAAACTATTCATTAGGGGGATCCTTAATGAAAAAGTTTTGAGAAGCTCAAGGTGGCCATTATGACAGCACTAGTATTGAGAATTATGGACCCTAATGAGCCGTTTGTTTTGGAGCAAGAAGCTTGACCTTGCCCACCAGCATAACTACTCGGCTTACGAGCGAGAGTTACTTGCTATTATTCATGCTGTAAAAAAGTGACGACATTATTTGTATGGTGCTACGTTTCAAACGGATCATGAAAGTCTCAAATGGCTTTCGAGTCAGAGTGAGTTAAAGGGTAGAAAAGCTCAGTGGGCAAAGATCCTACAGGAGTTTGACCCTACACTCCGTTTACCAAAGAGGTAAATATAATGTAGTAGTGGTGGATATGCTAAGCCGCATGGCAATGATAAACGAGTTGAGCTTCACCACCTTCAAGAGTGAACTCTTGAAGTAACTACATGGTTTCTGTGATCATGATTCATGTTTTTTAGAGGTATGGCATGTTGTATGTGGTCGCACTTATATACAGTGGTAGCCACCTCCCTTGTTTTAGAAAGGCATACTAGTTCGGAGAGATTATTCAAGGTTTCTGCAGGAAGAGGAGTGAGTGCTAGTTTGGAGTGACTAGACGAGGCTCTTGAGTTATGTACCGAGACGGAGAGCTCAGGGGTTGACCCTTCACAACCATTTGACAGTAGTTCACTTGGGGTTGATAAAGTTATTCAAGGGGAAAAGTATAAACTATTTCATAGATGATTACTTGCTCTTGTTATGGAAATGTGAATTGTGAAATTAATTATGGAAATTATTTGATATTTTATGTGGTACACTCATGTTCCGCATGGTCGTGACCGGTTATGCACGAGAGCGTGGAGTAGTGGTCGCATCGTGATGGGTGGATAAGCGAGATTTAATTTGTCTTGTGTTTTTTGGTGTGAGTAGATCAGTACACAGAGTAGTGTGGGTGCGATGGATTTTGGCCGGTGCATGCGGCAAATGAGCGTACCACATAAAATATCAAATAATTTTCATAATTAATTCCACAATTCACATTTCCATAATAGCTCTACAATTAATTCCACAATTCACATTTCCATAATAGCTCTACAAGGGTAGAGTTTGCGTACTAGCTATTGGTGATTTTCGGGCCTAAATTCTTATAGAAAGTCATGATAGTCCAAGTGTTGGTCATCCCAGGATACAAAAGATCTATGTACTAATCAAGAGATAATTTTATTGGTCTAGTTTATTTAAGTACGTCCAAGACTTCATGCTGAAATGCAAGAAGTGTTAGGTCAATAAATGTAAACACCTCAAGGTTGGAGGTTTGTTGCATCCATTGGATATTCCCAAAGGGAAATGGGAAAGTATTTCCATGGATTTCATCACTGGTTTACCTAGAATGAATGATTCAAATTAGGCAGCAGTGGTTGACCGCCGTTGACCAAGATGGTCAAGTTTATACCTACTAAAAAGATAATGAAAACACGTGAGTTAGCTAGGTTGTTTATCAAACATCTATATAAATTATATGGCTTGCCCATAGATATAGTCTCTGATAGAGATAAGAAGTTCGATAGTCACTTTTGGAGGAAAGTCTTCAAAAATTTGGACACTACTCTGTGTAGTACAGTAGACGGAGGGTTAGATAGAAAGGGTCAACCAAGTGTTAAAAGATATACTTTGTGTGCGAATGTTAGCAAAAAGCAAGGAGTACCTACTACATTTGGAGTTTGCTTATAATAGTTTGAAACATTTCGTGTTTGGATTTAGTCCATTCATGTTGATGTATGGGGTGAGGCAGCTCAGAAACACAAGAAGGCCACTATAGCTCGCCGACGACTGACCACCTTCAGAACACTCACAAGCACAAGGGGCACCACCAGCTTCTCTAGCTGGAAAGAAAACTTTCTCAAAACACCACACAGAAATACCTCAAAAACCACCTTCAGAACACTCACAAGCACAAGGGGCACCACCAGCTTCTCTAGCTGGAAAGAAAAATTTCTCAAAACACCACACAGAAATACCTCAAAAACCCTGTATTCCGCAAGATAATGAAAACCCGCACACTTATCCTTAAATAATGCAAAAAGAAGATCCCTTTTTTACAAATCAGCTGGCTCCACTCGGCTTGCCTCTCTGAAAGACCCTCTGTCTCCACCTGCAGCTACCCTTCTCAATTGACCACCAGTAATTCATCCAAGGCCTCAACGGTGGCCTACCAGCCACCTCTGTGCACACCAAAGGAAAAAAAACCCGACCACTGTTCTTTACCTGCTGTCTGACCTTCCAGTCGGCCACCTTCGTATCTCACCAGGTACTGCAGCTTGACTTTTTCGAAGCGGCCACTTCTTTATTCTCTGGTTCCGCCGTATCACCAGCCAGCAACTACATGGCAGGCTCACCCATACACGTCTCCGCCTGCAGCACCCTAGCAGCAGTCTCTTCGCCTCTTCACCAGTTTGTACAGGCAGCTCAGCTTCCTCCAGTCGCCCACCTCACTTTTTGGCGACCTCCCAGCAAGAGCACCTCGCTTCCTTTTCTCTTGGCCGCTCTCCCTAACTTTTTCACCGGCCTGTCCCGCTGCCCCAGTTACCTTTAACGCCTTCACGTCGGCGTCTAGGAGGCGACTCCCCTTTGCGCACACCAGCAGCTGCGCTTCTCTACGCCAAGCGGTCAGCACCTTCACTCACTTGGTGCGGTGAGCGTGGACTATACTTGCCCCAGTCACCTTCGCCATGATGGCTTCACCAGCCTGTCGCCAGCCCTTTGACGCCTTCTATCTATGACCAGGGCGCCTCCCCCGTCGCCAACCAGCAGCTCCACACGAGCCCATTGCCTTTGAATGCCAGCAGCTCATACAGCGTCACCTCTTCACGACGACGAACCTCACAGCTCCCGGTCACCTGCGTTGTTGCGCCCAAGAGTCCTCCTCCTCTACGCGATGGCCACACACGTCTCTTTTTCTCTCTCAGACTCCTCAACCTCCTCTTCGCCTGCAGAACACCCACAAATCCTTAGCACAATCACTGCCAGCCTCCAAGCAACTGTCTTCGCGCCTCGCACCAGCTACCAGGCGATTCCCAGCATCACAATGCAGCACCACTTCTTCTGCCTCGCCTCTAGTGTCTGCACTCTCCAGGCGCCTCTCTTTTTTTTTTTTCCTGACTCCCGGCTCCTACTCCTCGAAGCGGCCCCTTCTCTCACGCCTTCTAGAGGTTTAGGTGGCGGCCCATAAAGACTTACAAGTGGCCATTGGTTTTATTGGCCACTTGTATTACATCTTAATTAATTTTTTTGAGCATTAAAATGATGGTTAGCCACGCTACTCCTCTCTTCTTTTCCTTGTACTTCGGATTATCACACCCAGCCCATAACCTTCCAAAATTATGCGAGAGTTGCCCATAGCCTTATGATTAGCATCATCATACCAAGATGGCCATTCCAAACCTGAAAGATTCTCAAAACTCAAGCATAAAAGCAATTTATATTTTGCTGACGTTGCCTGAGGGATTTCAACATTTACAGTCTGAATTGAGCTCTCTCCACATAAACCAGCATATCAACATTATTTTCACCAGAAGCTCATCAAAACCCATCATTAATATCCTCATGTTCTTCCACCTCTTATTTACACACATCTCAGACACCTTCTTGACGACTAAAAAGCTCATACAAATAAAAACTCCAAGTCTCCAGCAGTTGTTCCGAAGAAAATTGCATGCACTAACTCACTCCAAAGCCATTCTGTCTGTACACTTGCCAGGGCATTCAGGGCAAAGTTTTATTGCACACCATGCATCCCATATGTACACGAACTCAAAACATCTTTACAGAAAAATGCCTGACATACTTTTCCCAACCCCCAGCCTGCTGAATCATTCATGATCAGTAGTAAAAAGCATTTCAAGACCTAAATTCATATCCAGAAACTGCCCTTCATCTGAGATCACATCCTCAGACACTGCATCCTGTACAATCACCATCAAACGTGCATAATACTTCTTCAGCCTGTATCCATTTACCCTGGAAGCATGTAAAGTCCCATCTAAATCTGCCAATTGATAGGTGCCATTTGCAAATCCTTGCATCACCAAGAAGGGTCCTTCCCATTTAATTTGAAATTTCTTATGGAAGGCATTATCCAGCCTGCTATTATAGCGTAATACCAAATCATCCTTCATAATTCCTTTGCTTTTTATTTTCTTGTTGAACTTCTCCAGTGTCCTTGCCTGCATATCTTCATAATGCTTCAAAGCATTATCCCTGTTCAGCTGTGCTTCTTGTAAATATAACAGTCGCTCTTTAAGGGCATCTTTAGGTTCTTCCAAAATCTTTTCTAACATTTTCACAGCTGGTATCTCCACCTCAATAGGCAATAAGGCTTCTTTCCCATAAACAAGATGAAATGGAGTAAAACCCGTACCAGTTTTAATTGCTGTCCTGTATGCCCACAAGGCAGCAGGCAACTCCAGATCCCAATTCTTGCCTTGTTGCTCTGTCACCTTAGATAAAATCTTGATCAATTCACCATTGAAACGCTCATTCAGGCCATTACACTGTGGATAGTAAGGTGTGGTAAAACTGCGAGACTGATCTTCATTTTTGTACACAAATAATCCATAAGCTCTACTCTGAAACCTGGACCCTGATCAGAAAGCAATTCCAATGGCACACCAAACTTACAGTAGATATCCTGATATACAAATTTTGCCACCTCCTTAGCAGTAATTTGTTTCACTGCCTTTGCTTCTGCCCATCTAGAAAGGTAATCAACTGCAGTCAAGATGTAGCACTTCCCTCGACTAGTAATAGGCAGTGGTCCCACAGTATCAATTTTCCATTTTTCAAAAACATCATAAGCAAGAATTGTCTTCCTCATCTCAGGCTTTAATATCCGTCTACTGTGAGCTTGGCATTGTTTGCATGACCTGCACCAATGATTAACATCCTTATGTACACTTGGCCATACATAACCTTCCTGCAATACCTTATGCAAGGTAATTTTTGAGGCAAAATGTCCACCGCATGCTCCTTCATGATTTTCCTTAAGAATTTTGTAGATTTCTTCCTTCCAAGGTACCCGTCGCATTATCAAATCAATTCCCTTTAAACACAAAGCATCACCAACCATCACATACCTTGCAGCTTTCCTGATGAAACCATATTTTTTTGATTTTTCAATACCATTAGGAATCATCCCTGTTAACAAAAACTCCTCAACATCCTTTAAATTCTCCCTGCCACAATAAAATGATGCATGAGCTTTAAGAACAAAAACTTCACCAATCATTCCCTAGGCTGCTTCATGAGCCTCCTCATTATGGCCTCGATCCACATGCCTCAAATTCCTTCAGCAACCCTTTAATCTTGAAACACATTTCTTTGAGTAACATATTCTTTGACTTCCAAACTCCCAATACCTGTTTTACCACGAGCAATGCATCTCCTCGAATGCGAATCCTGTGTACACCATGCTTCAAACATATTTGCAATCCAACTTCCAGAGTCAGATACTCTGCTTCATTGTTGCTATGTGCATCCACCTTAACACCCTTCTTAAAAACAAGGCAACCTTGTGGATCATAAAGCACCAAACCTCCTGAGGCTGCATCATGGCTTTTCCTGTAAGAACCATCAAAATATAATAAGTGTGCATTCACCAATTCAGCCACATCCTCAACTGGCTTCTTGATGGTCTCCTCCTTTATAAGAAGAGGACTCTCCTTATATGTCAGTAGATCAGCTAAGGTAGCCCTGGTACTCTCTTCCACCAAGAATGAGAAAGTAAATTCCTGCAACTCAATCACCCACTTCATCATAGCTTTAGATAAATTTGTGCCATTTATCAACTGAGGCAAAAAAGTGTAGCTCGTCAAAAACACAAAGGGGCGAGGCAACAAGTAATGGCGAAACCGCCTACATGCATAAAGTACACTAACCATAACAAGTTCCACCTCTAATAGCAACCTTTCTCTGGCAAGTTTTACTCTGCTAGCACAGTAGACTGGTTGCATATAATGTGATTCTTTCCCCTTCTGTAACAACATAGCTCCAATAGCATCCTCACCTACTGAAAGATTGACATATAATACCTGTTCCCAATTAGGTGCCTGCATTGTAGGAATAGCTCCCAACACCTCTTTCACTTTCTGGAAAACTACCTCGCACTCCTCCGTCCAATGCAAAGGATCCTGCTTTGCTGCCCGCTGCAAAGGATATAACAACTATGAAGATAGAGAGATGAATCGAGCCATATACTTCACCTTTTGCACAAAAGTAGCCAGTTGCCTTGTATTCTTTGGTGTAGGAAGAAGAAGAAGAGACTTGACTTTATTAGGATCTGGATCAATACCATTCTCTGAAATAACATGACCCAAAAGCTTCACCCTCGATTGAGCTAAAAAACACTTTTTTGGGTTTAATTGACCACCACACTCATCATAACGCTGAAAAACTGTAGCCAGCTTATCACAATGCTCTTGCCTGGAGCTGTATATACAAAAATCATCAATAAAATCCTTAACAAACTTGTTTAAAAAAGGAGATAATACCCAATTTGCCCTTCTTTGATAATAGGCTGGTCCATTCATCAATCCAAAAGGAAGAACTTTGTAGCAGAAACACCCCCACGGTGTAATGAAAGTTGTCTTGCGCTGATCTTCTTCTGCAATCTTTAACTGGAAATAACCTGAATACCCATCACAAACACTATACCTTTTATATCCAGCTACAGTATCCAAGATCTCATCCAAAAAAGGTAGGGGGTAAGAATCCTTCTTTGTAGCAGCATTCAAAGGCTTGAAATCCACACAAATACGCCACCTGCCATCTTTCTTTGGACTCACCACTGTAGGACTTACCCACTCAGCTGTATATCCACCACTGGTGTAATGAAACCTGCACTCAACGGCTTGTCAACTTCCTCTCTCAGGACCTGCATTTGTTCTCGTCCCATCCTGCGAAGCTTTTGCCTAACTGTTTTTACACCTTCTTTCAATTCAATCCTCAAATCTGGCCCTTTAAATCCTCGAATTTCCTTATAAGAAGTGATGAACAATTCTGGAAAATGAGACAGCATATTAACATATCTAACCTTTTGTCCACTCGAGAGATCCGGACTCAGCATTCCTTCAATCAACTCCTGCTTCTTCTTCACTTCTATCTTTGGCTGCAGTAATTCCTCGATCACTTCGTATGACCCCATAGTATCTTCTCCCTTAGCACCCACTTCATACACTTCTTTATCTTCTCCCCCTCAGCACCCACTTCATACACTTCTTTATCTTCATTACCTTCTTGCTCTGATATCAGAAAAGCCACATCTGCCCCTTCTCCACTAGAAGCAGTGGTCGATGAATCCATCTCTGATTCAGAAGTAGTGGTAGTTTCCTCTTCACTTGAATCCTGTGGCCTCTCCCACACATCATTCAAAGATCTTCTACTATGCATCTCAAAAGATTTTTTATTACCCTGCTTATTATGCAAAGAAATGGTCCCATACCTCCAGTCTTGTACTGCACCCACCACTCGCAACCAGGGTCGTCCAAGAATAATTGGAAAAGCACCAAGACCCGCAGGCATCACATGAAAATCTACAGTAGCTTTGACATTAAAAGCTTCAATTTCCAATTCCTTTATCATACCAAGACATTTTACCTTTTGATGATTAGCCATCCTGATTCGAAAACCAGAAACCCCAGACACCCTCAAACCTGACTGCTCCACACATGATTGGGTAATCACACAGATTTGAGCTCCTTCATCTATATAGACCTGACCAAGGTTCCTGCCATTACTCCACACCTCCACAATAGGGCAAATATCTGGAAGCTCTTCTAAAGATAGTACTCTTTGCAACAAGCCTTTCTTTGTATCACTCGACACTACCACCAGCTTTATGTTTAAGCTTGTAAACCCATTTTGTGCCAGTGGCCTTCTTGCCATGAGACAAATAACACAACTCCCAAGTATCACTTTTGAGTAAAGCATATTTTTCAGATTACATAACACTCATCCATTGTTCTAATTCCTTTACTTCATCAAAGGAGATAGGTTCTTCTTCATTGTTAATAAACCACATTATGTCTGTAGCATAACAATGCCATCATTACGATGCCAAAACTCAATGCCCAAGTAATAGTGCAATGGGCCAAAATCTGACATTTCAAAAGACCTCTGTAAATTAGCTATAAAAGATTAAATATGATCATCATCAGGGCCTTTGAGCAGCATGTCATCAATGTATAGGATGATGACCAAAAATTCATTTTCAGTTCTCTTAATATAGAGGGTACTATCAGTAGGATTGATGTTACAAAGACCTTGTGCAACCAAGTATGCTGTGGGAGCTTGATTAAGACTATATAAAGCTTTTTTCAATCTTCATACTTTTGATTCTTGAACTTTCTGAACAAAACCACAAGCCTGAGATACATAGACCTCATCATGTAAATCTCCATTCAAAAATCAGTTTTTAAGTCGTCCAATTGACGTATAGTCCAACATTTATATGGTGCAAACACAGTGACACTCCACATGGTAGTCATACCACATGTGGGTGAAAAGGTCTCACCATAGTCAATTCCTTTTTCCTGTAAATAACTCTTTGCAAACAATCCTTGCTTTGTATCGCTCGACACTACCACCAACTTTACGTTTAAGCTTGTAAACCGATTTTGTGTGCCAATGGCCTTCTTGCCAGCCATGAGATAAATTAGACAACTCCCAAGTATCACTTTTGAGTAAAGCATATTATTCAGATTACATAACACTCATCCATTGTTCTAATTCCTTTGCTTCATCAAAGGAGATAGGTTCCTCTTCATTACATAAACTGGCAAAAAGATCATGACCTATGACATATTCTACTAGGCAAAGGAGCATCCAAATTACTGTCACGTGTAATATTTGCACCCACCATTTTTGCATACTTTTTGACTCCTCAATTTCCCTTCTTTTCTCATCAACTACATCATCCACATTTGCCTCATCAATAGGTTGATCTATGGACTGAAAAACATGTTGATTTTTAACTTGTGTGGGCTAATTTTCAGCATTCCTTTGAGTACCCAAATGCTTTACATCAATGTATCCTGCATTGAACAATGGAAGGAGAGTGTCAAATATGTCCTGCGAACATATATTTTTCTATTTTTTACATGAAAGCAAGGGCTGAATTGTATTTTCCATAAATACATCTCTACTCACAAGAATCCGCTTAGTAGCAGGATGATAGAGATGGTAACCTTTACTTTCTGAGCTATACCCCACAAAAATACCACAAAAATACATTTAACAGTCTTATCGTCAAGCTTGGTACAAATTTTCTCAAGTAATTATATGCAAAGCCTTTGTAGGACACCTATTCAAAACATATGTTGCACCACACATGACTGCTTCTAGCTAGACACCATGAGGTAAATCTTGACTTTTGACCATACAACGTGCCATCTTCATGAGAGACCCATTTTGGCATTCAACTACACCGTTTTGCTAAGGTGTATAGGGCACAATACATTGGTGTTTTATCTCATGATCAACCATGTATGCATGAAACTCCTTAGACATATACTCCCCCCCTCAATCAGTATGCAGGGTACCAATCTTACATGTAGAGACATTTTCAACCATAGCAAAAGAGTTCTTAAAGAACATAAAAACCTCTGATTTCTATTTCAATGGATACACCCGATTATGTCTGGAATAATCATTAATGAATGTGATAAAATAGAGGTAGGCCCCAATAGATGGTGTCCTCAGCATAGGACCATATACATGACTGTGCATAAGCTATAATTTTTGGGCAACTCTAGTTGAACCATAAAACTTTGGCAACGCATTCAAGACAGTAGGTAGCAATGAACTGTTTTGCCTAAATTGCTCTTCTTACAAGAGCATAGAAACCAACTCCTAAAACTTCAAGGCATTTGGATTGCCTTTCATCATGAGTCTGATGTTAGAAGAAAAACTTTTGATACGAGTCCGGCAACGCATTCAAGATAGTAGGCAGCAACAATGAACTGTTATGATATACTTCATAACAGTTCATAACAATGAACTGTTATGATATACTTCATCAACATTGTCCCCCCTTACATGTCCTCTTTCTTCCAAGAAGGGCTCCTTGATTCGATTCAAGAAGACATGTGACTCGGGGTGAAGGGTAGGCAACAACAATAGGGATGGGGAGCATATGCTTTGATATCAAATGTTGGAAACAAGGTTGCTGGAATGCACACACACACAATGGAGAAGCTCAACGGAGCACACAATGAGATGATAGATAGATAATAAATGTGTGTTGTACAAAGATGATAAGTATACCCCAGGATGGGTGTATACTAGGCAGGAGGAAAACCTCTTAAAGAGGGAAAAGTGCCTCGGTGGTTGGTCCTACTATGTTCACACACATCACTACCAAATATGGCTACAGTTTGTAACTTTCCATATTGAATCTCTTGAGTAGTGCCTTGATACACTTTGATTGCATATACCATCATCTTGTTGTATAAACTACATACCCAAGTAGTAGTGTAAAAAACCAAGATATGACATCTCAAAATTTGAGGCAAGTTCATCTTGAAAGCTATAATGAAATCCTCATTGGTGCCTATCACTAGCATGTCATATACATAGAGAATGACAACAAGCATATCCTACTTATTCTTTTTCATATATAAAGTTCTTTCCATAGGATAGTTTTAAAATCTATATCCAACCAAATAGGCATGAGTCTTCTGGTACCAAGCTTTGGAGCTTGTTTTAAACCATATAAAGCTTTATTAAGCTTGCATACCTTATGTTCTTGACTAGGTTGTGGGCAAATCCAATTGGTTATCTCACATAAACTTCTTTATGATGTTACAAATCACCATTCAAGAATGTTCCTTTAATGTCTAATTGGTGCACTTTCCATCAATGATGGGTCGCCAAAGCTATAACAAATCGGATATAGTGTCCATATGGGAAGTGGGATAAAAAGTTTCATTATAATCAATCCCTTTCTACTAGGCATAACCTTTTATAACAAGTTTGACCTTGAATTTATCATCAATAAATCCACATTTTTCTCTTGATTTTGAAAACCCACTTAGTTCTAATAGATTTCTTTCTAGGTGGTACCGTAGATTCATTAAATCCCAAGTACCATTTTTTTGAATGGCATGAATTTCATCTTGCATGGCTTTCACCCAATTTGGATCTTCTTGAGTCTAAAGACTCGGGTTCATCCACATCATGTAGAGAACTAAGAAATGCAAACTCAATAATACCTTTTCAAGATTTCATCATAATTAATCCTTTTTTGCTACTAGGCAAATAACAGATCCACAAATCCATCAGCCTTTCTCTTGACTTTGTAAACCCATTTAGTACTAATTTCTTTCTTACTAAGAGGTGGATCCACTAAATCCCAAGTACCATTTTTTTGAATGGCTTGAATTTCATCTTGCATGACTTAATTTGGATCTTCTTGAGCCTCTTCAAAAAGGACTCATGTTCATCTACATTATGTAGAGAACTAAGAAATGAAAACTCAATAATTTCTATTGAAGAGATGGTTTTAGCATCGTATCTAGCTCTACTTTGTAAAGAGCACACAATTTGCTATCGTGCAAAAAGGTGCTTCTAACCCATTTAGGCATAAGCCTAGACTCATTGTTGCTCTCATCAAATTTTTAAAATTTACTGCATATTCAGTTGATTAGAGGTTTCTTGAACATTCCCCCCTAGCAACAAATGAGGATTAGTAGGCAAAGTCTGATGAGTATCAATAGACACAAGCACTAATAACAAACCATCAAACATGTCCAACGAATTAGCATAGGGATGTTTATTGAATTCCATCATAGGCTCATCATAGGTTAGACAAAATCCTCAATAAAAAGAACATCCCTACTAAGAATGATTTTCTTAGTAAGAGGATTATAGAGGCAATAGCCTTTGGTTTCTGAACTATAGCCAATAAAAATGCATTCACAGCCTTGTCACATCAAGCTTCACCCTGCTTTGTGCTGACACATTGGAATATGCTAAAAACAACTAAAAACATTCATGGGCACAACCACAATATGCATGGAAACAACCAAAAATACACGTGCATATGCCAAACAACCAAAAACACGCATAGGTATATGCCAAATAACCAAAAACATGCATAGGTATACACCAAATAGCCAAAAACACACATAGGCATATGCCAAATAACCAAAAACATGCATTCGCACAACCTTAGGTTTTTTGTTGAACTAAGCTTCATAGGGAGTGATGGTTTTCAAAGCTTAGTGGGACACATGTTTAGAACATAAGTAGCACAAAAAATTTCTTCCATCTAAAACTTATGTAGAAGTTACTAACCTTTAATCATGCATCTAGCCATCTCCATGAGAGTCTTGATTCTTCTCTAAGCAGCAACACCATTTTGGTGTGGTGTATAAGGGGTTGTATAGTGATGCTTAATGCCCTTTTGTGTCAAAAAGTCTTTAAAAGTAATAGATAAATATTTTTCCCCTCTATCTATAGGGAAGTTTTGGACTTTTAAGCCAGTTTCGTTCTCAACCAAAGCAAGAAAATGTTGAAAATGAGAAAATACCTTTGATTTTACTTTCATGGGGTGAGACTGAATTTGCTATAATCATAAATGATGGTTGTAAAGTAAAGATTTCCTCCCAAAGAGATAGAGTCCACATATTGGACCACACTATAAATTGTTAGATTCATTTTTCTTCTTTTCTTTAGCTTGCAATTACAGCACTATTCAAGTGCATGGCCAAGCTTCTTGTAATACCGGCAAGTAAACCTTCTTTGGCTTGGAATCATCCTTACGAGAAGATTGGTTTGAATTTTTCTTGATGACAAGACCCTAATCACTACTAGAACTAATAGATACATTCCTCTTGCAAATAATAAGATCAGAGGGGCTGCATTTCCTCTCAAAAGAAAGCTAGAGGGAAGTATTGAAACCCAAATAAGATTCATGTAAAGAGATAAGGGTGAACTACTTACCTTTGTCCTTGGTGGTGATAAGATCACGATCTCAGTGCTAGAACTAATAGATGCACTGCTCATGCAAACAATAAGCTCTCTTGGTAGGTAAGAGGGGCTACATTGCCTCTCAAAAGAAAGCCGGAGGGAAGTATTAAAACTCAGATAAGAATCATGTAAATAATTAAGGGTGATGTTTTAACTATTTCCTTGTCAAGAATGATTTCATCAATGTTGAGAAGTTGTTCTCTAGGTCTTGCAACGTGATATTCATGGACCCGTTCTCCTACATTTTCTCATTATGAAGTACCTTTTGAGAAAAGAAACTTGTGCATTATTTTTAGCTTGATACATAGTCTCTAAAGTGTCCCAAGAAAGTTATGTTTTTCAAGAACGAATATATTGAAAAATTGAAAGGAATTAATTCCAAAGCTTATGCATCATTTTAATTTCATCTTCTTTGATGACCAGTAATATAAGGTGCTTGAGACTAGGTCTATTGGCCCTGATCCCATTGAGGAGTGGTAGGAGAAATTATGCCAGGGCAGGGCCCACCATAAACCCTTAGCAATAAGGATATTTGTGACTATGGTTATCCTTGAATTCACTATAGAATTTGAGAAAGAGAGATACTGAAAATAGCTTGAAACGAAGTCACCACATGCTGATCTGATTGATATGTCACTTTGCTAAAAATATATAATTGAATCGGATGTTTAAAGTCATGGATTGGGCGATTGTTGAAGTAGAATGTGGTCAAACTAATCATGTGATTGAAGTCTTAGATCGGATAATAGTTGAAGTAAAATTGAGCAATCGAAACTCTCTAGTAGAATCGGGTGATTAAAGAAGACAAATCACTTAATAGAAGAAGTTAACTTTCCCACCATGTGTCACGCTTGTGGTGAGGCCTGATGTATTGAAAGAAATGATAATAGAGTCAAATTTTGGCCTTGATATACCGTTGAACGGCATCGGACACTGCACCATAAAGATTGTCGTCGTGAGTGTGGGAAAGAAAGCTATCTTTTACTGACCTGCTAGAGCTAGATGCACTACTTGTATATGCTGACAAGATTGTGCATATTGTGATAGGGAGAAGATCTTTGCTCTATCTCTCTGTCATGTAGGCTGTAATGCCTGTGGACCGACGGCAAACCGGATGGCCATATCTGGGTGGTTCAGTGGGAGAGGACGCCCATGCGGAGTCATGGGCGGCCAGGCTAGTGTGGACGACAGGCCACACACTATATAGCCTGGGGGATGAGGGGCAATCCTCATTCTTCCTCTATGTCTGGGTGGTGAGTCAGAGGCCGTCCCCTCTCGTGGTAACGCCCGTAGCGGCGTTTCGGATATCTAACACTGGTATCAGAACGTGGTTCGAGGGGATCGTGAGAGTCCGCGCGCGAACGGGGGACCGGAGCCCACTTGATGGTTTTCATCCATAATCTTCTCACCCTTATCTCCACAAGGGAGTGTGTGGAGGAAGGAGGGCCAAGATTTTTTTTTGAAGGGAAGAACTCTTTCTCTCTCTCTCTCACTCTCTCACACAGAGCATCGCAGGTAAGCAAAATTTTGTTTGTTTTCTTTTTGTTTTCTGCGTTGAATGGCTACAAATGCTGCAAAGCTCTGTGTTGAAAGGCTTTCAAAGGATTGAAACCTGTGTGTCGAGGTGGGGGGGGCGCAGACCAACCCCACGAAATACACTAATCGTTAACACTGTGTGGGAAGGGGGGGGCGAAAACCAGCCCGGCCAGTCCCACGTATACATTAATGAAGGGGGGGGGCGAACAGCAGCCCCCTACCTCTCGTAATGCTGTTGTGCAAGGGAGGCGCAGGAGACACAGCGAAGACCAGCGACGTGTGACTTTTCGCCGTCGTACAGTCTTGCGGGGAGGAGGAGGCGGCCAGGGCCACGGCTAGCCAGGCCAGCCGGTGGAGGCCAGCCAGCCAGGCCGGCCAGCGACGACAGCGGCCAGCCAGCCAGCCAGGCCAGCCATGGTGGCCGGCCAGCTGGCGGCGGCGCCGGCCAGCCACCAGCGGCGGAGGCGACGGCCAAGGGCCACAACGGCCAGCAAACGCCAGCCAACCCACCAACGGCCAAAGACCCAAAAAAAACATTTATTTAAAAAAAATATTTTCATTATTCATTTCTTGGAAATTAAAAATCAGAAAATTCAAGGAAACCCTCTCTCTCGGCCGGGGAGGAGAATAATTCCCGCAAGAAATAATCTCGGCAAGGCACCTCTCGATCATTTAAATTCTTGTTATGAGTTGCAGGCATTTTTCTCGTGGATCGGAGCATCCCGGAAGCATCCTTGTAGAGACCCGCAACGCACAACAATTCGACAGGCGACCGTAAAGGGGGCTGACTATTATTCTCTCTCCACCACTGCTCATTTTTATTAGCGTTTTTTTAGTAATTTTCGAGTTCTCGCATTATTTTTTGCAAGAATTAAAAATGTCTGCTAGGCGTAGTGTGTCCCCATCGCCTTCTACTTCTCTAGGTTTTTCCAGTCTCTTGTCCTCGGTCCTTGCGGGTTTGACCCCGATCGAATTGTCAGGCCGTACACGACGCCGTCCGGAGCGCGCTTATCGATCACTCGGGATCCGCCAGTGCCCTCCTCGTCTATTGACCCCGTCTTAGGACCCAGCGAGCCCGCAGCGGCCGCATTGGCTGATGACCCCTCTCTCTGGCCGATGAGCCAGAGGACATGAATACCGACGTCGCCCGAGGGGACCGAGGAGGACCTCTTGGATTATGACGACGACGACTATGACCTATTGGACCCTGTTGATGTCCTGACAGAGACGGAGCTCTCTAGTGGACTGTTTAAATATCTTAATGCCAAATTGAACACTATGGGTAAAGTCCAGAGGCTGATTTAGTAACGATGCTACAGAGCATCTCCACACGGTTAGATGCACTGACAGCCGCCCTCGGGGCAAGTACTCCGACTCCTCAAGGTAGCCGAGCTCCTACAGCATGGGTGAGCGTAGCCTTGCCAGTAATTGCAGGAGTACAGGCCGCGATGCGCCTGTGGGGCCGTCCGTAGCGACAGCTTCATCGTTGTTAATAATCAATTTTTTGTCCCTGATATACCTAAGATAAAAATAAGAATCTTAAATGAGGCTCATGACAATCCAATTGTAGGGTATTCGGGTTACATCAAAACTTTCATGTCAATGAAAAAGAGCTTCTTTTGGCTTGGACTTAAGAAGGATGTACTACATCATGTGTGCCAATGTTTGGTATACCAAAAGGTCAAAGCAGAGAGAGCCAAGATGCCTAGAAATTTGCACCCCTTAGATATTCCCCAAATGAAATGGTAATGTACAAGTATGGATTTCATTATTGGTTTACCACCAATAAGTTCCAACCCCATATTTGTAGTGGTTGATCGATTAACCAAAGTTTCCCATCTAGTTCCCTCAAAGAAAACATTCACTACTCTAGATGTTGCTAGAGTCTTCTTAAAAGAAATATTCAAGTTACACGAGCTTCCCAAGAGAATTGTCAATGACAAGGATTCCAAGTTCACCTCTAGGTTTTGGGCCGCCTTCTTCAAACCAGTTGTGGGACTACTCTAGATCCTATCATCTTGAATCTGATGGCCAAACCAAAAGTGTACAGCAAGTAATTAAAGATATAATTCAATCCTATTATGGGAAAGAACCCAAGAAGTGGATGAGCTTCTTGCACTTCATGGAATTTGCATATAATGTTTTGTATCAGCATTGGGATGAGCCCATTTAAAGCACACTATGGTCATGATTGCCTTACATTGTTGGCAGGGTTGGACTCGATGATCTAGGTCGAGGTATCAAAGTAAATGTTAGATGAAACGGACCTCCAAATGTAAGTCATTAAAAAAGATATCAAAGCATCCCACATGATAGACAAAAGCAATATGCATATCCAAAAAGGTCTAACTGAGAATTTATTGAATGGGATATGGTATTCCTTCTAGGTGCAACCTAAGAGGAGTTCCATTTCCTTAGGAAAGTATAAGAAACTATCTCCTAAATATTTTGTGCCTATGTTATCACCATCAAAATAGGGGACCAAGCATATGAGTTGTTGCTTCCCCCCTTGGAGTTACTCTCAGTAGTGTATGCTCTGAAGTTGTGGAGACATTATCTTTTGGGACAAAGGTTCACCTTGATGTGACAGATCATCAAAGTCTGAAGTGGATCTTCACCCAAAGGGATCTCAACATGCGTCAAAGGAGATGGATGCAGACCCTGCAGGAATTTGATTTTGAAATAAAGTATCATCCGGGGAAAGAAAATGTGGTTGCAGATGCGCTCAGAAGAAAAGCCTCCTTGCTTGCAATTACAATGGTGTCGAATCCATTAATCAATGAAGCAAAGGAGAAAATCATGCAGGACAAATTCTTTGCCCCTATTGCTACCCTTCTGATGCAAGAAAGCAAGACTCCTCAGGAAATGTGTCGAGTTCTTGGGTACAAATTGGATGAAGGATGCATGTATTATAATAATCGGCTATGTATCCCCAATGATGAGGGAACAAAGGGAAGAATTATGAGAGAAGCCCATGATAGCCTAATAGTTGGACATCCACGGTTTATAAAAACCTATATGTCTGTAAAGAAAAGCTTCTTCTGGCCAAGACTCAAAAAGGATGTACTTGATCATGTGCGAAAATGCTTGATGTGCCAAAGAGTCAAGGCAGAGAGAGTCAAGATGCCAGGGAAATTGCAGCCTCTAGATATTCCACAGATGAAGTGGGAATGCATCAGTATGGACTTTGTCACTGGATTACCTTCAGTGCAATCAGGTTACAACTCCATTTTTGTGGTAACCAAAGTTGCCCATCTAATTCCAGTGAAAGAAACATACTTTGCAGTGGATGTTGCCAGAGTTTTCCTTAAGGAGATCTTTAGATTGCATGGTTTACCTAGGAGGATAGTAAGTGACCGAGATCCCAAATTCATATCAAAATTCTGGACTGCGTTCTTTGAAGCAGTATGAACTTTCTTGGATCTCAGCACAGCCTCTCACCCCGAAACAGATGGCCAGACAAAAAAAGGGTGAATCAAGTAATTGAAGATATCCTTCGGTCATGCTGCGCAGAGCAGGGAACCCAAGAAGTGGTTAAGTCATCTGCATTTGGTCGAATTCACTTACAATGCTTCTTATCATCGGAGCATTGGGATGAGTCCTTTCAAAGCTTTGTATGGACAAGATTGCCTTACACCATTGACTTGGTCTAATCCATTGATCAGAGTCGAAATGTCCAGACAAATGCTTGACGACATGGATCCGTAAAGATATAAAGGCAGCCCAAGACAGGCAAAAGCAGTATGCAGATAAAAAGAGATCTGAAAGAGAGTTCGAAGAATCAGATATGGTCTTCATTCGAGTACGACCAAAAAGAAGTTCCTTATCCTTAGGGAA
This sequence comes from Cibotium barometz, assembly GCF_041138505.1. Classification (NCBI taxonomy): domain Eukaryota; kingdom Viridiplantae; phylum Streptophyta; class Polypodiopsida; order Cyatheales; family Cibotiaceae; genus Cibotium; species Cibotium barometz. Next base: position 32,673,334 of record NC_141072.1, read on the forward strand.
GTACAAGAAGCTCTCTCCCACATACTGTGGGCTGTATGCTGTCATAAAGAAAGTGGGCGATCTAGCCTACAAACTACTACTGGCTCCCCATCTCTCAAGGTACATGATGTATTCCATGTTAGCTTGCTTAAGAAATATGTACCTAGCCCGAGTCATATGCTGAATGATGAGCAATTGATCTCTCTCACTCAAGGCCAGATGGTACTCCAACCTGAGGAAATCCTTGACATTCGGGAGAAGATTCTCAAGAGCAGAGTCCTCAGAGAATTTTTAGTAAAGTGGAAGTTCTTCCCTCTAGAAGACGCCACTTGGGAGAAAGAAGAAGAGTTGGCAAAGGATTACCCCCACTTTGCGAGATGAGGACATCTCGCATTTTTCAAGTGGCAGAGGATGTAAGATTCCTCCTGCCTCAGGCTGAATATTGATTAAGCCTCTACTTCAATCTCTTGTAATCATTCTATGTTTCTGAATTATACAAGAAAATATTATTTTTCCTTGTTTTGGCCTAGTGAGATAAAAATTTCTGGAGAGTGGTAAATCAATATTGGGATATTTTTGGATAAATAAATTCTACAAATATCAAAAAAATATTTCTCTGCAACAAAAAATCAAAATAGATTTTCCAAGGTGCAATTGGAATTAATAAAAATTGATTTAGAAGACCTTAGTCTAAGGGTCAAGATTTTTGAAAATTTTTTATTTATGGTCCAATTAAGGTTCCTATGGACCAATAAGATTAATCCAAGTGTTGGGACAAGATAAATCCAAAGAATTTAAAAAAAATCCAAAATTGAGTAAATGCCCACATAAGATGAAGAGTTGACTAAGTACTAGGTTTATTAGTTAAAAATTATGAAGTATTAATTAAAAAAATGAGATATTTTAGAGTAATCATTCATTTTTGACACATGGGTAAGGAAAAGGAGGCCCTTCAAGGAGGTGCCTATTTCACATGTGTGAATGAGTTTTAAACTAAAAAATAATAGGATATTTTTATCTCTCCTCTCTCTTGGATCAAACCAAATCAAAAAGGGAGCCAAACTGGTCCAAATCTTGTCCAAATTCAGCCAAACTGAAGCTGGAAAATTCTAGAACTCAGTTGGACTCAGTTAGTGGCCTCCCTCACCTATAAATAGACCCTCATTCCTTTGTATTCTCATCTATGAACTAAACTATACCGGTATTACTCTAAGTTAAGCTTATTTTCTATTATCCTCTAAAAACCCTCTACAAATTGAAGAGATTGAAGCTTCTCTCTCTCTCTTCAATCTTCCTTGGAGACTCCAACAACATATCAAACCAATTGATTGGTTGGGGGCCTCTACTGTGATCAAAGAATCAAGTAATTTAGAAGGTAAAGTGTGGATTATTGTCTTCTTTTTCTTAAATCTCCAAATGTTTCTCTTCTCAACCCCTCTCAAGCTTGAGAAGCATTAATTTGAATGGCTTTTGAATACTATTGAAGTTCTTTAATGTATTGTAATGAAGAAACACATAAATTTTCATTTAATTTATAATAGTTTTTTAAGTATTTCTCTCTCTCCCCCAAAGAATGGTCATTCCTATGACCTATTCTCAAATCAAATGAAGCTTCTCTTCATGAAGCATTTCTCTAATCTAAAAGTAATTTCTATGCTTGTCTAATTGGAGGCTAAAATAATGGCTTTTTAATACTCTTATGCTATTTAATTTATGGTAAAATCAAGAATCAATCCATAATTGGATAATGATCCAATTAGTGGTTATTCTAATCACATGAATAATACTAAACTTTATTCTTTCAAATTTATTGAGAATTATCAGTAATAGCAGAGCGGAGCTATGGTAAAAATTTTGAAAACTAAACACATAAATCATTTTCATTTATATTATGAAAAGATGACTTCCTACGATATTCTAGGATAAATCATCCTAGATTAATTGAATGATTCTTATTGTAATCATGAAAAAAAATTGATTTTTATGTTTATGCATAAATAATAAATTAGAAAAAAGAGAAATTTCTAGTAATTCATTTTTATGTTAAAAGAGTAATCCCCATGATAATGGAAATTTATGTATTCCAATGAATTAACAGAAAAAATTAGAATGCTAAAATAATGTATATTTTATTTAAAAATTAAGGAAGGATTTTAGATAAATTTATCTTTTTGCATAGATAAATTTTAAATGATGAAAGAGGAACTCCCACTATATAGGAAACCAAATATTTTAATGAGGAAAGTGTAATTCCTAGTGTAAAGGAATTAATGAAGATTTTTATTTAATTTTTAAGATAAAATTTAGTTAAATTTATCTTTTTGCATAGATAAATTTTAAATGATGAAAGAGGAATTCCCACTATATTGGAATCCAAATATTTAAAATAGGAAAGTGTAATTCCTAGTGTAAAGGAATTAATGAAGATTTTTATTTAATTTTTAAGAGAAAATTTAGTTAAATTTATCTTTTTGCATAGATAAATTTTAAATGATGAAAGAGGAATTCCCACTATATTGGAATCCAAATAATTAAATGAGGAAAGTGTAATTCCTAGTGTAAAAGAATTAATGAAGATTTTTATTAAAATTTCAAGAGAAAATTTAGTTAAATTTATCTTTTTATATAGATAAATTTAAATGATGAAATAGGAATTCCTACCATATTAGAATTCAAATATTTAAATGAGAAAAGTGGGATTTTTAGCTTAATGGAATTAATGGATATTTTTATGTAATTTTTTAAGAAGAATTTTAGAGAAATTTAATTTATGGTAAAAGAGGAATTCCCATGACAATTGGATTACACTCATTGAAATGAGAAAAAGAAGGATTTCAAGTTTATTAAAAAAAAAGTATTGATATTTTAGTTAAAAGCTGAATTTCCATCATAATTCTACCTAATGAATTAAGGTTGAGAAATTATGTGGGAGAAGGAATATCTTTGGATATTTTAATTAGTGAAATCATTAAATTGACATTTACCCAAAATCTAGATGTTTAGTTGAAGGGAATCCTTGTAGAACTAAACCGAATGAATTTGGTTAGATTACGTGAGGGACGGATAGTAAACTTAATTGTCCTTCTCTCGATCTGAATCAAACAAAAACTTCGTGATGACCAATTCCAGTTAAAGAATAGACTACCGAAACTAATCTGGTTTTTCCTTGACCAAACTCACCAAGAATCTAGTTGAACAAATGGACAAAATGATGGGTAGATTACCCTCATGAGAGATCAAGGATCCTCATTATGAAACTGGGAATTATGGAAAAAAGGGTTTTTGAAACCAATCTCAAACTCGAATTTTACTTGCATTGGAACCTCTGTTTTTTCATTCAAAGGACTGTTTTACCCCAGAATGCTAGAGGAAGCATTTGGCTTATGTTTTTCTAAGAGGAGGTTCGTTGGTGCAACTAGCGGCGGGGAGTCGTCAAGGGATGTTGCTCGTCGCTCGCGGCAAAGCCTGCCGAGGTCTTGACCAGCCTCGGTGCGGTTACAATGGTGCGCTTCTGGTACGATGGGCGAGGACCGACGAAGTGATCCCTGAGTGAAGTGCTAGGACACCTAAGGAGGATCCTAGAGGGTTCTGAGACAAGGCGATGCACGGGCTCGCGGTTGCTAGGACACCCATGCGTACGTCGAGGAAGATTTCGGATGGACAAAAAGGAAAGATTTTTGGGAACCAAAATTTTGATACTGGATCTCATTGGTTGGCCAGCTGTGGTCTTCAACGGAGAATTCCGAGGATACATTTTTGTAATATAATGGACTCGGAATTTTGGAAAATGATGATAAAAAATATTATGCTTTCTATTGAAGGATTGTTTTTAAAGCCAGTCGAATCTGTTATAAATGGAAATTTCATATTGGGTGTGTACGTGGTATGCCTACCTTGATATTTTTGCATGAATCGTCGGCTAGGGGGCCTGGGAACTCTTTTCCTCGGTACCCGGGCAAAAACCCAACCAAATCTTTATAAAGGAATCCCACCAATTCAGTGGTTGGGTGGTTGGCTAACCCATGGGCCGGATGGGGTTAGGCTGGATCGGCAGAGGATTCCTAAGAAACAACTAGATACGATTAGTTACGTTATTTAGTTTTAAATCCTGAGAAGACCTTGTTCTGTGTGGGAGGGGATTAATGGCTGTGCCTCGTAAATGAGAAAAAAAGTGGTGATTCCATGGACCAAGTGCAAGTCTCTTCTTGATCTGACCACGTGACTTCAAGATTGGTCAGATCAGTTTATCTAGTTAAGACTCGACTCGTTTAGAGGAATTTCCCCGTTAGAAGATTTTTCCTAATTGGCAGAATCACCTGTGCCTTCCGGGCGAGGGGAGTCTTCTGGGCCAGGTCGGAGGGGCCGCCTGGACTAGCCTCTCGTCCCGGACATCCGCGGGTGAGGCCCCGAGTGTGTGGACCCTGCCCCGCGCGGGAGGCCGATGCCGCTTCCACCGCCAGCCAGCAGGAGCCCCGGAGTGGGAGGGGGACCTCTCAGACAGCTGGTATCAGAGCTTTGTTGAAAGCTAATAAGGATAAACGAATTCTTATCAGAAATTGATAATAAAAACTCAGAAAAAAGCATTTTCATAATGTATTTTCATTCCGTAAGCTTCTTTAATGAAGAATTTTTAATCAAAGAAATTGTTTTTATAGATGGAAGTTCCGTACTTATCTGGTATTCTCGACCTCACCCAGTCACAAGACATGACTGCATTCGCCTTTGAGCATCTCATCTCTTCCACTGTAAAACTCAAACAAGAAGTCGAGTCAGACTCGTACGCCATTTTGAGGATTTATATTTTCCTCACACCCAGCGGAGAAACGATAGCATAAGTGGTTTGCAAGGCAGTATGTCCACGCCTCTTGCGACCGGCGTGCAACACTGAGGCAAAACCTCTCATTGGCCATGATTTTGATAAAGTTGAAAGTGGTACATGGTGTCATTCTATATCATTCAACACGCCTCGGAATTTCAGACTCTCATGCCAAATCTATAGACTCCTTAGTTGCTTTATTCCTAAAATAAGGAGAAGATAATAGCTCCCTTGGCAGTAAGTGAACGTTTGTATCAGGGCATGGCTATGGCCCCCACCAGTTCTGCCGTCTTATGTGTCTCCCAAGGAGATTTTGATTTCTGGAGCCGAGCTGCTCTATGTACATATTGAAACTTTTATATAAATAAAGAAATATTTTCTGGAGAAAAATTCCCTGCTATATAAGTGATTGTTTATGGACGATCTGATAAAGAAAAATTTGTTATTGGACATATGTCATAGATCTCTGATAAGACCATTTGTCTTGTTTAAGAAGTTGTTTTCCGAACCTCTTAAGTCTTAGGATCTCGTGGATGATATCAAAAATAAAAATTTAATAATATATCATTTTTGGCAGAATCATGAGACGAGGAAACCGTGGCCCTCAGCCAGACCCTCTCTCTGAAGATGATGAGATTGACCCTGATGTTCGCAAGGCTCTTCATATAGAACTCAGCCAGGACCCTTCAAAAGAGAAGGGGAGAACCTGTGCGACACTGTGGAGAAATGGGTGTAAGCTATGGAAGAATATTTTGACATCACTGGTGGCTATAATGAGCGAAGAAAAATGGCTCTTGCCAGGCTGAAGATAGTGGAAACAACCAAGGTGGCATGGAGAAACCATTGTGACACCAACTGTCTAGACAGAAATACTCAGTCCTGGAACGACCTTAAAACCTATTTAAGGAAGAGATTTTGTCCCCCTGGATTTTTGGAAACCAAAATGAACGAATTCTTAGAGCTGAAGAAGGGAAGCAAAACTATCCAAGAATATCACCAGGTCTTCGCTCTTCTACTTAAATACACCATCTCTAGATGAAGAGCAACTCATGGCCAGATGCATTCGGGGAATGAACGAACCCTTGGACACACTGGTCAAAAATGTCAAGCCAATGTCCATGGCTGAAGCTGTCAGAATGGCGAAGGACTTTGCCAAAGCCTTCATCGTAAAAGTCCCGCCAAAGCCAGCTCTCTCATCCTTCAAGAGATTTCAGACTCCAGGAAGTTCTTCCAACTTTTCGCCCATAAAGAGACACCAAGGTCCTAACCAGAATGTGGAGACGGGAAGCTTTAGAAATAAAGGAAAACTTTTCCCCCAAAGTACATTCTCAAGAACTCTGGCTCTCTCCATCATGCAAAGGGAAGAGCTTCGAAGTGAGAACAGATGCTTCGGCAGATGTCAGGGACTTGGGCACCAACTCAAGGATTGCCCATCTCCTTCTATGGGCCAAGGAAGCCAGGGTCCCAGAGTTCCGAGACAGACTCCTTCATATCAGTCCAATTAGGGTCCCCCACGCCAGAATCAGGGTAACCTAAGAAGAGTGCCAGCTCAGCCTGCAGCCTCCATGCAAAGCAGTTTCCGAACTCCCTCCCAGAATTAGAATAACCAAAGAGAGAGAGTTCCACCTCAGACTGCAATAGCCAGAGCAGTCACCATAGCTGAGGAAGTGGAGGAAGAGAAAGGGCAGATCTATGCAAAAATTGAGCATCAGGGGAATAACCGTCAATTCTCAGTCCTCCAGACTCCAACAGAGTACCGGGGGGGTAAGAAATTCAAGCTTTTGATTGATTCAGGCAGTACTCATTCTTTTATTTCCCCAGGATGTGCATAAATTAGTCCTAAATCAAAAATCAGGGAAACCTATGCAAGTGGAATTAGCCACTGGGAAGATTCTTTTCACTCACCTTGAGACTGACCTTATTCAGTTTAGCCTAGATGGGAACGTAACAGAGTGCTAGTTCAGAGTCCTACCCCTGGGAATATATGATGGAATCCTTGGAATGGATTGGCTCCAAAAGAATCAAGTTGACATTCATTGTCACAAAGGAACCATCTCTTTCCTTGACCTTCACGGGAATAAAGTTCAAGGAATTGGAATTTCTGGATCCCCAGTGCTGCAATTAGTCAAGGCTTCCAAATTATTAAAAGGGCTCAGAAAGAGGCACGCTGTGTATGTTGTTGAAATGAATCCGGTAGACATAAAATGCAAGGCTAAAGAACTAGAGTGGTTAAGTGAGTATGCAGATGTATTTCCTGAAGATCTGACTGAGATGCCTCCGTCTCGTGAAGTAGATCATGATATCGAATTAACTCCCGGAGCTCAGCCAGTAGCCCAGCGTGCATACAAAATGCCAGTCCCCCCTGAAGCCATAGAACTTAAGAAACAGTTAGGACAAGTGTTAGAATAGGGATTCGTCAGACCCAGTGTCTCACCTTGGGGTGTGCCCGTTCTCTTTCAAAAGAATAAAGATAGAACGTTAAGACTCTGTATTGACTACAGAGAATTGAATCAATTAACAATTAAGAATAAGTATCCTATTCCTAGGATTGATGATCTTCTGGATCGGTTAAGTGGGACACAAATGTTCACAAAGATAGATCTCAAATCCGGTTACTACCAGATCAGAATCAAGGAGTAGGACATCCCAAAGACAGCATTCAATACTCGCTATGGGCATTATGAGTTCACAGTCATGCCGTTTGGATTGACTAATGCCCCGACAACATTCAATCGTCTTATGCAAGATATTCTCAGAGAATACCTGGATGATTTTGTTCTTTTCTTCTTTGACGATATCTTAGTATACTCAAAGAATGTTGCAGACCATGAAGATCATGTGCGCAAAGTCCTGGAAATCCTAAGGAAACACCAACTCTTTGCAAACAAGAGCAAGTGTTCCTTCTCTGTTGACCATATTGTTGAATACTTGGGATTTATAGTGTCAAAGGATGATATTTCTCCTGACTACGAAAAGATCCAAGCAGTAGTTGAATGGCCACAACCCAAGTCAATAAAGGAAGTCAAAGGATTCCTAGGGTTAACCGGATGGTATAGGATCTTTACACCTAGGTATGCTCAAATAGCGTCCCCTTTGACTAACCTTCTCAAGGAAAGTACACTTTTTCAGTGGACTGCAATGTGTCAAAGTGCCTAAGTGCCTTTGACAAGCTAAAGACAGCCTTAGTAAAACCAACCTGTTCTTAAATTGCCAGATTTTACCAAACCCTTTGAGGTAGTTACTTATGCCAATGGATTTGCCTTAGGAGGTGCTCTAATGCAGGAAGGTCATGGGGTGGCCTATGAATCCAAAAAACTCAGAACACGTGAGAGGAATTATGCCATCCATGACTTGGAGTTACTCTCAGTAGTGTATGCTCTGAAGTTGTGGAGACATTATCTTTTGGGACAAAGGTTTACCTTGATGACAAATCATCAAAGTCTAAAGTGGATCTTCTGAAAAGATGCAGGGGGGAGGAGAGCTTGAGCTCTTGCAAGCACACACACACACTCACAAAACCCCAATAGAGAACACACAAGGTCAGAGGCTGAAAATCTTCTTCTTCTCTACTCAACACACCATATACAAGAATAAGAGTACACACAATATGAAAGGTACTCAACCAATACATACACGGGTTCTCTATAGTGTGAACCCGACTAAATGAGCTGGCGCTATAACTATGCTAGTCTCTAGAATGGCTGTCACACTGCCTGTCATCCCACTGGCCGCATATCTCCGATGATCTCACCAACCATGCCAGTGGTGTAAGTGTGGGGCCAATCCCCCAGGCGGGTCATCAGTGTCCACCGCCTCACTAGAGCTCGATATCTCAACACTCCCTCTCGAGCTCAACTCCATCTCATGTACACCAAGCGAAGCCCTGAATCTGCGGAGCTTCTCTGTACCCAATGCTTTGGTGAAGATGTCAGCTACCTGATCCTCTGTGTGCTGACATAAACAAGGTCAAGGTCTCCTGCCAAGACCTTCTCTCTGACAAAGTGGTAGTGGACCTCTATGTGCTTCGTACGAGCATGAAAGACTGGATTCCTGGCCAACTGTATACTGCTAATGTTGTCACAGAAAATGACAACCTGTCTATCCACTGATAGACCCAAATCTGCAAGTAGCTTCCTCAACCAAGCTACCTCACATGCTGCCATAGCAGCTCCTCTGTACTCGATAGAGCAACCGTAGGCTGCTTCTTGCTGCTCCAAGTCACAGCAGCACTCCCCAAAGAAAACATGAATCCACTGGTAGATCTTCTATCTGAGATACTACCAGCCCAATCAGCATCTGTGTACCCATGTACACATATCTCTGTCCCAGTCTCATAGAATAGTCCACAATGCAAAGTAGACTTCACATACCTCAGTATGCATCTCACTGCATCCAAATGCGGTTTCCGTGGAACCTGCATAAACTGACTCACCAACCCAACAGCATAGCTCAAATCTGGTCTGGTGATCGTCATGTAGATCAAACTCCCTACTATGCGTCTGTACATAGTAGGATCCTCCAAGATCTCTCCTGAATCTGCACTCAACTTGCCATTCTGATCCAATGGCACAGAAATAGGCTTACAGCCTGTCATACCATACTTGGACAACATGTCCAAGCCATACTGTCTCTGCAGTAATCCAATACCATGTGGTGACCTAATCACCTCAATGCCCAAGAAATATCTGAGCTCCCCCAGATCCTTCATCTCAAACTTTTGTCTAAGCAAGATCTTTACATCAAAGATCTCTGCATCATGGTCCCCCGTAATGATCAAGTCATCTACATAGATGACAACAAGCACAACTCCTCTATCACCATGTCTCACATACAATAAGAAATCTGCATTGGCTACATGAAAGCCAATAGTGACAAGATATTCAGAAATCTTGTCAGACCATGCTCTTGGTGCTTGCTTTAAGCCATACAAGGCTTTCTTCAACCTGCAAACATGCTCGGGGTGACCCACATCCTCATAACCAGGTGGCTGCAACATATACACCTCTTCTTGCAAATCCCCATGCAAGAATGCATTCTTTACATCCATCTGATGTAAAGACCATTGCTTTGACCCAGCCACTGCTATCACAACTCTCACCGTTGCCATCTTGGCAACTGGGCTGAAAGTTTCCTCATAATCAATCCCATATGTCTGCGCATATCCTTTGGCTACCAATCTAGCCTTGTACCTGTTTATGCTTCCATCACTGTTATGTTTAACTTTGTACACCCACTTGCATCCAATGGCTTTCTTGCCTTCTGGCAATTGCACTAAATCCCAAGTTTCATTTCCATATAGTGCATCCATCTCCTCATCCATAGCTTTCTCCCAACACACATTTCCAACAGCCTCATCAATGCATGTGGGCTCAACAACCTGCACAACCTTTGCCATATATGCATAGTGATGTGCCACATAACCATCATAAGTAAACCTCTGCACAGGGTTCTTCACTCTCCCAGATCTTCACAGCTTTTCATTCATGGCTTCCATAGCCTTCTTTACACCAGGTGTTCTCATAGCTGGGATCCCAAGCTCCTCATCAAGGCTCATATCTGAGCCACTAGACTCTCCATCAACATGAGAATGCCCTGCAAAAATGTCAGGCATACCAAGGGGCTCAACCACTTTCTCTTTTTCTTTACGTGATGTACTAATCACATTTGCAGGGCTGGTATTATGACGCAGCCTGCCACTCCATGGTCTATCAACAGACCCACTAGATGAGGACTCTCCTGGTCCACTCAAAGACTGTGATTGCTGACCTGCATTCTGTGCAACCACACTTCCACTCAAATCAGCCCCAATAGCTTCTTTTTCAGCAGCATACCAGCTGCTCATCTCATCAAATACAACATCCCTGCTTACCCTCAACTCACGTGTAGCAGGGTTATAACACCTGTATCCCTTTTGCTCAAGGGAATATCCAATAAACACACATTTTTCAGCTTTCGGATCCAGCTTAGTTCTCAGCTCATCTGGCACATGCACATATGCAATGCATCCAAAGACTTTCAGATGAGATAAATCTGGTTTTCCAGTAAACCTCTCCTCTAGAGTTACATCATGTATGGCTGCAGTTGGAGTCCTGTTCATGATGTATACTGCTGTAGAAACAGCCTCAGCCCAATAGCAATGCGGCATATTCTTCTCTTCCATCAATGCTCGCGCAATCTCAGCAATGTGCCTGTTTTTCCGCTCAGCAACTCCATTTTGCTGCGGAGTATATCTGCATGTGAACTGTCTCCGAATACCATTCTTCTTCAAGAATTCAGAGAACTCATTGGAGAAGTACTCTCCCCCTCCATCTGACCTTAGGCACTTTACATATTTCCCTGTTTGCTTTTCAACCAAAACTCTGAAATTCTGAAAGTGAGTGAACACCTCACTCTTCTCCTTCATGAAATATACCCACACTTTTCTTGTGTGGTCATCAATGAAAGTGACATAGTACCTGCAGCCTCCCATAGACACGGTCTTCGTAGGACCCCATACATCTGAATGCACAACATCTAGTGCATTTCTGCTCACATATCTGTTACGTGGAAACACATGCTTTGTTTGCTTCCCAAATTGGCATGCTTCACAGATTTTATGCATACCTTCCACTTTAAATTTTGGCAGCCCTGTCACAATTCCTTTTGTATGCATAGACTTCAATCTCTGCACATTCACATGTCCAATTCTTTTATGCCATATGTCTGTGTCTGCAACAATTCCTGAACCATTTGCAAACATCGCAGCACTCATTTTAGGCATGTCTACATCCAACGTAAACATTCTGCCCACTCTGTTACCTTTTGCAACTAACCTGCACTTGTCTTTAAAGTCTTCGACATAACACCTATCAGGGTTAAACCTAACCTGCAAACCCTGCTCAATCATCTGGCCAACTGAAACCAGATTCTTTGTTATGTTCGGTACATGAAGTACATCTGCAAGGTACTTCACTTTGCCATCCTGCATAGACAATGGCACATCTCCAATGTGGGCAATTGGATGAGCAGTGTCATCCCCTGTTTCCACAAAACCTGGTCTTTCCGGGTTTTTCATCTCCTTGAACCACTCCCCATGACTCGTCATGTGGTTCGAAGCGCCTGAATCCACATACCATACATTATCTTTTTGTGCTGCATCAACATTTTCAGACATGGCATTCACAACATGCTGCATAATAAACAACCTTTCATTATCCTCATTATTTCTGCTTGAGGATGCATAGTTGTTTTGCTGCACTTTCCCATTTTGCATGTCAGCCTACTTCTTATAACATTCTGACTGCACAATAATAGCATTCACGTGCATCATTATATTGCCTTTGCCAATTTCCACGGCCTCTTTGACTCCCCCTGCCTCTGAATTTGCCTCTTCCACCTGCGTGTTGTTGTTGTTGTTGTTGATTCTGGGACTGTTGTTGCTGCTGCTACTGCTGGCCATAATTCTGATTACCTGTTCGGCCACCTCCTTGACCGCGTCCACGGCCTCCTCTACCTCGTCCTCTTTCTGAACTCGTGTAGAAGGCCTGTTGCTCTGAACTGTTTTTGCTTTGTGAAGACTGTTGGTCTTCACCCAAGCTCTTCTCTTCGATAATCAGCATAGACACCAAATCTGTAAAGTTGGGAATGTTTTCCCGAGTCTGGATAGACGTCTTGAACGCCTTGTATTGTGGCCCGAGACCACGTAGACAGACTTCCACCTTGTCATCATCATCTACTGACACACCAATAGATGCAAGGGATTCCACAATACCCTTTATCTTCAGCGCATAGTCATTCACAGACATGCTCTTTTTCTCCACAGTATGAAGTTCATTCTTCAACTGTATCTTACGAGCCTTGGTATTTGTTTCATAAAGCTTTACCAAGGTGTCCCACGCCTCCTTGGGGGACTTGGCATCCTGAATATGCCCAATCATGGTGTCCTGTATACTAATGAAAAGCCAATACATAACCTTCCTGGCTCCTTGGTTCCAGTCTTTAAACTCTTTCACATCTGCAGCAGTCGGGGATTTATATCCGGTATCTCTGGTGCCTCTTCATGTTCACCTTCTATGTAGTCCCAATAGCCTTTTCCCATCAGGAAATTCGTCAACCTGAACCTCCAAGCATGGAAGTTATTCTTATCCAGCTTCTCAGCCACAATCTGTGTTATGCCATCATTAGACATCTTGCCAAACACACAATTTTACCAGAAACTGCACTCTGGTTTTTCTGCACAAATGCTGTATTTTCTGCACAGCGGTACTGTAGTACTCTCAAATGTCACAACCAGTGACTTCAATGTGCATACATACACCCAATGGCAACTGTAGACCTCTTTGCAGCACCCACAGTGTCTGCACAGTCAATCTGTCTTCCTGCAGTTCTTAAAACAGAGTTCTGCAGTGAATCGATGACTTACCCGCAGTGCTCGAAATCGTCTGCTTTCTGAAAAACGGAGGTCCAGACGCGCCCGAAACGCGTTTTCTGCCCGAAAATGTCAGTCCATAGGACTGCAGTCCGTAGGACTGTATAGTTGCCCTATAGCTTCACTCCCGCGAAGAAAGCTCCTCAATCGGAGATCGTTTGCCGGTGCCTCCCGTAGAGCTCCCGACAAGGGTGTAGTCACCAACACAATAGGGAAGAGTAGTTGAAGCTCTTACCCTCGTACCGCTTCTTGTGGTTCTCTTGCTTGCAGCTCAGCCCTTAGCACGAACCAGGCTCTGATACCATGAAAAGATGCAGGGGGGAGGAGAGCTTGAGCTCTTGCAAGCACACACACACACTCACAAAACCCTAATAGAGAACACACAAGATCAGAGGCTGAAAATCTTCTTCTTCTCTACTCAACACACCATATACAAGAATAAGAGTACACACAATATGAAAGGTACTCAACCAATACATACACGGGTTCTCTATAGTGTGAACCCGACTAAATGAGCTGGCGCTATAACTATGCCAGCTCATTATGGCTGTCACATAGCCTGTCATCCCACTGGCCGCATATCTCCGATGATCTCACCAACCATGCCAGTGGTGTAAGTGTGGGGCCTATCCCCCAGGCGGGTCATCAGTGTGTCCACCGCCTCACTAGAGCTCGATATCTCAACATCTTCACCCAAAGGGATCTCAACATGCGTCAAAGGAGATGGATGTAAACCCTGCAGGAATTTGATTTTGAAATAAAGTATCGGCCGGGGAAAGAAAATGTGGTTGCAGATGCACTCACAGAAAAGCCTCCTTGCTTGTAATTACAATGGCAATGATTAATGAAGCAAAGGAGAAAATCATTCGAGACAAATTCTTTGCCCCTATTGCTACCCTTCTGATGCAAGAAAGCAAGACTCCTCAGGAAATGAGTCGAGTTCTTGGGTACAAATTGGATGAAGGATGCATGTATTATAATAATCGGCTATGTATCCCCAATGATGAGGGAATAAAGGGAAGGATTCTGAGAGAAGCCCATGATAGCCTGATAGTAGCTGGACATCTAGGGTTTATAAAAACGTATGTCTGTGAAGAAAAGCTTCTTCTGGCCAGGACTCAAAAAGGATGTACTTGATCATGTGCAAAAATGCTTGATGTGCCAAAGAGTCAAGGCAGAGAGAGTCAAGATGCCAGGGAAACTGCAGCCTCTAGACATTCCGAATGCATCAGTATGGACTTTTTCACTGGATTACCTTCAGTGCAATCAGGTTACAACTCCATTTTTGTGGTAGTTGACAGGCTGAACAAAGTTGCCCATCTAATTCCAGTGAAAGAAACATACTCTGTAGTGGATGTTGCCAGAGTTTTCCTTAAGGAGATCTTCAGATTGCATGGTTTACCCAAGAGGATAGTAAGTGATCGAGATCCCAAATTCACATCGAAATTCTGGATTGCGTTCTTTGAAGCAGTAGGAACTTTCTTGGATCTCAGCACAGCCTATCACCCCAAAACAGATGGCAAGACGAAAAGGGTGAATCAAGTAATTGAAGATATCCTTCGGTCATGCTGCAGAGCAGGGAACCCAAGAAGTGGTTGTCATCTACATTTGGTCGAATTCGCTTACAATGCTTCTTATCATCGGAGCATTGGGATGAGACCTTTCAAAGCTTTGTATGGACAAGATTGCCTTACACCATTGACTTGGTCTGCTCCATCAGAGTCGAAATGTCCAGACAAATGCTTGAGGTAATGGACCAGCAGATGCAATCAATTCGTAAAGATATAAAGGCAGCCCAAGACAGGCAAAAATAGTATGTAGATAAAAAGAGATCTGAGAGAGAGTTCGAAGAATCAGATATGGTCTTCATTCGAGTACGACCAAAAAGAAGTTCCTTATCCTTAGGGAAGTACAAGAAGCTCTCTCCCAGATACTGTGGGCCGTATGCTGTCATAAAGAAAGTGGGCGATCTAGCTTACAAACTTCTTCTGCCTCCCCATCTCAAGGTACATGATGTATTCCATGTCAGCTTGCTTAAGAAATATGTACCTAGCCCGAGTCACGTGCTTGATGATGAGCAATTGATCTCTCCGACTCAAGGCCAGATGGTACTCCAACCTGAGGAAATCCTTGGACATTCGAGAGAGCAGAGTTCTCAGAGAATTTTTAGTAAAGTGGAAGTTCTTCCCTCTAGAAGACGCCACTTGGGAGAAAGAAGAAGAGTTGGCGAAGGATTACCCCCACTTTTTTGCGAGATGAGGACATCTCACATTCTTCAAATGGGAGAGGATGTAAGATTCCTCCTCGGGCTGAATATTGATTAAGCCTCTACTTCAATCCCTTGTAATCATTCTATTTTTCTAAATACAAGAAAATATTATTTTTCCTTGTTTTGCCTAGTGAGATAAAAATTTCTAGAGAGTGGTAAATCAATATTGGGATTTTTTGGATAAATAAATTCTACAAATATCAAAAAATATTTTCCTGAAACAGAAAATCAAAATAGATTTTCCAAGGTGCAATTGGAATTAATAAAAATTGATTTAGAAGACCTTAACCTAAGGGTCAAGATTTTCCAAAAAAAAATTTAATGGTCCAATTAAGGTTCCTATTATGGACCAATAAGATTAATCCAAGTGTTGGGATAAGATAAATCCAAAGAATAAAAGAAAATACCCAAAAATGAGATAATGCTCACATAAGATGAAGAGTTGACTAACTACTAGGTTTATTAGTTAAAAATTATGAAGTATTAATTAAAAAAATGAGATATTTTGGAGTAATCATTCATTTTTGACACATGGGTAAGGAAAAGGGGGCCCTTCAAGGAGACGCCACATGTGTGGATGAGTTTTAAACTAAAAAATAATAGGATATTCTTATCTCTCCTCTCTCTTGGATCAAACCAAATCAAAAAGGGAGCCAAACTGGTCCAAATCTTGTCCAAATTCAGCCAAACTGAAGCTGGAAAATTCTAGAACTCAGTTGGACTCAGTTAGTGGCCTCCCTCACCTATAAATAGACCCTCATTCCTTTGTATTCTCATCTATGAACTAAACTATACCGGTATTACTCTAAGTTAAGCTTATTTTCTATTATCCTCTAAAAACCCTCTACAAATTGAAGAGATTGAAGCTTCTCTCTCTCTCTTCAATCTTCCTTGGAGGCTCCAACGACATACCAAACCAATTGATTGGTTGGGGACCTCTACTGTGATCAAAGAATCACGTAATTTAGAAGGTAAAGTATGGATTATTGTCTTCTTTTTCTTAAATCTCCAAATGTTTCTCTTCTCAACCCCTCTCAAGCTAAATGATTGGTTAGGAGCCTCTACTGTGATCAAAGAATCAAATAATTTAGAAGGTAAAGTGTGGATTATTGTCTTCTTTTTCTTAAATCTCCAAATGTTTCTCTTCTCAACCCCTCTCAAGCTTGAGAAGCATTAATTTGAATGGCTTTTGAATACTATTGAAGTTCTCCCCCAAAGAATGGTCATTCCTATGACCTATTCTCAATTCAAATGAAGCTTCTCATGAAGCATTTCTCTAATCTAAAAAAAATTTCTATGCTTGTCTAATTGGAGGCCAAAATAATGGCTTTTTAATACTCTTATGCTATTTAATTTATGGTAAAATTAAGAATCGTTCCATAATTGGATAATGATCCAATTAGTGGTTATTCTATTCACATGAATAATACTAAACTTTATTCTTTCAAATTTTTTGAGAATTATCAGTAATAGCAGAGCGGAGCTATGGCAAAATTTCTAAAAAATAAACATATAAATCATTTTCATTTATATTATGAAAAGAGGACTTCCTACCATATTCTAGGATTAATCATCCTAGATTAATTGAATTATTCTTATTGTAATCGTGAAAAAAATTAATTTTTATGTTTATGCATAAATAATAAATTAAGAAAAAGAGGAATTTCTAGTACTTCATTTTTATGTTAAAAGAGTAATCCCCATGACAATGGAAATCCATGTATTCCAATGAATTAAGAGAAAAAATTGGAATGCTAAAATAATGTATATTTTATTTAAAAATTAAGGAAGGATTTTAGTAAATTTTATCTTTTTGCATAGATAAATTTTAAATGATGAAAGAGGAATTCCCACTATATTGGAATCTAAATATTTAAATGAGGAAAGTGTAATTCCTAGTGTAAAGGAATTAATGAAGATTTTTATTTAATGTTTAAGAGAAAATTTAATTAAATTTATCTTTTTGCATAGATAAATATTAAATGATGAAAGAGGAATTCCCACTATATTGGAATCCAAATATTTAAATGAGGAAAGTGTAATTTCTAGTGTAAATAAATTCATGAAGCTTTTTATTTAATTTTTAAGAAAAAATTTAGTTAAATTTATCTTTTTGCATAGATAAATTTTAAATGATGAAAGAGAAATTCCCACTATATTGGAATCCAATTTATTTAAAAATTAAGGAGGGATTTTAGTTAAATTTATCTTTTTGCATAGATAAATTTTAAATGATGAAAGAGGAATTCCCACTATATTGGAATCCAAATATTTAAATGAGGAAAGTGTAATTCCTAGTGTAAAGGAATTAATGAAGATTTTTATTTAATTTTAAAGAGAAAATTTAGTTAAATTTATCTTTTTACATAGATAAATATTAAATGATGAAAGAGGAATTCCCACTATATTGGAATCCAAATATTTAAATGAGGAAAGTGTAATTCCTAGTGTAAAGGAATTAATGAAAACTTTTATTTAATTTTTAAGAGAAAATTTAGTTAAATTTATCTTTTTGCATAGATAAATTTTAAATGATGAAAGAGGAATTCCCACTATATTGGAATCCAAATAATTAAATGAGGAAAGTGTAATTCCTAGTGTAAAAGAATTAATGAAGATTTTTATTAAAATTTCAAGAAAAAATTTAGTTAAATTTATCTTTTTGTATAGATAAATTTAAATGATGAAAGAGAAACTCCCACCATATTGGAATTCAAATATTTAAATGAGAAAAGTGGGATTTTTAGCTTAATGGAATTAATGGATATTTTTATGTAATTTTTTAAGAAGAATTTTATAGAAATTTAATTTATGGTAAAAGAGGAATTCCCATAAGACAATTGGATTACACACATTGAAATGAGAAAAAGAAGGATTTCAAGTTTATTAAAAAAAATAGGTATTGATATTTTAGTTAAAAGATGAATTTCCATCATAATTCTACCTAATGAATTAAGGTTGAGACATTATGTGGGAGAAGGAATATCTTTGGATATTTTAATTAGTGAGATCATTAAATTGACATTTACCCAAAATCTAGATGTTTAGTTGAAGAGAATCCTTGTAGAACTAAACCGAATGAATTTGGTTAGATTACGTGAGGGACGGATAGTAAACTTAATTGTCGTCTCTCGATCTGAATCAGACAAAAACTTTGTGACCAATTCCAGTTACTAAATCCAAAGAATAGACTAAAAAAAAACTAATCTAGTTTATCCTTGACCAAACTCACCAAGAATCTATTGGTGGACAAATGGACAAAATGATGGGTAGATTACCCTCATGAGAGATCAAGGATCCTCATTATGAAACTAGGAATTATGGAAAAAAAACCAATCTCAAACTGGAATTATACTTGCATTAGAACCTCTGTTTTTTCATTCAAATGACTATTTTACGCCAGAATGCTGGAGAAAGTATTTGGCTTATGTTTTTCTAAGAGGAGGTTCGTTGGAACAGCTGGCGGGGAGTCGTCAAGGGACATTTCTTGCGGCAAAGCCTACCGAGGTCTTGACCGGCCTCGGTACGGTTAAAATGGTGCGCTTCCGGTACGATGGGCGAGGACCGACGAAGCAGTCCTTTAGTGAAGTGCTAGGACAGCTAAGGAGGATCCTAGAGGTTTCTAACCAGGCGATGCACAGACTCGAGGTTGTTACGACACCCATGCGTACGTCGAGGAAGATTTTGGATGGACAAAAACGAAAGATTTTTAGGAACCAAAATTTTGATACTGGATCTCGTTGGCTGGCCAGCTGGTCTTCAAAGGAGAATTCAGAGGATACATTTTTGTAATATAATATAGACTCGAAATTTTGGAAAATGATGATCAGAAATATTATGATTTCTATTGAAGGATTGTTTTTAAACCCAGTGAAATCTGTTATAAATGGAAATTTCATATTGGGTGTGTATGTGGTATGCCCACCTTGATTTTTTTGCATGAATCGCCGGCTAGGGAGCCTGGGAACTCTTTTCCTCAATACCCAGGCAAAAACCCAACCAAATCTTTATATAAAGGAATCCCACCAATTCAGTGTGGTCGACGGGTGGTTGGCTAACCCATGGGCCGGATGGGGTTAGGCTGGATCGGAGGATTCCTAAGAAACAACTAGACACGATTAGTTACGTTATTTAGTTTTAAATCCTGAGAAGACCTTGTTCTGTGTGGGAGGGGATTATTGGCTATGCCTCGTAAATAAGGAAAAAAGTGGTGATTCCATGGACCAAGTGCAAGTCTCTTCTTGATCTGACCATGTGACTTCAGGATTGGTCACATCAGTTTATCTAGTGAAGACTTGACTCGTTAGAGTAATTTCCCTGTTAGAAGATTTTTTCCAATTGGCAGAATCGCTCGTGCCTTCCGAGCGAGGGGAGTCTTCCGGGCCCTGGTCTCGGAGGGGCCGCCCGAGATAGCCTCTTGTCCCCGAACATCCGCGCGGGCGAGGCCCCGAGAGTGTGTGGACCCCACCCCTTGCGGGAGGTCGACGCCGCTTCTGCCCACGAGCAGGAGCCCCGGACCGGGAGGGGGACCATCAGAGCTTTGTTGAAAGCTAATAAGGATAAACGAATTCTTATCAAAAAATTTGATGGTAAAAACTCAGAAAAAAGCATTTTCATAATGTATTTTCATTCTGTATTTTCATAATGTATTTTCACTCTTTTCCTCAGTACCCGGGCAAAAACCCAACCAAATCTTTATATAAAGGAATCCCACCAATTCAGTGTGGTCGACGGGTGGTTGGCTAACCCATGGGCCGGATGGGGTTAGGCTGGATCGGAGGATTCCTAAGAAACAACTAGATACGATTAGTTACGTTATTTAGTTTTAAATCCTGAGAAGACCTTGTTCTGTGGGAGGGGATTATTGGCTATGCCTCGTAAATGAGGAAAAAAGTGGTGATTCCATGGACCAAGTGCAAGTCTCTTCTTGATCTGACCATGTGACTTCAGGATTGGTCAGATTAGTTTATCTAGTTAAGACTTGACTCGTTAGAGTAATTTCCTCGTTAGAAGATTTTTCCCAATTGGCGGAATCGCCCGTGCCTTCCAGGTGAGGGATAAAAGAATTCTTATCAGAAAGATTGATAATAAAAACTCAGAAAAAAATATTTTCATAATGTATTTTCATTCCGTAAGCTTCTTTAATGAATAATTTTTAATCAAAGAATCTATTTTTATTTTTATAGATGGCAAAACCTCTCATTGGCCATGATTCCGATAAAGTTGAAAGTGGTACATGGTGTCATTCTATATCATTCAACGCCTCGGAATTTCAGACTCTCATGCCAGATCTATAGACTCCTTAGTGGCTTTATTCCTAAATAAGGAGAAGATAATAGCTCCCTTGGCAGTAAGTGAACATTTATATCAGGGGCCCACCAGTACTGCCGTCTTATGCGTCTCCAAAGGAGATTTTGATTTCTGGAGCCGAGCTACTCTACGTACATATTGAAACTTTTATATAAATAAAGAAATGTTTTCTGGAGAAAAATTCCCTGCTGTATAAGTGATTGTTTATGGACGATCTGATAAAGAAAAATATGTTATCAGACATATGTCATAGATCTCCAATAAGATCATTTGTCTTGTTTAAGAAGTTGTTTTTCGAACCTCTCAAGTCTTAGTATCTCGTGGACGATATCAAAAATAAAAATTTAATAATATATCATGTTTGGCAGAATCATGAGACGAGAAAATCGTGGCCGTCAGCCAAACCCTCTCTCTGAAGATGATGAGCTTGACCCTGATGTTCGCAAGGCTCTTCATAGAACTCAGCCAGGACCCTTCAAAGGAGAAGGGGAGAACTTGGGCGACACTGTGGAGAAATGGGTGAAAGCTATGGAAGAATAGTTTGACATCACTGGCTACAATGAGCGAAGCAAAATGGCTCTTGCTAGTTTTAAGATAGTGGAAACAGCCAGGGGAGCATGGAGGAACCATTGTGACACCAACTTTCTGGATAGAAATACTCAGTCCTTTGGAAAGACCTTAAAACCTATTTAAGGAAAAGATTTTGTCCCCCTCGACTTTTGAAAACCAAAATGAACGAGCTCTTCTACTTAAATATTCACCACCTCTAGATGAAGAGCAACTCATGGCCAGATTCATTTGGGGAATGAACGAACCCTTGGACACACTGGTCAAAAATGCCAAGCCAGTGTCCATGGCTAAAGCTGTCAGAATGGCGAAGGACTTTGCAAAAGCCTTCATCGTAAAAGTCCCGCCAAAGCCAGCTCCCTCATCCTTTAAGAGATTTCAAACTCCGGGAAGTTCTTCCAACTTTCCGCCTCCAAAGAGACACCAAGGTCCTAACCAGAATGTGGAGACGCGAAGCTTCAGAAATGAAGACCTTTCCCCCGAAGTACATTCTCAAGAACTCCGGCTCTCTCCAGAATGCAAAGGGAAGAGCTTCGAAGCGAGAACAAATGCTTCGGATGTTAGGGACTTGGGCACCAGCTCAAGGATTGCCCATCTCCTTTTGTGGGCCAAGGAAGCCAGGGTCCCAGAGAGTTCCGAAATAGACTCCTTCATATCAATCCCCAATCAGGGTCCCCCGCGTGCTAAAATCAGGGTAACCCAAGAAAAGTGCCAACTCAGCCTGCAGCCTCCATGCAAAGCAGTTTCCAAACTCCCTCCCAAAATTGGAATAACCAAAGAGAGAGAGTTCCACCTCAGACTGCAATAGCCAGAGCAGTCACCATAGCTGATGAAGTGGAGGAAGAGAAAGGACAGATCTATGCAGCAATTGAGCATCAGGTGAATAACCATCAATTCTCAGTCCTCCAGACTCCAGCAGAGTACCAGGGTAAGAAATTCAAGCTTTTGATTGATTCAGGCAGTACTCATTCTTTTATTTCCCCAGGATGTCTGCGTAAATTAGTCCTAAATCAAAAATCAGGAAAACCTATGCAAGTGGAATTAGCCAATGGGAAGATTCTTTTCACTCACCTTGAGAATGACCTTATTCAGTTTAGCCTAGATGGGAACGTAACAGAGTGCCAGTTCAGAGTCCTACCCCTGGGAATATATGATGGAATCCTTAGAATGGATTGGCTCCAAAAGAATCAGGCTAACATTTATTGTCATTACAAAGGAACCATCTCTTTCCTTGACCTTCACACGGGAATAAAGTTCAAGGAATTGGAATTTCCGAATCCCTAGTGCTATAATTAGTCAAGGCTTCCAAATTATTAAAAAGGGCTCACAAAGAGGCAAGCTGTGTATGTCGTTAAAATGAATCCGGTAGACATAAAATGCAAGGCTAAAGAACCAGAGGGATTAAGTGAGTATGCAGATGTATTTCTTGAAGAGCTGACTAAGATGCCTTTGTCTCGTGAAGTAGATCATGAGATCGAATTAACCCCCGGAGCTCAGCAGCCCAGCGTGCATACAAAATGCCAGCCCCTGAAGCCATAGAACTTAAGAAATAGTTAAGACAACTGTTAGAACAGGGATTCCTCAGACCCAGTATCTCACCTTGGGGTGTGCCTATTCTCTTTCAAAAGAAGAAAGATGGAACGTTAAGACTCTGTAGTATTGACTTCTACAGAGAGGATTAAATCAATTAACAATTAAGAATAAGTATCCTATTCCTAGGATTGATGAACTTTTGGATCGGTTAAGTGGGACACAAATGTTCACAAAGATAGATCTCAAATCTGCGTGCCATTAGTACAGATCAGAATCAAGGAGCAGGACATCCCAAAGACAGCATTCAATACTCGCTATGGGCATTATGAATTCACAGTCATGCCGTTTGGACTGACTAATGCCCCGGCGACATTCAATTATCTTATGCACGATATTCTCAAAGAATACTTGGATGATTTTGTTCTTGTCTTCTTTGACGATATCTTAGTATACTCAAAGAATGTTGCAGACCATGAAGATCATGTGCGCAAAGTCCTGGAAATCCCAAGGAAACACCAACTCTTTGTAAAGAAGAGCAAGTGTTCCTTCTCTGTTGACCAGGTTGAATACTTGGGATTCATAGTGTTAAAGGATGGGATTTCTCCTGACCCCAAAAAGATCCAAAGAGTAGTTGCATGGCCAGAACCCAAGTCAAGAAAGGAAGTCAGAGGATTCCTAGGGTTAACCGGATGGTATAGGATCTTTATACCTAGGTATACTCAGATAGCGTCCCCTTTGACTAACCTTCTCAAGAAAAGTACACTTTTTCAGTGGACTGCAATGTGTCAGAGTGCCTTTGACAAGCTAAAGACAGCCTTAGTAACCAACCCTGTTCTTAAATTGCCAGATTTTACCAAAACCTTTGAGGTAGTTACTAATGCCAGTGGATTTGCCTTAGGCGGTGCTCTAATGCAGGAAGGTCATGCAGTGGCCTATGAATCCAGAAAACTCAGAAAACATGAGAGGAGTTATGCCATCCATGACTTGGAGTTACTCTCACTAGTGTATGCTCAAAAGTTGTGGAGACATTATCTTTTGGGACAAAGGTTCACGTTGATGTGACAGATCATCAAAGTCTGAAGTGGATCTTCACCCAACGGGATCTCAACATGCGTCAAAGGAGATGGATGCAAACCCTGCAGCAGGAATTTGATTTTGAAATAAAATATCGGCTGGGGAAAGAAAATGTGGTTGCAGATGCACTCAGTAGAAAAGCCTCCTTGCTTGCAATTACAATGGTGTTGAATCCATTGATCCTTTCTATTACCCTCTAAAAACCCTCTACAAATTGAAGAGATTCGAGCTTCTCTCTCTCTCTTCAATCTTCCTTGGAGACTCCAACAACATACCTAACCAATTGATTGGTTGGGGGCCTCTACTGTGATCAAAGAATCAAGTAATTTAGAAGGTGAAGTGTGGATTATTATCTTATTTTTCTTAAATCTCCAAATGTTTCTCTTCTCAACCCCTCTCAAGCGCTTGAGAAGCATTAATTTGAATGGCTTTTGAATACTATTGAAGTTCTTTAATGTATTGTAATGAAGAAACACATAAATTTCCATTTATGCTTAATTTATAATGGTTTTTTAAGCATTTCTCTCTCCCCCAAAGAATGGTCATTCCTATGACCTATTCTCAATTCAAATGAAGCTTCTCATGAAGTATTTCTCTAATCTAAAAGTAATTTCTATGCTTGTCTAATTGGAGGCCAAAATAATGGCTTTTTATAGCTCTTATGCTATTTAATTTATGGTAAAATTAAGAATCAATCCATAATTGGATAATGATCCAATTAGTGGTTATTCTAATCACATGAATAATACTAAACTTTATTCTTTCAAATTTTTTGAGAATTATCAGTAATAGCAGAGCGGAGCTATGGTAAAATTTCTGAAAAATAAACACATAAATTATTTTCATTTATATTATGAAAAGAGGACTTCCTACCATATTCTAGGATTAATCATCCTAGATTAATTGAATGATTCTTATTGTAATCATGAAAAAATTTTAATTTTTATGTTTATGCATAAATAATAAATTAGAAAAAAGAGAAATTTCTAGTAATTCATTTTTATGTTAAAAGAGTAATCCCCAATGACAATGGAAATCCATGTATTCAAATGAATTAAGAAATTGGAATGTTAAAATAATGTATATTTTATTTAAAAATTAAGGAAGGATTTTAGTTAAATTTATCTTTTTGCATAGATAAATTTTAAATGATGAAAGAGGAATTCCCACTATATTGGAATCCAAATATTTAAATGAGGAAAGTGTAATTCCTAGTGTAAAGGAATTAATGAAGATTTTTGTTTAATTTTTAAGAGAAAATTTAGTTAACTTTATCTTTTTGCATAGATGAATTTTAAATGATGAAAGAGGAATTCCCACTATATTGGAATCCAAATATTTAAATGAGGAAAGTGTAGTTCCTAGTGTAAAGGAATTAATGAAGATTTTTATTTAATTTTTAAGAGAAAATTTAGTGAAATTTATCTTTTTGCATAGATAAATTTTAAATGATAAAAGAGTAATTCCCACTATATTGGAATCCAAATATTTAAATGAGGAAAGTGTAATTCCTAGTGTAAAAGAATTAATGAAGATTTTTATTAAAATTTCAAGAAAAAATTTAGTTAAATTTATCTTTTTGTATAGATAAATTTAAATGATGAAAGAGGAATTCCCACCATATTGGAATTCAAATATTTAAATTAGAAAAGTGGGATTTTTAGCTTAATGGAATTAATGGATATTTTAATGTAATTTTTTAAGAAAAATTTTAGAGAAATTTAATTTATGGTAAAAGAGGAATTTCCATAACAATTGTCATTGAAATGAGAAAAAGAAGGATTTCAAGTTTATTCAAAAAAATAGGTATTGATATTTTAGTTAAAAGATGAATTTTCATCATAATTCTACCTAATGAATTAAGGTTGAGAAATTATGTGGGAGAAAGAATATCTTTGGATATTTTAATTAGTGAAATCATTAAATTGACATTTACCCAAAATCTAGATGTTTAGTTGAAGGGAATCCTTGTAGAACTAAACCGAATGAATTTGGTTAGATTACGTGAGGGACGGATAGTAAACTTAATTGTCCTTCTCTCGATCATCTGAATCAGACAAAAACTTTGTGACCATGTCCAGTTACTAAATCCAAAGAATAGACTACCGAAACTAATCTAGTTTTTCCTTGACCAAACTCACCAAGAATCTAGTTGGACAAATGGACAAAATGATGGGTAGATTACCCTCATGAGAGATCAAGGATCCTCATTATGAAACTGGGAATTATGGAAAAAAGGGTTTTTGAAGCCAATCTCAAACTGGAATTTTACTTGCATTGGAACCTCTGTTTTTTCATTCAAAGGACTGTTTTATGCCAGAATGCTGAAGGAAGCATTTGGCTTATGTTTTTCTAAGAGGAGGTTCTTTATTGGAACAGTTGGCGGGGCGTCGTCAAGGGACGTTGCTCGCGGCAGCGGCAAAGCCTGCCAAGGTCTTGACCAGCCTCGGTACGGTTAAAATGGTGCGCTTCCGGTATGATGGGCGAGGACCGACGAAGAGGTCCATGAGTGAAGTGCTAGGACACCTAAGGAGGATCCTAGAGGGTTCTGACCAGGTGATGCACGGGCTCCCGGTTGATAGGACACCCATACGTACATCGAGGAAGATTTCGGATGGACAAAAAGGAAAGATTTTTGGGAAACAAAATTTTGATACTGGATCTCGTTGGTTTGCCAGCTGGTCTTCACAACAACGGAGAATTCAGAGGATACATTTTTGTAATACAATATAGGCTACAGAGGATTGAATCAATTAACAATTAAGAATAAGTATCCTATTCCTAGGATTGATGAACTTCTGGATCGGTTAAGTGGGACAGCATTCAATACTCGCTATGGGCATTATGAGTTCACAGTCATGCCGTTTGGACTGACTAATGGCCTGACGACATTCAATCGCCATCTTATGCTGGATATTCTCAGAGAATACTTGGATGATTTTGTTCTTGTCTTCTTTGACGATATCTTAGTATACTCAAAGAATGTTGCAGACCATGAAGATCATGTGCGCAAAGTCCTGGAAATCCCAAGGAAACACCAACTCTTTGCAAACAAGAGCAAGTGTTCCTTCTTTGTTGACCAGGTTATTGAATATCCGTGAACTGAAACTGTATTGTTGGTTACAAATTCATCAACTATATCTCGTTGAACCACCTTGAACCATCAACTATATCTCGTTGGTTACAAATTCATCAACTATATCTCGTTGAACCACCTTGAACTTCTTCTCTTTTATCATTTCTCTTGCCATTCTTGATGTCACAAATGTTTTTTGTTGCTTTACTGGATTGTGATTGGGACTAATATTCTCTTTGTCAGGATGTATGACAACCCTACAAATACAGCACTACTCATTACTAACGTAGAGAACATGTAAATCCCAAAGAAGCCCAGCAAATAAAATAATATTAATTACTAACACAAAAGACATGTGAATGGGAATGCATTCAGTGCAATCTTACCTTATGGCTTGGATTCTCTTCTTCAGGCCTCCAGAACCGAGCCTCAAGTTCTCGACATTTTTGAGCTTTCTTTTTCGTATGCACCATCCAATGATTGTGTCTTTTTCTCTATATTTGCGGAGGTCACTTCTTAGTTTATTGATTTGACATTCTTGTTCTTCCAATCTAACTTTCAGTGTCTTGCATTCACCAGACAAGCCAAGAAGCTCATTTGCTACTAGTGTTGTGAATAATGCCTTTCTCTTTCTTGTATGTAAGAAATTGACTTGCAATATCCTAGTAAGCCTATGGTGCCATCACCTGCAAAATGTAAGAGAGTTGTGGGATTTGAAAAGGGAGGATGTGAAGTAGTACAGGGGTCAATAGGATAGATGGAGCCATCACACCAAAGGTCTATGTGTTGCTTCCCCGACAACCTCATATGATCTTTAACATCTGATGAGAGCAATAGTTGTCCACTTCTGCATTTTTGAATGGGCGCATACGCACTATCTAGATCAATGTGCAGATGGTACTTTCTCTTAATGCTTTCATGATTGGACTCTTCAATAGAATGAGTGTGTACATGGTTGTTCTCTATTGGAGTGTTCTAGGAATGAGTAAGTATACTATATGATGTAGAGTGAAAGAATAGGACTGGTTATGGTCAAAGAAGGCTTGTATTTGTCTTTTGAAATTGGAGATGAAAGTTCTAATTCCCTCCAAACTGTCTTCCGTGCAATAATATCCTCCTCCTGAACTAACCTTATTCTTGCAGCTTTGAATGTATCATTACTTTTATGACTTTTACATTCTCTTTATTTTAATATTTCAAGATTTTTTCTAGAGAGAGAATATAAGAATCGACCATTTTCTTACAAGGCCCTATGAATGACCTCCAAAATGTCCTAATGCACACTTACATAATTTTCCATTCACACCTCACCATAAACCAGTCAAAAGATACCAAAATTGTATGAAGCACCAATACACAAAACCTGTCTATATTAGAGTGCATATATAAGTGACCATTCTTACATAACCACAAAACATTCTAACAATTCCATGTCCTATAGACCCCAAAAAGGCATAGACATCCAATGAAAAAAACCACTTTCAGTCGCGCTCTTTCAAGGTGTGACATTTGATCGCCTACCTCCAAGTGCTTGAAACAACTCAATTTTTGTTAGAGATGCTTGGTGAATAAACTCATGAGCATCCAAACCAAGGACCTGCAAGTAAACAAAGTACATGTGCTTGCATGGAATGTATGTAGAGTGCTTACTCTCTCTTTTCTAAAAATCTTCACATGTGCATCTTGGAAAGTTGTTGATCATAATGGAGTAGTTCACTCACTCCCAATGCTCTAGATCCATCAGTGCTTATGTAGAAGATATGAGACTCATTGCATACAACAATGGCCTCATGAATTACCTGTCCGTCCAAGTTTCGATCCTTATCAAAGTTCTCTTGAAATTCTTTTGTTAACCTTGTTCTCCTGTATTATTCCGTGTGCTTTGAGGAACAGCAATTCTTTTTTGCAAAACGAATCCATTTCTTGCAAGCATTTGCATCTCATAATAATCCAAATTAGTACCTTCTTTCACAGGCCAGACCCCGGGGTGTCGGTTAGTACTGGTGCGCCTATCACATGGTCCTCGTCAACATCCCAAGAGTGTGTCGGAGACGAATTACAGAACCACACATACCCTCCAACAACTCCATCGGGATACTTTATACAACCTCAAAAACATGGAGCTAGAATCCACTGTTTCTGTCAAACCCCACATCAATAATTTGAGAGCACATCTGCCATTATGTCCTGGCAATCACCCAAAACAAGTTACTTTGCTACTAGGAGTAGTTCTACGAATTGACCACATTGTTTTGGGCATTTTAGTCTCCACACATATACTTGTCTCCATACTCTCTTCATTCCGCGTACTAGCTTATGGATGGTCTATTGTCATAGTCACATACTTTGGCTGATGACTGTCTTTATCCAAGATCTCGCTTGGATCTGCATATAGTGGACACTTTTGGCGCACGCTTTGCTGACCTCTCTTGCCACGCTACATCTCTGTGAGCCAAATCAATGAGTCTTTTGCGAGAAGTTGTTTTATCACTCGTACTCATAAATCTGTGAGCCATGTCCTACATTTTTGGGCCTGTGCCAAAGTGCACACCTTTCAAGTAAGCATTATACTTCACACTTTGTAAAACAACCAATTCCATGTCTGCACTTGTGGCCTTGAACAAGCTAATATGACTTTTATACCGTACTGATGCTCTCATACTCACATGCTTTTCCTCAGCAAGGTTTGTCCTTGGAACAAAAACTCTCAAGTCCTCCTGAGTAACAAACCAAGAGCCCCGGTGAAAAGCCCTAATATCCCACCAAGCCAGCCATGTCTCCAATGTAGGAGTCCCTCCCTGCACACAGCATGGCTAAAAAACCAGAACTTTCAAATCTCATTTTTACAAGCCCCTACAGCTGTCTCTGAAGCAGCATTTCTCCATTTTCTACATAGAGACGTGTTCCTCAATGAAAGATGGTCGAATACACTTACGCGAGTGCCTCACCATACTTTGTTCCCAATGGAAAACATAACTTCTTTCTTTCTCAGGCAATATTTTCTTTGCCCCTCCAAAATAAATTGTGCGAATAGCAATCCAATTAGCATTTGCTTTATCTTCCACATAAATCCATGAAACTCGGGTTTATCAAAGCTGTTTTGTTGAACCACTGTATTCAACATTTTCCAAAATTCTATTTGTGCATGCTGATCCTCAACTGATCAATTCACACGTAGCTATGGTGACCAGTTCACGGATGAATGGATCGTATACATGGGCAGACATTATGGGCCATCTAGCTATGCTGATTCTATTTGTGCATGCTAATCCTCAACTCTCAATTCACACGTAGCTATGGTGACCAGTTCACGGATGAATGGATCGTATACATGGGCAGACATTATGGGCCATCTAGACAACACCCTGTGAACATGGACCCACATATGTTGCAAACTACCACCTGGTCTCATCTTGTTGGCCAAATCTAATCCACTACCAGGACCCTTCGTAGACATCTTACGAACATGGGGTTGATGTTTGTCCCCTAAAACTGGCCCCTAGAAAGAGCACACTTTGAAGAAAAGGGTATCGACACTTGTTCTTAAGTTCAAGTAGTACTGACTCAAGACCAGTATAGTTGAAATATTTTTATCCCACTTGGCATATTCCAAACACACCTCAATGTGTTTCTTATTAGACAAAGGAGTAACATACTCCAACATTTGTGCAAACTCATCATCCCCAATATCTGAGTAACCATGTGCATCATTCTTCATTAGCATGTTAAATATAACATCTTGGGCCACTGCTATTTGTAATTGCTTTGTTGTAGTGAAAGGATTAAGGGCAACCCTTTTATTCACCTTCTCTTCTAAATTTTTCCCAATGCATGTACTTATGCCTTCTTTGTAAAGGATGCGCATGATTACCCATATGTATAGCACATCTACTTGTATTCTGATGATCTCTTGGCAAACAGTAATAGATAAGAGATGGGCATGTTTTCACATATTCAGGCATTTGATCACAATGTTTATAGGAAATATTACCAAACTTTAAACCAACCATTCCCTCTGGACAACTTCTTTTCAATCAGCCTTTCCATTGTGTCTCATTATGCAAGTGCATCCTGGCATAATAAGGACAATCTACATTCACACACCGTAAATGGCCTGAGCATCTACTGAATTGAACAACATCGTCAAACAACCAGAACTACTTATTATGTACTCAACCCATGAGTGACCATCCTGCCTCTGCTCTATACCATACATTGTAGAAACAGTCCCACATGGTAGTAGCTTATAAGCAACATATCCATCATATGGCAGGGGCAACTTATCCACTCTATGTATATTGATGGCATTATGTAATGCAACATGCAAACGGCTATTGAGAGGAAGTGCCCTAATAGCATCTAACACAATCAATTTTTTTTCTTTTGGAGCATTATTTTTATCCATGTCAACAAAAAGCTTATAAAATTGATACATATCTGCATCAAGCTCAAAACCCATTTCATCTGTATTCAGCCGAATGGGGTCCAGTTTCAAATGCTCAGAGCTTAGAGAAAGAGCTGAATTGGTGTCTTTTCTTTTCTGGAACGTACTATTTTATACCTTATAAATATTTCACAAGCTTAAAATAGTTTTTCTTATAATTCAATAACTTTTTAAACATACTATTTATATATTTAAACATACTATTTAATTTTATAAACATAATATTTAAATTTTTAAACATACTATTTTATACTAGCTCAAAATAATTTTATGCAATTTACAAGCTCAAAACATTACCCTTCTAGTTCTCAAAACATTAAACATTGCAATTTATAAGCTCAAAATAATTTTCTAAGAATTCAATAGTTTATTTAAACATACTATTTTTAACCTCATAAAATTTTTAAACATACTATTTAAATTTTTCAACATACTATTTTATACCTTGTAATTTACAAGCTAAAAATATTTTTTCAATGAATTCAATAGTTTATTTAAACATACTATTTTTAACCTTATAAATTTTTAAAACTTATAACTTTAAAAACGTATTTGAATTTGTCCAAAAGTGTAGGTCATAAATTTCTTCTTTCATTGTTGTGTCCAACTTCTTTCTCATGGGAATACAAACTAAAATGGCAATCAATCCATTCTAATGGTCTCATCAAGGTAAACCCCATGAGAGAAAAAGGAGAACTAGAAGGGTAATGTTTTGCCATAAACATGATATGTGCCCAATAAGTAATCATTGGGATGATCCCAACATATTAGGAATCATAACCTCCTTGCTTTTGTTTTGTTCTCTCCTAAACAACACACTCGCATATATTTATGTATGCATAGGCTTGCATTTTAATCAAAGTTATAGTTCCCCAAATAATAAACAATTTTAACAGATAGCATGACAATATCATTTCAAGTTACATAGATTTTAATCCATTAACAACCATGTAGCTCACCTAGCTCTTTAAATATGGTGTTGAACTTTGTCTTGAGCACTAATGTTAAAAAAATCCTTTTATAGTGTTATTTTTTGGGATGTGAAACAAGGTAAATATTTTATAAGTAGAAAGACCAATTCTTTAAAAGCACATTAAATCATAAACATTACAAATGATAAATTAATAAGGAACATTTTCTCTTACACTTTTCTACCGAAGAAGGTACCTTGATTTTTAGACTTATAATGCCATGTATATAGTTTTTTGTAAAGGGCAAACATCTTCACATGTTCTCAACTTAGTCTAGCCTCTTTTATTTACGTGTCTGTGTGTGTGTGCGTGCGCATGCACGTGTGTGTGCTTGTGCATGTGAACATGCATAAGGGAGATCACCTCTAGCAATATTCAGGCTTCACACCTGTTCACTGGAAGAGATGTTTAGAAGTTAAAAATGTTTAGAGCTTAAAAACTACATTTTTAATTTAAACATATTATTTATCAGGACTAGGGTTTGTGGAAGCAAGAGTTTGAGGCTATTTGAGGAATTCATGGGAGGAAGAGAAGGTAGATGGATAGAAACGTCGGTATGCACTTGAGGAAGCCTCCAACACCAAGGTAGGTGGACTTTTTTTATTATCATTTTTTGGTTTCTTTCTTTACCTTAGCCTGCTTCTACATCTTCAAAGAGATTAAAAAAAGCCCAGAAGTAGGCTGCGCCGATGCAGCCTGCTTCTGGGCATATTTTTTTCATATGTGTTGAAAGAGCCAAGTGTTGGTCCATGGTGCAATTTCATGGTGAAGAGCCAAGTGCTCTTGTGTTCAAAGATACATTAAAAAAGCCCAAAACACGCCGTGCCGGCGCGGCCTGTTTCTAGGTATATATTTTTTTATATGTGTTGAAAGAGCCAAGTGTTGGTCCATGGTGCAATTTCATGGTGAAGAGCTCTTTTGTGTTCAAAGATATTAAAAAAAGCCCAGAAACAAGCCACGCCGACGCGTGCTTGACCATGGGAGAAGATGAGGTGGGAAAAAAATAAAGCTAAGGAGATAGAGAAATTGGCCACGAGATATGGTGATCGCATAGGGAAGGTATTTTGTAGTGAGTTTTGCAATGGTGAATTGGATGTCTATTGAGATTGATATAGTGTGATTCTAATTGTGTTTCAATACAATATTAATTTTGGACATAGTGTATTGAGATTGATATAGTGTGATTCTAATTGTGTTTCAATACAATATTAATTTTGGACATAGTGTATTGAGAATGATTTCCATTTGTGTAGATCCTTAACATTATTGATCCAAAGCACGGTGATGCACGGGGAGCTAAAGTGTGGTCCTTAAAGTGGAATGTGGATAGCTTCGCAACACTAGAGAAGCTGAATTTATTAGCATTGTGTGATATACCAATAGAGTCCAAAATATTTTAGTTGGGTTCTTTTAGGCAAACAAGACAACAAAAAATATGTTTGACCTTGTGCATAGAGATCATATCTATAGATAGTAAGTAATGGTTTTCTATACCTATTTGTGTTTATTTGTTTGCAATTTCTACAAATATGCCATATGCATACTTTCCTTTATGATGTGATTTCTTTTTACTTTGAAGCTCGCTTGGAAAAGAGGTCACTCTTGAAAAGATTTTACAAAGGGAAAATGCTATCCTTAAAGATTATGTGGATGAGCCTAATGGCCTGGTGCTGCCCAATTGCTTACTCTATGATTATTACGAGGAGATAAAGATTGAGAAGAGGAAGCAATTGTTCCCTCTTGAGACAGGCCAAGACACAAGGGAAAAAAAGAGTGTTGAAAAGGCAACAAAGAAGTCTGACATGGTCCAGATGGCTGCCTAGAGGTTGATTTTTTTTGCGACGAGTAGTGTTGGAAATAATCATAAGACAATGCTACGTTCTTTTTAACTCAAAAATCCATTCTCACTCATATGTTGCTTTTCAATGTTTTTAGATATTTTGTGTGTCTAAAAGAAAGGGGTCATTTGGCTGTCATGCTTGTAAGAGCAAAGAAATGGTTGGCTTTGGATAATGAGGCTTTGTGTACGTACCCTCAAAGTATGTATAAATTGTCAAAGTGGGAGCTAGAGATGTGTCCTTGGTGGATTGACCTTGAGAAGGGTCATGTTTTGGAGAGGGAGAAGGATCTCTATCAGCATTTCAAGCTTGGGCAGCCTGTCGAGGTGGAGAAGGTGGTTATAATGGAGCCGATAAAAAGTACACAAAAAGAGGCATAGAGCCGACAAAAAGAAGTACGTCACTGAGGCTTGACTCTTGTACTTAGGGGGATCACTCATAAATGTGTAAGCGTAGAACGTTGGTTCAACAGAAGGGGTTTTTAAAATCTCTTTTGTACACATTTTTTACATACAAAAGGGTATTGTGACATGAAAAATTGATATCTTTCATTTTCAATTTTGTACATATTTTGATGGTTTCTCAATGATAATAAGGTGGAAGCTTGTCCAAGAAGATTGCGGCGCCCACAATGGAATAACGGTGTGGTGATGTGGCGGCTTGGCGGCTACCCTCATAACAGCACTCTATCTTCAAATATAATGGTTTTACTTGATTTAGGGTGCACACATTGTAAATGCCACAAGTATGCTTGATAAATACTTTGGTATGGTAGATAGGCTAGTGAT
Source organism: Cibotium barometz (assembly GCF_041138505.1). NCBI lineage: Eukaryota > Viridiplantae > Streptophyta > Polypodiopsida > Cyatheales > Cibotiaceae > Cibotium > Cibotium barometz. The sequence goes on from NC_141072.1 coordinate 32,708,406, forward strand.
GTGGAAAATAAAAGTGGACCTTCATGCTCACGTGGATTTTAATTGTATTATTAATATAGTATTCACCATAAGACTACAAGTTGGGGAGTGTGGAAGGCATGTGGAGGAGTGTGTGTAGGTGCATAATTGGAAAAGATTCTTCTAGATGTGAAGAAGATAAAAGGAAAACCTCATTTATCACCCCTTAGGGAGTGTATGCCTATAGGGTGATGCCATTTGGCTTGACCAATGCACCAGCAACTTTTCAACGCTTCATGAGTCAAGTATTTGCACCTTACTTTGGGAAAGTTTATAAGGGTCTTTTTGGATGATTTTTGCATTTATTCAAGCCGCATGGATCACTTGGAAAAGTTGAGGTTGGACTTGCAAAGTATTGATGATGCAAAAGGGTGTCTTAATCCTGGAAAATGCCGCTTGGCACACGAAGGAAGGTGGTTCTCTTGGGACATGTTATCTCAAAAGAAGGCATAGAGATGGATCCTGAGAAGGTGCAGGCAATTGTGGCCCTCCCACCACCTACCAAAGCAAAAGTTCAAAAATAACACCTATCTTCTAGAGGATGCAAGTGGCCAGGAGGTTCCCAAACATTGCCAATGAGTACCAGCTAAAGATATTTTACCCTTGAGCACCATGGCCAGCAGACAAGCATGGAGGATCTGCTGGGAGGAAACATGTGACATGAAAAATTGATATCTTTCATTTTTAATTTTGTACATATTTTGATGGTTTCTCAATGGTAATAAGGTGGAAGCTTGTCCAAGAAGATTGCGACGTCCACAATGGAATAACAGCGTGGTGATGTGGCGGCTTGGCAGCTACCCTCATAACAGCATTCTATCTTCAAATATAATGGTTTTACTTGATTTAGGGTGCACACATTGTAAATGCCACAAGTATGCTTGATAAATACTTTGGTATGGTAGATAGGCTAGTGATGTGGAAAATAAAAGTGGGCCTTCATGCTCACGTGGATTTTAATTGTATTATTAATATAGTATTCACCATAAGGCTACAAGTTGGGGATTGTGGAAGGCAATGTGTGTAGGTGCATAATTGGGAAAGATTATTCTAGAATGCCTACATGGAAGAGGAGAATTTTGCCATGTGTAAGTGGGATCTCCACCTGCATGCCACTTAGACTTGTCTATTATCTCATCACACTTTCAAAGTAAAAAAGTCTTCAATTTAATAATCAATAGAAGACTTAGCTTAAGAGGACAATTGATGGTGACATCTACCCTTATGTCACTGAAGGGTTGAAGATTTTTATGTTGTAATTTGTAACAATGGAAGAGAGGGTGATTCTCTACCTATAAAAGGAGCCATCCTCTCCCTTTCAAAGAAGGGAATGAAGCCTCCTCAATTGAGCATTTTGTGTCATTGCCATTCTCTTATCTTCAAACCCTTATTCAAACACTCTCTTTACATATGAATGTCTCATTTAGCATTAGCTCCTCATGCTGCTTAACCCAATTTTGGACCTCTTTGATGATTCATGATAAGTGGGATAAGGAGTTATTATCTTGGTGGGCCTGTGACTTCTCAAGGTAGCCCTTGCCTTATTGCCGCCCTCCTTTGGACGTACCAATGGTTTTAGCGGTAATGAGCATGTGGAAAGACTTTGGGGACCATAGCTAAATCTTTACGATTGTCCGCTGAGCAATGTTAACCCTTACCCTCTAGCTTGAATCATGAAGGAGATGAAAGGCAAGAGGCTATGTAAAAATTGAGGTTTCATGCAAAGAGAGGAAAGTGCAGTTTTTGTGGTCTAATACCCAAATTTCAATCGGTAATTACTCATCACTCGAGTATTGGTTTCTAAAATTGATCATATAGCTAGGAAGCTCTTTATATGCTCTTTCCACTCATGTAACTAATTTCTTAATCCTTTACTTCATTGATGATCAGAATTTCTCCCAAAGTTGCTAACTTTTAAGCGAATTTTGGCAGTTTTATAGTCTTGTAGAAAATGCTCATAACTTTTCGATCGGTTGCCCGTTTTTGAAAGTTTTTATATAGACGCGAAGCTCTCTTCAAGCTCTACGTACCTATGTAATCCTCTTTTGTACGGTCTATATGGATTTAAAACTGCAATTCTCTATGTATCTTTGTTTTTATAGACTTGTGGCCATTATTTCTTCTTAATAATGATTGATTCCTCTTAATCTCTTATCAAAAGCAAATCCCATGTATCTTATCCTCTTGTAAGTGATTGCTATATTTTTTTACTTTAAGATGTTCCGTCCAAATCACCCAATTCGAACGGATGAACCTTACCAACATTCCTCGTATGTTTTCGTTCACATAATCCTGAGTCGGAAGATTTTCTCCCAACAAAGAATTGCCCTCTTGTTTGGAGCTGCAAGATTGGCAGAAATTCTTGCTTCTCCTGAGCCTTTCATCTTTCCTTCCATGAATTATGATCTCACCTTTGATGTGTTTTTATCTTTATCTTAACTTAGGGAGAGAAAGGGAGGTGAGGAGGCTGTGAGGTTTCATACAAGTGTGTTTTGATTCTAAGAAGTGACCGAAGTCAAAACCCCAACTTTGTGTCACATCTTTTGGTGGAGTTGACGGGTAGGTTTTACTTAGAATTATTCTATTTTAACCTCAAGGTCCCGCGTATGATTAAAGAAAAGTTATTTTGAAATAAGTAAATTTTCCTTGTTGCTACTCATCTTTTGGTGCGAGATGTTCAACATTCCGATGTTCCAAGGATCGGAAAGAGAAGACCCGGGGAGTTATCTCCAAGAGTTAAACGATCATGCCGCTTTGACAGGTTGGTCTATGAAGGAGAGAGCAAAAATACTTTCAGATTTCTTGGAGGGTGGCCTTAACTTGGCATGAGGCTTTGCCAGAGGAGTCCAAGAATGATTGGGAAAGGTTGACCAAAGCAATGAAGGAGAGATTTGGGATAGTGGAGTCACCAAATGCTTTACTATTGCAATTGGATCAGATTTTTCAAAAGGAAGGAGAGTCAGTTTCTACCTTTTTAGTAAGGTATGAAGCCTTGTTCCATCAAATATCAACAAGCTGTAATAAGAAGAAGAAGCCGTCTAGGAGATGATGGCAACTCAATCCTTTGGGTTCCCAAGCACAAGGCCCGAAGCCATCACCATCTCCACAAACCTTGCAAAAATCTTCTTCATCCATTCAAATGGTGTGAGATAAATGACTCTTCCTTGACTTCAAAAAAATGTGCTGAACAGGCTGGGGCGGACTCTTGTGAACACACACGCCTTAGGGTTTAATAAGGGTCTCGAGGGCTTTGGGTTGCATCAGAGTTCTGCTCGCTTCTCTTCTCAAGCCTTCCAAGATGAGCCAAGCAGCCCTATCCCGCCTCATCTCGTCCCAGCTTCTCTCTGCTTCAAGGTCTACGAGCTATGGCAGTAGCCTGTGCGGCAGGCGAGCTTTTGGAGCAGACAAGCTTCTTTGCGCTGGAAGCAAGGTGGAGCCAGACGCCAAGGCAGCCACCACAAGGGCGTACAGGACCTTTGCTGCCGGAAACGTAGGAATCAGTGGCATTGGGAAGGGCATGGTGGGCCGCGACATGGCTGCCATAGGCCCTGTGAGCTTAGAGGCCCGCATGCTCATGAACGCTTCCCGTCGAGAGAGCGTCAGGGCCATTAGGAGAGAGCCCATCTCGCAGGCCCAGCGCAACGCCGAGCTTGAAGAGGAAGCCAAACGCATCGACCTGGCCCCTCACAAGCTTCTTGAGAAAGGGGAGCCCGGGACCATGCAGGGAATTATCAAGGATGTTATCCCAGTTGGCTACTTTCTTACCCTCCCCAGTGGCAGAGATGGATATCTTCCTGCCCTCGATCTAGGCTTTACAGGCGGCATTGTCATCCTGGAGCGTCTCTTCAAGGTCGGACAGGAGCTCACTGTCCGAGTTGTCCGCCGTGGTGGTGGTGGCCGTGAGATTCTATCCATGAAGAAACCAGAGTTTGCCCCTAACACGGACCCGAGGTTCGTCTTCAGCGAAAGAGGTGGTTTTGGAAACAGCAGCAACACTTCAGGAGGAAGATCTTGACCCCTTCCCTAGCTGCATACTTCACATGAAGGTAGCATTACCCTATGTTGAACAAGTCTAGTATTTCAGGTTTCAATGAAGTTCCTGTCTTTAGTTTATGGCGTGCCAGCAGATGCTGTCTTGCAGGCATTCCCCTCAAGATGGGATTGATGTCAGCTGCTCTTTTTGGTTAGTCTCTTTTATACTGCGCTTTTGCATTTGTACTTGCTCTTTAGTTGGTTTTAGTGTATAGCTAGTTCAATAGTTGCGAGTGCAAAAACCATGTTTGAATCTAGCAATGCAGAACTACATTGGGACACGATGCTGTAATTTTGTGCCTTTTTTAATACAAGGATCTGGTTTTGATGTATTTGAGTGCCTTATTTGAGAGATTATACATGTTATACTTGGTAATGACAGACAAGAGAATGTTCAACAGGTGTAGCTAGCTAGGTTTGAACCAGGGGCCTTACTCAACAGAGTAGAACCTTTACCTTCACCACTATGCTACCCGTGCATGCCATCTAGTACTTTAAGTGGGTTTGATGCAGGCTCTCCTTATATATTTTACATTTATTGTTAGACAATGAGGTGTAGCCAGCGCGTTTGAACCCAGTGGAGTTGAACTCTCACTATTATGCTACATGACTGTAGACACATTTTCTCGCTATATAAGTAATCTTGATGCATTCTCTCATTCTTGGCAGCTAAAGCTTTCTTGTTTGTAGTTGCATGGCAACGTGTCTTTGTTTAAGGATGCTACATGAAGATGGGTTTGTCTTATATATGCTAGTGTCCTGTTTTATTTTGTGTTTCTCAATGTAACCATATGGCTAGAATTAAATGGTATTGGAATTTTGAGTTTTATGCTGTTTTCCTGTGTGTTTAATATTCTCAAGACTGCTAGAAAGCATTTGAGTCAGACGTATTGCTGTGATGTCTGAGACTTTTGGAGCGACTTTGTTAGTGTATGATTTAATTATTGTTGCCTTGTTATCCTTGTTTCTCACGTTGATAAACTGCTAATGTAGCCTTGTTTAACTTTCTTGTTGAGGGCATGATATTGTATGTAGTGCTTGATGTTGCACCTGAGATTTGATGCAGACATGTACATTTTGCTCTTGCTGCAATGGTTTCTGGCAATGGGGATTGAAATGAGCGTTTTTTAAGGGGCCTAATTATTTGAACAACGCTGTGCTGTCTAGTATCATTCGCACAATTGACGAGTATTAATCATACAATTCCGATGAAAGCAAAAAACATCAGAAAATCTGAACTGTTCTCACTTGCATAGTCTATAAGAAGCAAGAAGCTGGATACAGCAGTATGGAGTTTAGGAGTCGTGTTTGGCAGGAAGGGTAAGAGAGTTTACTGTTCAGCCGTAACTCTGAACTGTTCAACTCATTACTGCTAACATTGGTGCAGCCCATGGTTGCTCACCATTTTATGTAAGGCGGTACATAAATTTCGGGCACAATTCACTTAATGTGAAATGCGTAGTTGTATTTAAGAATGGTATTTTGACAGTTGAAATATTTAAGCTGAGACTCTATGAAACTATTAAGTAGAGAGTGTTATTATGTAATACATTTTTGGCAGCAACAGCCACTATGAATTTATTCCATAGCTTTATCACAGAGGTATGCCCTGCTATTTTCAGCGCTCAGCTTACAGCCATGTTTTTTGACTTTCTTGTCTCCTTTGCTGAAGAACACGAGTAAACCCGTGGTTCATTTAATGAAAGGCATGAAATCATGATGGACCTGAGGATGGTAAACTTATTGTGAAATCCTGTATCTCCTCTCGGCAAATAGGCATGCCAAAGTTACTAAGAAATAGTTTGTTGCACTTATTTACTTGATTGTAAGATTATGCACAGTCAATACAGTTGATCCATTGTAGCACCAGTCTTCAAGACATTCTTCTGATAACACAGGGATCTAATAATAAAAGAAACTAAATTGATCAGGAGAGTCAAGCTTGTGAAGGGAAAATTCAGGGAAATTCTGATGAGGTTTCTTGTAGGTTTCTAATCTCAAGAAAGCCTGGTTAGCAGCCAATGTGATTCTTTTGCGTGTTTGGGTGGCTGTGTGGTGTTCTGTTAATGCTGGGATCTTGTATGGTGTAGGAACTGTGGGCTGTATAGGTGGCCATTTTGTAACTTAGCGAACCTGCAGCAGCTTTATCTTTTCCTTGGTGAGGATGTGTGAACTTTTCGAAGACCGGACCCCGCTATTTGCTATATCTTTTGGAAGTGGCAAGTTCCCTACTCCTGATGTGTGCAAGTGGGAAGTTCCCAGAAGTAAAGAAGGTTGCAGTGTTAAAGAGAGTCTCATGTTGAGGATGTAAACGCAACAGTATAAAGAAATCAGGGCTCTGTTTTGGTGGTGTTGGAAATCTTAAAAGCTCTTTTTGGAGCTGGTTAGGGGGAATATGACAAGAGTAGAAGACAACAAGGGATCAGATTGAGTCATGCCCATCCACAAAGGGCGCCAGTTGGATTGTAAAGATATTCTTTGAGAGCTAACTAAAAGTTTGAACCTTGTGGTTTGAACTCTGCTCTCTCATGAGCAGATGAATGCCAGTAGATTGGTGAAGTGCTTTCTATTGTAGCTCAAGTAAAGAGGTCCAAAGTTTAGATGGTATCAGGTGGTGAGAGCTTTAGGGATTCCTTGACCCACAAGCTGGTTGCCCTAAAGCTGTTGGGTGGGTGAGCTAAGATTTTCCATGGCCTGTGTATTGTTTTACTTTGATTGAGGTAGTGCTTCTTGTTTGTGCAGTGTCCATCTCTCTTGAACTGGACTTTAGCATGAATAATTGCCTAGCAAACTCGTAAGAGGTGGGAGTTTTTGATGTGCTAATCTGGCTGGGAGACTTTGGCTTGGTAGCCGACAAAAGTGTTAAGATTGGCAGCACCCAGGCTTCCAGCTTATCAAGTGGAATGTGCTGTAATGGGCCGAAATGCATCTAGTTATTTGATGGGCAAGAGCAATATACTGTTTCATGTAGGAGCAATATACTGAAGAAAGGGAGGGGGTTGCGCTATTAAGGTTCTGTAAAGGAATCTGTGCTTTTTAAATGGTTTGGGCACATCACATGGAGCAGTGTAAAGTGAAATGGAAATACTGTTCTGTGTGGGTACTTTGTTCTCCTGATATGGGAGGTATAGGTAGAGAAATTGTTGGGCAAGGAGTTTCTTCCAAACCTGCTCTGCTTAATGTATTGTTTTGGACTTCGTTGCCAAGATTCAGTTTTCTGTGAAACAGTTGAGACAAGTTTAAATAGTGCCTCCTTGGACTAGTTGGTCAGAAGCAATGGTCTCTTGTATACATTTCAACATTATTTCTCTAAGAATTCGTTGTTCTGTAAAGCGTGCACTAGCTGTATAAAGTTCAATTTGTGGCAAATAATTTCAACAACCCAAATGCCTGCCTGTTTGTGTGAGTGATGACTCTCGAAGCATGTGGCCTTGATTTATGTGTGTTGCTCTCCCTCTCTACCTATTTATCTACCCCCCCTCTCTCTCCGGTGTCTTTCAATCTACATGGGCTCTCTCTCTCTCTCTCTCTCTTTTTTGAGGAAACACAGAGCTATATTACTGAGTATGAAAAATTCCCCAAAGTGCCAGTGGGGTGGCCTACTGAGGGGGCATACAAACTGTGCAGTGAAAGGCGTGTAGCCTGTGAGCGGTCAGTGCTACATCACGGTGGATGATGTGATGTGTGCAATATGAACCACTGTGGGGGAGTGTACTCCCATCTAGCATGTCCTCCAACAATCCTGAAGAAGAGACCCGTGCGCCCCCATCGACGAATGAAGGCCTGGAGTCTGTCTTGAGCTGTCTGTGAAGGCCGACAGGAATCATCATACATGGAGCGCAGTGCACGGATAAGATCGAGCCAAATCAGGACTAGAGTATCACGTGTCGATTGCCGCGTGTGACTAAGAACATGGAGACAACGAGCTCTCCAAATGTTCCACATCGCAATCACAGCAATCACCATAAAAACATCATCCCTATGCCAATGCTCCATCTGCAAGGCGTTTGGTGGAATCATACTAAGGTACCCCCGTCGATACCCCATCGCCGTAAGCATGAGCATAGCATCGGTGCCCTCACCCTCAAAGAACACATGTGGTCCCGGCCAAGGAAGGAGCCATAACACAGATCCCCAACTGAGGAAACCTGCATGCTGACCAGCTCTGCTGAGTAGTAGAGCCACTGCTCGCCAAACAGAGGAAGCCACTGGACACGACCAGAGGCAGTGGGCATGAGACTCCTGAACCTGATGATCACAGCATATACATATGGGATCATGGCCCATCAAGGCACCCCAAGTGCCAACGGCAAGACCAGCATGAGCAGTCAACCAAAAAAAGAGAGTGATCCGCCGAGCAATCCTCAGCCTCCAAATAGATGCCCAGTACTGTGTCAAGAAAGCATGAGAGAGACCTGCATGTAGCCAAGTGCCCGAACGCGTAGGTCTATGTAACTGTCGTCGAAGCAAGCAGTATCTCCCAATCCGAACAGTATACCCAAAAAAGGAAGTATGCCTAGCGCCGGTCTCCACAGTAGGCCACTCCCATTCCCTGGGGTCCCAAGTCAGCTGCGAAAGAGGCCGTCCCTCCCAGATCCATAATCGCCAACGGGCAGCCATACCAATGTGAAAAGACGGGTCAACCTCCCGTCTTTTCCTGTAAGAGCCTACAACACGGATGGGAGTCCAGTCGGACTGTCGCAACTCCTCTAGGCAACCAAACCATGAAATTGTAATCTGACGTGGCCAAAAGCATCTGGCATGCCCATAGGGATAAAAAGCATAGGCCGATAATAATGGGAGCTCCAAACAAGAGAGGGTGTACCCTCAGCACCAAACATGCATAACCATCCAGAGTGCTCAGGCATCTCATGTAAACCCCGAATGGCACGATCCCAAAGCTTTGGAATAGCTGCATCAATCTCTGCAATCCGAGGCAGAATACCCCTGCCTATGGAGAACTCCTCCCCAATAAAATTTGCCGGAAGCTGCCGTGTTTGTGACCAAGCATGCATCGAAGCAGCCGGGCCGCTATCCCATGAAGCCCAATCTATGTGTGTCCTCTGGCCAAGCTGGCGACCCTCAGTATCCAACACATGGGGATTCCAGATCAAGGGCTGACGCTCAATCTCTGTCAGAGAGGCAGGAGGACGTCTATGCATGCCCTGTCTCAAGGAGATCCATATCTGTAAAATGGAGCGCATGAAGGGTGACAAATGAGCTGTATGCAGAGGAGAATCTGAAAAAATATAGCGTATACTCGCAGCCCAAGTATGACCATCGCGGGTTCCCAACTGTGGGGTCATTGTGTGCAAAACCGATCTGAAAAGTAGCTTCCAAGTTTCATTGCCCGGAAACAAGGCGCGGACAATGAACTTGGTAAGCAAAGCACGACACTGCATCTCTGGATCAATAATGCCAAGGCCCCCTCTGCAATGGGTCAGATAATCGTCTCCCAACGGACTCTAGCTCTAGTGTCAACAGTGCCATCGTGGCCACTCCACAGGAAGTTGCGAATCAGGCGGCGAACCTGCCGCATCACTCTCGTATGAAGCATCCAGGAGGAAGCAATGTACCAAATAGATGCCAACAGTACCTGATTGGCCACAAGGACCCGCCCTGCAAGAGACAAGTGCTGGGAAGACCAGTGGCAGAGCTTCCTGCGAAGCGACTGCAAAACCGGTGCAAACTGCTACTGGGGAGTGATATCCAGCCCAACCTGAAAACCCAGATAGCGACAAGACTGACCTCGCTGCAACCATGTAAACCCCTCAGTCACACCCCAAGTCGGAACATCCTTTGAGCCAACCAGCATACCATATGACTTGTGCCAGTTAATGCGAGCACCACTGGCCAAGCAATAAACATCGAGAACTGAACGCGTCACATCAAGGACTGCAATGGCATAACGGACCATAAGCAAAGTATCATCAGCATACTCCTGATCAATCAGGTCTCGCTCGCCTGTAAGTGGCAAGGTGACTCCCTGTATATCTCTCTGCCGGGCATGAAGAAAGTCAGAAAGTGCCTCTCCCACAAATAAGTACAAAAAGACTGCAAGGGGGCATCCTTGTCTCAAATAGCGAGAGATGTCAAAAGATCGGCCAACAAAACCCCCAATAGTCACTGCACTGGCTGCTGATCTGTAAAGTGCGGATACACCAGTGATCCACTGCTGCGGAAACCCCATGCGAGCAAGAGTACCCTCTAGGAAGGACCAATCCACCCTATCGAATGCTTTCTCAAAATCAAGAAAAAGCAATGCTAGGGGAGTGCCAGTAGACCGAGCCCACTCCACCGTCTGATGGAAGCAAAAGATATTATCCAGGATACATCTGTCCTGGAGTTTTCAAGGCCAAACAAAATCTACCTCCTTTTTTTAAGCCCCTCTCACAAATATCAGAGCTAGATGTGATGGTAATGTCACAACAATTTGCCACAACCTATATAGTGCAGGGAACATTTGTTGCCATTTTACTTTGCCATGCATCAATGAGTCCCAAAGATGAATAAGATTCATACAATGTGGAAACAAATCTAAATAGCTTAACTCACATTGTTTTTGGTCAATGGCAGGCACTTATCCCACTCCAAATTTGTCACTAAGTCTCTTTAAGAATTCCTTTGCTTGTTGTTGGTTAATCTCTTCATCTCTATGATAGTTTTTTGGTGAGAAGAATTGTGCAACATTGAACAAGGAAAAGTCATAAAACTGCATCTCTAAGTTATCTATAATAAGCCTTTTAACAAAAACTTTAGCCAATGATATTGTGTCTTTTGCACTCCCTCCCGTCCCACTTGTTGAACTTTTTTGGATGGTTGTACTATTTTCATGGGCAAAAATTGTTTTCATTTGACTTTCCGTGTATATGATGCACTTTATTCTTCTTTCCCATCTTCACCTATTCATGAAAAAGCCCATTTAAATTACATTTTTCTTACCCTCATGATTGCCATCGCCATCATTACTCACATTGTTACTTGAGGCACTTGTGTTGCCATGTGACAGTAGTGTATTCTGTTACCACATGGACACACCAAGCATTGAATGCAAATCTATTTGGGGTGCGTCCTTCTTTGGATGACCATACACAATTTACAAATTTGGAACAAACGTTATTAATATACGGGAGAGAGAGAGAGAGAGAGAGTGAGTGAGATTGATTTGAAAGTATTGATTGTGTCTGAGATTCATAACACTTTTATTAAGACTTTGCAATGTTAAACCTTATAGAAATAACAACTCACTAGTGCAGCTATTTTATTACAAAAGTGTTATTCTTATTAAATTTGATTTTTATGCATAGAAAGATGTATAATGAAATTTTTTTTACATAAAAGTGTTATTCTTATTAAATTTGATTTACTAACACCTCATCACTCTGTAGGTTGGGGTATCTCCGTATGTCAGTCCTCCCTGACCAGTCTCAGTCTCTCTCTCTCTCCCTCTCCCTGACCAGTCTCTCTCTCTCTCTCTCTCTCTTGTCACACCGATTGCTCCAGATCCCTTCGTGGAAACGTAGCACTACAAGCACAATAGAGTGTGCTGATTACCCCTAATCCCGTCATTTCCATGGAAGCGCGCATTAGAGTACGCCAATCACCCCAAATAACCTCGGGCCTCGTGGAAACGCAGCACTGCAAGCACAACAGAGTGCAGAATCCCCTTCGCCTCCCAAGCAGCTTTGTCATCACATTTCGATCCTTCTCTTCTGTTCTCGGCTTTCCTCCGTGCAGAAATGAAGTGCTGCAAACACGAGAGAGAAAGAGAGAGAGAGAGAGGGAGGGAGAAATAACATATGAGTGTTAAGGGGGAAGGGAGAGAGGAGAAGAGGGGCGCTACAGCCAGCTTTCCCGAGCCAAAGATGAAGATGATGGGCAAGGGAAAAAAACCATGTCCCATCGATTGGGCACTGGGCATTACGGGTTTGGGGCTCTTTTTAGAGCTTTAAGCCAGGCTTAGCCAGCTAAAAACAAGGCACCAAACTCCAATTTGCTACTATTGCCAATTTTCAAACTTAAGTTTACCAAATTACCTTTTTAATATTATTTGTATTATATTTTTATATATTTTTATAATATAAATATATATATATTCTATGTCATATGCTTTCATATGGAAGGGCAATTTTATGTAATCTTTCTTTGTAATCTAAAAACTGCTTATCCTTCTATCTTGAAGTCTACTTTTAGCTTTGATGTTTTTTTTAATGAAATCTAAAAAACTCCTCGTCCTTCTATCTTGAAGGCTACTTTTAGCCGTTCATATGAAGGGTTAGACCCCCTTGGAAGGGTACTCTAAGGCACCCTTGCCCTTCAAAATTGACGGCTTTGATGAAATATAGCAAGTTTCTTCGTATTTTAGTGTATTTTTTGACAAGCATTTCAATATTTTATGGCCTAAATGCTCAAAAACTGGCGTGACGCTCGTCGAAAAGCAACTATGACTTAGTTTGCAGCCTTCAATTCCTCAAAGGTTTGAGTTGGAACTTGGGATAAAATCTTTCTGAATTTCCTTTTTTTTTCCCATTCAATTTTGATGTCTCTCTCACAGGTGCATCCTGGTAGCGCGTGCAGGAATGCCTCTCGCACCTTCCCGTGAGCATCTCTAGAGACTAGCACCTTCACTCTCATCACTTGCATATGTCTTACTAGGAAATCAAACACCCTTACCAACTAGGCTAGCACTTCTACTTTTTGGTATAAGGTGATATGGAGCACCCATTGGTGCAAACAAATCTTTTGTTGTTATCTCCCCATCAATCATGCACACTTAGATGGTCGGAGGTCTCTACTCTTCTAAAGCCTAGGCCTAGTTCATTAGCGCATTTTTTGAAGATTACATTGATACATAAACCCTTAAGAACTCAAGTTGATTTATGCACTTTGGTCACGCGATGATATGCATATGACTTAAATAGATTTCACAAGACCACAATTGTGCCTTAACAATACTTCGCAAATCACAAATCACCTTAAATACGTTTTGCACGATTGCAAATCCATAAGAACATTATTCAAAATTTCAAATCATGAGAATATCAGCGCCAGTGATTTATAAACCTTACTAGAAATTTATTTAAAACTTGGTTATGTCGCACTATAATTGTAGGGTTGTCTATTGGTCAAAACCAGCTAAAGTGAAATTAATCAATCCCTTCATGATTAAGACAAAGGAAATTGGGAGACCATTTCAATATGCAAAACCATTACAATATGAGCCTTAAACAAGAAGTGTGTGTGTGTGTGTGTGTACACACCCACACACACACACACACACATACACACACACACACACGTATATATATGTATGCATGCATGCATACATACTTTTTTTCAAGTAATGAATGCACACACACACACACACACACACGCATGCATGCACACATGCATGCACGCACAGAGTGCTAGAGAGTGGGTACTAAATTACATGCCGTTATGGGAAACTGGGTAGATTCAAACCCAATAGTTCACACACACACACTCAGAGTGCTAGAGAGTGGGTACTAAATTACATGCTGTTATGGGAAACTGGGTGGATTCAAACCCAATAGTTCCACTAAGGGAGGTGAAGAGGGAGGTTTTCATATTTAATCACACTCCATGAATTATTTACAAAGGACACACCATAAATTTAAAGTCTTCATATTTAATCACACTCCATGAATCATTTATAAAGCACACACCACGAATTTAAGGCATAGATCTTGGATTTTCAATGTAAGTAATTGGTTTTGAGTTGTGAAGTGCAATCCCAACATTGTGAGAGTATAACCTTAATTAACCTAAGGTTGTGAGTACTTGTGGTTTTGAGTTGTGTAAGTACGATCCTAAGGTGGGAAGATTGCCAACCTAACGATGTGAGTACTTGGTTTTGAGTTGTGCAAATACACGCCTAAGGTGGTAAGGTTGCTAACCTAAGGATGTGAGTACTTGGTTTTGAGTTGTGCAAGCACAATCCTAAGGTGGTACGATTGCTAACCTAATGATGTGAGTACTTCATTTTGAGTTGTGCAAGTACGATCCTAAGGTTGTGAGTACTTGTGGTTTTGAGTTGTGCAAGTATTTGGTAAGATTGTTAACCTAAGGATGTGAGTACTTGGTTTTGAGTTGTGCAAGTAACCTAAGGTTTTGAGTTGTGCAAGTATATGCCTAAGGCGCTAAGATTGTTAACATAAGGTTGTGAGTACTTGGTTTTGAGTTGTACAACTACATGCCTAAGGTGGTAAAATCATAACCTCAATTAAACTAAGGTTGTGAGTTGTGTGCAAGTACAATCCTAAGGTGATAAGATTGTGGACCTTACTTTACCTAAGGTTTAGAATACAATTCTACAATCCTAAGGTGATAAGATTGTGGACCTTACTTTAACTAAGGTTTAGAATACAATTCTATAATCCTAAGGTGGGGAGACTTCACCTTGAGGCGTGGGGGGCAAAGTGGCTTCAAAGGTACGCGTTCAAACCTTACAAGTCTCTTTTTCTTCTAAAGTGGGCAGCTTCACATTGCCAGCCTTCTCTCTTGGGCACCCTTGGTAGGGGAGGGTTTGCATGCAAAAACACACGGTAACTGCTGGTACTGCTCTCTGTGTGTGTGTGTCTGTCTCTCGGTCCTCTGTTTATGGATACTCGGTGAGCACATGGGGCAAACATGTTTCATGGGAACAGGAGTGCTCATTTGTGTGCTCACGGTTGTGTTGTTGGCTGTGTTTCCCCGTCCAAGTGCTAGATTGCAAGAAGAAGAAGCAAAGCCCCCACCGTCTTATGATAACAAGCACCACCCCAAGCCCAAGCCCAAGCCCAAAATCATCCTCTACCTGCACTCCAGCCCAAGGTCAACAACTGCTGCAGCTATGGTAGGAAGGGAATACAGCGCCATCGCCATGGTGTTTGACAGTCCCCTCACAAAGGGGCCTCTCCTGAACTCAACTCTCGTGGGGAGATGGCAAGGCCTGGCCCTCCCTTCATCTCTTCCATATGGAGAATTCTTCTACATTGTGACCATCGCCATTGACAGAGCTGGCAGCTTGTGCTTGCGAGGCACTACGAGTGCTAAAATCCCCACCATCGTGAACACTACTTGGGAGGTTCCCATCGTGGGTGGCACAAGGGACTTCCGCTTTGCAAGAGGCTATGCGGTCGTTCACACGCTTCAGAGATCCGTTGAAAGCTCCCTTTCTTCTGTCCGCATACATCTCCGGGATACCCATTAAACCATTCTTTTCCAACTAAAGGTTTGTTCCCATGGCACTTGGACAATTCTCACACGTACAAGAACCACACACGTGCAAGAACTGCTTATTGCATGTGAGAATTGTACTCAATGATTAATTTTTTGACACCCCCTTATCCAAGAATTGCCTAGAATTGTAGTATACTATGTAATAAAGATTCTTTGACATAAAAATAAGGCCCCTCTACATTGTTTTGTTAGGCATTTAAAAACCGAAACAATGCATGAATCCCAAATTTTGGGAAGATCCCTCCTTGTCCCCGTCACCCTCCCAAAGTCATGGACATGAAGTCTCTGTAAGGAAACACAATAGTGGAAGCATAGTATAAAGCATTGAATTGCAGATCTATACAGACTATGGACAGATGATGTCTCCATCATGTGAGGCATAATAGACAGTAATTCCTCTCAATTGTGTGAGTAGGATAGGTTGCTCCCTAATACTATTCCAACATACATCTCAATCTACACTAGAGCCATTTATTATAAGTAATCCAAGCTAGAGGACATCTTCATCTAAACTAGAGGAAATTTATTAAAAGTCTTTTACTATGGTCATTCTAAGTCTCTGCTTGACAAGGTCATTCATGTGTACTGTCACTTGAAGTTTCGAAATTACGTTTCTAGCTACCATTGATGGTTTCTTTCTCTTGCTTGGAAGGAGTGTTATCACATGGCTAGGATCAAAAGTATAGAGTTTTATATTTCATACTTTAGTATCATATGTTACAACCTAGATGTGCCCAAACACCTTGATTCTTGATTATTTGAGAGCTTGAGAAAGAGGGAAAAAACATGATTAATGGCCAATTAGGATGCTGACGATTTTGTTAACTAAAGTTGTCTGTGATACCAACTTGAATTTATGCCTCAATAGGGTGTATAGAAATGGATTAGGATCAACATTTTGACATCACAAGAAATGCAAGAATCTGACTAAGGTAAATGAAAAGCCTGGATGAAGTCAACAAGCTCTCTGAAGGATTGATGGGGAAATGGGTTGAATCTGAAGCTCAGACTCTTTGTTGCCATTGTGGATGTGGGAGGACTAAGGTTTGATGAGTTGGTAGAGGGGACCAAGAGGGCCGAGAAGAACTCATGCAAGAAAACCAAGTCTAGTAGCAAGGATCCGACATGGCGAGCAGACAAAAGAGCAACAACCTGTGGTGGAAGCCAATGCGCAAGAACTACAAGGACAAATCAAAGATCTGCACAAAAGAGCCTCGAGGTAGAAAATATGAAGACTCAAAAAGGGTCACTCGCATAGGCAACTCTCTAATGCAACTAGAGGAAAATAAAAAGGAAAAGAAATAATGCTCCTCTCAGCCTACATCCCTTGATAATATGACTCCATTTCAAATGTGTCGATTTAAAGTGGAAAGAACATCTTTGGTGTTTATAGAAGGTTTTTAGAGAGATATAGGTTATACCGCATCTCTCTTAACCCTCCAAAATGCTAACTCACGGTGAGACATGGGGTGATTCTAGACACATTATCTTAGAAATTGAAATATCCATTGATGTGGCAACAAGGAGCAACTCATTCTTCAATTGCCACATCCAACTAACCTCAATCATGTCCATGCTACATGGGACCTATGGCTATTATAAACACTTTTCCTCAATCTTGTATGCCAACATAGCTATACCCCTTTATCATGTGCTTGTTGTTTTGAGTGGATTAAGGAGTGATAAAGAGATTTTGAAACTCTTAAGAAAGCTTTGGTAAGTGCACCAAACTCAAAATCTCCTAATTGGGATGTTATCTTTCATGTGCACATAGATACCTTTGCCTTCACAATGCTAGCCCAACCTTGTTAGCTTTGCTAGACACAAATTGCAATGATGGCAAAGAGCAAAGGTCTTTTAATGGTCTATGATGTCAAGAAATATTGCCATTATCTTTTGGCAAGACCAAATTTATTTCTTTGTGGACTATCAAGCCCGTCTCTATCTTGTTAACAAACCATGTGCTATAGGAAGGATTGTATGTTGTTGCTAATTCTCATGGAGTTTGACTTCACAATCACTGTGTAGAAAGGCTCACAATGCATGCATGCCAAGCTTATACATAATAGAGAATTGCTAACTAGTAATGGCAGATGACGATCTACCAGATTCTTCATTCTTCAAAATTTATCTTGTTTTTGAGTAGGTAGAAAAAATTATTTGCTATCTAGCCAATGGCTTGCAAGTTTAGCACAAAAATTAGTCAAGATTTGAAGCCATAATTATAGAAGCTACTAACTACTTTTAAAGATGTGTTTGCATGGAGATACATGGACATGAAGGACATTGATCCTAGCTTTTATCAGCATAAGATCTTCAAGGAAGATGCAATTCCAATCAAATAGAATATATATTGCAGGAATGTGAATTGTGCAAATCAAGGAGGAGATACATAAGCTACCTAGGGTGGGATTCAGTGGAAAAAGAAGAATGGCTATCACCTATAGTTATTGTCTTGACTACCATTTCCACTACCATTCATATTTTCTATGTTGGATGTAGCAGCTAGACATGAGATGTACTCCAACCTGGATGGATTCAATGTTGGATGCAACACACGAGATTTACTCCTTTTTGATGGATTCAGTGGAGTAGAATTAGGTCCGAAAGGACCTATAAAATCAAGAGAAAATAAAATTTCATCCAATGTGATGACTTTTAGGTTGAATAATGTACTTGCAATATTCCAAAGAATGGTTCAAGAAATCTTTTATGAGTACTTAACTACTTACATGAGAGTGTTTGTTTATGATTTCAATGTGTTCAAGAAACAATAAAATCACTTGCATGAGTTAATGTTATCTTGATGATTTCATTGTGTTTAAGAAACAATCACAGCACTTCCACTAGCTAATGCTATGTTTGGAAAAATGCAAGAAAGCGAGGCTTATTCTAAATCTAGCCAAATGTGGGTTTGTAGTAAAAAGTGGATGCCCTGCTAGGGCAAACAATGTTAGTAGAAGGCTTAGCAATAGATCCAACCAAGATAGAAGGGATTGTAAAACTATCAACACTTGCACAAAACCATCTAATGCTATGTTTAGAGAAATACAAGAAAGAAAGGCTTAGCCTAAATATAGCCAAATGTGTGTTTGTAACAAGTGGATCCCTACTAGGGCACACAATGTTAGTAGAAGGCTCAGCAGTAGATCCTACCAATATAAACTATCAATGTTTGGAGAAATACAAGAAAGAAAGGCTTCTTATAAATCCATTCAAATGTGTGTTAGCAACCGAAGGCTTAGCAATAGATCCAACCAAGATAGAAGTAATTCTTGTGAAACTGGCAACACCAAGGAGTGTCCAAGAATTGACAAGATTCTTGGGAGAGATTAAATGGCATAGTAGATTCTTGGGAGAGATTAAATGGCATAGTAGATTCTTGAAGCATCTCACAAACATGGCAATGCCACTATATAGTGAAAAATGTGAAGTATGTCTGGTTATTAGGAGGGTGTCAAGAAGCATTTTGGAATTGAAGGGAATGCTTGATTTAGCACCCACTATAATTTTGCTTATAGGTAGTCGTAAAGAAATGATTAAATGTTGGCATGGTACATGATTGTAATAAATTTTAGTTTTTTGATATATTTTAAGGTTACTTTTTAAAAATTATAACCTTGAGCAAAATTAAATCTGGTTAAATGCTATGCTTGTTTCAAATACAATGTGCCTATGAATCTCTTGGTTTTAAGTTGTCTAAACACACACGCGCCTGCATGCATGCACAGAGTGCTAGAGAGTGGGTACTAAATTACATGCCGTTATGGGAAACTGGGTAGGTTCAAACCCAATAGTGCACACACACACTCAGAGTGCTAGAGAGTGGGTACTAAATTACATGCCGTTATGGGAAATTGGGTAGATTCAAACCCAATAGTTCCACTAAGGGAGGTGAAGAGGGTGGTTTTCATATTTAATCACACTCCATGAATTATTTACAAAGGACACACCATAAATTTAAAGTCTTCATATTTAATCACACTCCATGAATCATTTATAAAGCACACACCATGAATTTAAGGCATAGATCTTGGATTTTCAATTTAAGTAATGGGTTTTGAGTTGTGGAGTGCAATCCCAACATTGTGAGAGTATAACCTTAATTAACCTAAGGTTGTGGAGTGCAAACCCAACATTGTGTGTGTGTGTGAGAGAGAGAGAGAGAGAGAGAGAGAGAGTGTGTGTGTGTGTGTGCGTGCATTTCTTTTCTTTCAATAAACCTCTTCTATGGCCATGGACTCCATAAACCTACATGTCTTACTATCAAAATATGCTTAAATTCAACCATTAGATCAACTTTGTATACAAAGAAAATTTATTTTCTTAAACAACGCACTAACCCCATGTAAGAGATTCATCAAATTATATTGGGTCTAAAAGTAACGTCAATTTTATCACCTATCAGTTTGTTGATAGCACGCTACGTACAACACGCAATGTAGAAATGTGTATTGGTACAAAACTTATCCGTGCTCAAGGGAAAGTATGATCTAGAGATGCTTAAACAAAGCAAAAAAGAAAAGAAAAGTGAAATTTGTCGGCGTGTGAACATGCTTAATTTGCATGATATAGAAATTGCTGTGTATAGATTTGAGTTAAAAAACTTCTTGACACTTGCACTAGAGAATAATTGATATTTTTAACCAAAAGGTCCAATGACTCTCGTAGTGATTTAGAAGAGTTTCTTCTCTTTTGTAATTCTTTTTTTAATTGGACATTTTTGGGTTTAGAGTAAAATGTAAGTAATGTTTTATGCATTTTTTTCACAAAAGTATTGTTTTTTTTTAAATGTTTGATATGAAAGTGTATCTTTTGTCTCCATAAATTTTTTAAAAAAGGTATATTTTTGGGTTTTTTTTCCAAAAATGGAGTTGAGTTGTCATTTGCATGATTTTGTTATTGTTTTTCATAACTCGCGCTATTCCACGTGGACTAAGCTTTGTGAGAACACTTTGAAGGAACATTGTTCTGTGATGTTGGAGAGTGACATGAGCCCTATCCTTTGTGCGATGCAACTATGGACTTCTCCCTAGAGCACGTCTTGCAGATGCTAACCCACCTTTCAACCATATGGATTGAGCTTTGTAAGGACTCTTTGAAGAAACATTGTTTTATGGGTTGGTCTACTAAAAATCATAGCACAAATTTACAACCTTTGCTTGTTTAGTTCCACTTGCTTCTCTATTGCCTCCATCTTTTGTTCACCCAGCTTTTGTTGGAGTTGCTCTTGAGCCAAATAATGTGATTGGAATTTGAACTTAGAAGGTAGCAATGTTCACTGCATGGGTGGGCATGTCTACCTCATGGTGGATAACATGTAAATCCTTGATTTGTTATTTTTGGGTTTATCCATAGTCACTAGAAGGGTGTGACCTTGCATTGCCATGGTGTATGAGGCCATATGCACATGAGCTTGCATGCCTCTAAGAAGTAATTTTATGTGTTTTCCACCATATTAAAGTCAAGGGCTTGAGAGATATTAGCAAATCAGAATAGACACCATATTAAAGTCAAGGGCTTGAGAGATATTAGTAGATCAGAATAGACACCATTGAATGGATGTTTGTGGGCTACCATGAGTGTGAGTTTGGAGCGAGCTTGTCTTGACAACCAATCTCTCTATATCCATACCTCCCTACTTCTTTTCACTCTTCTTTCCTCGTCCTCCTAGCCCGGCTCGACCCAACCCTTCAATCCTCTCTCTCTCTCTCTCTCTCTCTCTCTCTCTCTCTCTCTATCTCTCTCTCTTTCTCTCTCTCTTTTTCTCTCTCCCACCAACCCTCTTTATTTTTCTGCTACACTCTCTCTCTCTCTCTCTCTCTCTCTCTCTCTCTCTCTCTCTCTCTCTCTCACTAATTTTCTGCCAATCACTCTCCCACCCATCATCCTCTCTAACTTTATGATAGTCTCTCTCTCTCTCTCTCTCTCTCTCTCTCTCTCTCTCTCTCTCTCTCATTTTTTACCCCTCTCTCTCATGTGGGTTACTACGTGGAGGGAGAGGAGAGAGGGGGTGGGAGTGGGAGAGATGACAAACGAGAGAGGTAGATGGAGACATAGAGAGAGACTAGAGGGGGAGAAAGAGATAAATAAGAGAGGGAGAGAGAGACTTGGAGAGAGGATAATGAGAGAGGTAGATGGAGACAAAGAGAATAGGAGGGGGGGAGAGAGAGAGGGAGAGGGGAGAGAAGAATATGAGAGAGGTAGATGGAGACAAAGAGAATAGGAGGGGGGGAGAGAGAGAGGGAGAGGGAGAGAAGAATATGAGAGAGGAAGAGAGAGAGTAAGGGAGGTATAGGAGAAGGAGGGGAGAGAGAGAGAGAGCGAGAGAGAGAGAGAGAGAGAGAGAGAGAGAGAGAGAGAAGAAGAAGAAGAAGAAGAAGAAGAAGAAGAAGAAGAAGAAGAATAGGAGAGGGGGAGGGAGAGTAAGGGAAAGAGAGAGGGGTAGAGGAGGGGAGAGAGAGAGAGAGAGAGAGGAACAAAGGAGTTGCAATAAGGTGGGAAGAAGGAGGGGGAGGCGGAGGCTGGGCTAGCTGCGAAGGAGGAGGCTGCGTTAGGTGGGGATGGGACTGGGCTAGGAGGAAGGATGAGGAGGGGAAAAGAGAGAGAAGACAAGGGTAATAGAGGGTATAGAGAGATATTGGTTGTAAAAAAAAGCTTGCTCTGTGCCTATTCTTGGTTGCAAATACCCTCTTGTCTCATAGCTATTGTGTTGTCTCCTCAGAAGTGTATGTCCCCAAAGGCTCTCTCTCTCTCTCTCTCTCTCTCTCTCTCTCTCTCTCTCTCTCTCTCTCTCTCTCTCTCTCTCTCTCTCTCTCTCTCTCTCTCTCTCTCTCTCTCTCTCTCTCGCAAAACAGTTCCTATCTTGGGAGAGACCTTAAGGATTGGATGGATGAGAACATCGCATATATCTAAGACCATGACAAAGTCCCAACCAGACTTTAGCTCTCATTCAGACACCAATGTATGGTATAGACTAGATCAAAATGCTAATAAACAAACTAGGACACTACTTTGAGAGTAATAACACAAATGCTACTTTAGGATAAGCCATTGTGAGAGAGAGAGAGAGAGAGAGAGAGAGAGAGAGAGAGAGAGAGAGAGAGAGAGAGAGAGTGGGTCAAGCTTCCATTGGAGTGGAATCCCAGGCGACTTGCATTCATGAGGTGGGTGACACTTTGAATGTGCATTTGTGTGCTAGGCCGCCAGGACTTGTTGGTTTCCCGATTGAGCTACTGTGCTCTCGAGTGTAGAAGGGCAAAGCCCCCTGACATTTGGTTACACCCTGCACCCTTCCCATGGTGCTAGGGCTTCCCATTGACCCAAGGAATGACATAAAAAACGAGAGGTATTTGGCTTGAATAAATGCTCTTTGATGAGCTTTTGAACCATGTAAACCATTCAACTTCAATTCACACATATTTTGAGTGGATTAGGGTTTTGTGACTGGTCAAACTATCTCTCATGGACCTAGAATTTGGTATCTGATTGGTGAGGTCGATGGCTCATCTTGTGGCTCTTAGATAGTACTTTCTAACCATCATATGCATTCTATAATAACCCAAAAAGCATTTGTGTGACTGAATTAGACTTTTGTACCTCATCTTAGTGAGCGATTAAAACTGCAAAAATAGGAATCCTTTTGCAATCGACATAATTGGAATGTGATAATACATGCCAAATGGCATCCAAAACATCATCTAATGCATAAGAAGACCTTTCATGATTTCATATTTCACACATGTTTCCAACCAATATGTTAAACTTCTATACATGAGACCTTTTGAATGCCCATCTTTGCCTTGTTCCACGATCATCCATACATTCCCATGTGAACCAAGTATGAGGATAAGTTTGGAGTTCAATATTGATGTGATGAGGATAAGGATAAGTATATTCAATGCCCATATTTGCCTTGTTCATGTGAGCATCCATACACTCCCATGTGATGAGGATAAGTTTTGGATTTCAATATTGATGATGAGGTTAATCTGTCTTCCTCCATATATACCTAATCCTCCCACTACCTCCTTTTCCAAGGCAATCAGTGGTAGCGAAATTTAAGAAGACTGTCCCTCTCGGCTTCTCTTCCACCTGTAGCCAAGAGTACCCTCACAACTTACTAATTTCTATGAACTTGGAATTGAAAGTTGTAATATAGAGAGAGCCTTGCAAATGAGATTTATGTAAAAGTTCACTTCCAATCCATAGTATGGGTTCATGCTTTTGAACACCACTTTGATCCCAGTGCTCTCCATTCCACCATATCCATCCATAAGACTTCCATCAAGCATAAGCCTCTTACCAAGACCAAGCAAAACACAAGAATGCATAAATATGTCCACTCTTGCTTTCTATCTTCCAAAAATGATGAATGCTTCCACCTATTCTCTTAGCCTTGTATGCATGTGGCAAGAGAGAAATAGGGAGTCACATCAACATAAGTATGCATTTTAGTATAGCAATTACCATCCAATTGGCAACAACCATAAAGCATTCTCACACATCCAATGGCATAAAGGGAGCCATTAATGCTTGATAAAGCTTCAATGGAGCATGTAGAAGCTCAATGTTGGCAAAATCAAATGAATCTTGCACTTAATTGCTCAATAACATATATAGAGGCAAAATCCCCTTGACTATGCTTACCAATGGATAAGGTTTTGCCAAGGATATGAGAAGGATTTTAAACTTGATCAAGGACCTTCCAAAAGCTTCAAAGTACTACTCATAAAACTCTAACATACCTTCAACACTGACTAATGGCTAGTTCAAGGTCTAATGAAGCCTTTCTCCATGGCCCCACTATTGGAATTAGGGTTGCACGAAAGCACACAAAGCTTGGAGAAGAAGGAGCAAGAATGCACACAACACAAAGTGTATTAGATTGTGTCAATGTACAAAAGATAAGTTAGCCCTAGAAGGATGGGCGTATATACAAGCCGGGGGAAAAAACCTCTTAAAGAGGGAAAAAGTGCCCCGGCGGTCCTAAGTGTGTTCACACACATCACTGCCTATATATATATGGCAACAAATCCCCCCTGGGAGTGATGGTGTGAACGAGAGCTGGCACTCATGTATAGGGGAGTGCCATGCCCGAAATAGATCAGTCCACAAAGGGGAGCAAGCCCAAAGCTTTGCGGAAAGCTTCGAACTTCTCACGAGGAAGCGCCTTTGTGAAAAGATCGGCGAGGTTGTCCTGTGTTGGCACATAGGCCAAGCTCTCTCCTACTGAGAGTCTCTCCCTGACATAGTGATAATGCACCTCAATGTGCTTTGTACGAGCATGAAAAACTGGGTTTCTCGCAACTGCCAATGCACTCTGACTGTCAGTGAAGATAGAGGTGGCAGACTCCTGTCCAACACCCAAGTCAACCATAAGCCGTCTGAGCCACACACACTCAACCGTAGCTGTGAAAGCTGCCCTGTACTCAGCTTCACAACTCGAAGTGGCCACAGTAGGTTGCTTTTTGCTCAACCAAGATATGCATGAGCTACCGAGCATGAAACAAAAACCACTTGTGGACACTCTTGTGTCATAGCAACCAGCCCAATCTGAGTCCGAAAAAACATGCAAATCTAGCCGCAATGATCCCCCCTTGGGATAAAACAACCCAAGATGTATGGTGCCACTCAAGTAGCGAAAGATGCGTTTAACTGCCTTCCAATGCTGAGACTCTGGGCTATGCATAAACCTGCTCACCTGTGAGACTGCAAACTGAATGTCCGGCCTCATAATGCATACATAAATGAGGCAACCAACAGCTGTCTGATAGAGTGTGACATCAAAGTGATCTCCAGCATCATGAAGACTCAACTTAAACCTGTCTCCATTGGAGTAGCAATAGGCTTGCAGTCTTCAAGGCCAAATCTCCGCAACAATGTCTCAATATACTTTGTCTGACACAAAGCAATACCTCCATCACACTGCTTAAATTGTATCCCCAAATAATGATGCAAATGCCCCAAATCTGACATCTCAAAAGAGGCATTCAAGTCAGCCTTAAAATCAGCAATATGACTCTCATTTGGTCCTGTGAGCAGCATGTCATCGACATAGAGAGCAATGATTAGATGTACATCATCCACATGTTTAACATATAAAGTGCTTTCTGTTGGACTATTCTGAAAACCATGTGCAGTCAAATATGCATGTATCTTTTCATACCAAGCTCGTGGAGCTTGCTTTAAACCATATAAAGCCTTTTTCAACCTGCACACTTTGCTTTCCTGCCCTCTTTGAACAAAACCACGAGGCTGCGATACATACACCTCCTCATGCAAATCTTCATTCAAGAATGCAGTCTTTATGTCCAACTGATGTACATTCCAACCATTATGAGCTGTCAATGCACAAATGCTACGAATGGTAGTCATACGACAAGTGGGAGCAAAGGTCTCATCAAAATCAATGCCCTTTTCTTGAGCATAACCCTTTGTAACAAGTCTAGCCTTATAGCGATCAACACTACCATCTGGCTTTCGTTTCAACTTAAAAACCCACTTACATCCAATGGCCTTTTTACCAATAGGCAAATCACACAAAGACCATGTTCCATTCTTCATTATAGCATCATATTCACTTTGCATTGCAGCCAACCAATTTTCTAAATTTTGTGCCTCATCAAATGAAAGAGGTTCTTTCTCTTCACATATACTAGACACAGCAGCCAAAGCATAACAATCTGATGTATAAGAGGCATGCTGAAAACCTGAACGAGTACGACTAGTCATAGGTGCATCAATCTTACTATCACGCAAGGTTTGCACCAGCCATTTAGGCATACCTCTAGCCTGCTCATTTTCAGCCCTATCCTCATGAATTACATCCTGTAAATCTGCATCAGAAATAGGCTGATCTATGATGTCGTTTGAAATCTGCATAGGCTGAATATTTACCTCATTAGGACTTACATTTGAATTCCCACCTGTAAATAGAGGCAACAGCGTATCAAATACATCCCGTGAGCTCACACCTCTCTTTGGTACATGATAACAAAGGCTGCACAGCATCTTCCACAAAAACAACATCTCGACTAATCAAGATACGCTTGACTATGGATGATACAATCTGTAACCCTTGCTCTCAGCACTGTAACCAACAAAAATGCATTTGACAGCCTTATCATCCAATTTTCTGCATTGTTGTACAGGCACTAAAGCATAGGCCAAGCAACCAAAGACACGCAAGTGACCAATAGAAGGTTTCTTGCCATGCCAAGCTTCATATGGAGTAATAGACTGCAAGGCCTTAGTGGGACACCTGTTGAATACATATGCAGCACACATGACAGCCTCAAGCCAAAACGCATGTGGCAAAGCTTGGCTCTTGACCATACATCGTGCCATCTCCATAAGTGACCTGTTCTTCCTCTCAGCAACACCATTTTACTGAGGGGTATACGGCACTGTACATTGGTATTTTATCCCACGACTAGCCAGAAATGCAAACTCTTTAGACATGTACTCCCCCCTCGATCAGAACGAAGGGTGCCCACAGTACAATTGGATACATTTTCAACCATAAGCATAAACTGTTTGAAGCACAAAAACACTTCGGACTTTGCCTTCAGTGGATATACCCATGCATGCCTTGAGTAATCATCAATGAAAGTCACGAAGTACAAGTGTTTACCAAATGACGGAGTTTGCATAGGCCCACATACATCACTATGTACAAGTTGCAATTTGCGATTGGCCCGCACAGAACCATCCTTTGGAAACGCAGAACGCTACATTTTGCCCAAAATACAGCCTTCACAAACATGTTTTAATGGTGCCTCAAGAGGGGGCAATGAAGCAACCATATCAAATTTCTGCAAACGCAGCAAACTAGCAAAGTTTAGATGACCAAAACGAGCACGCCATAGTTTTGCATCTGAAACTGCCTTTTCATCATAAACTGCATTTGCTGAATCTTCCACACACTTGTCATAAGAATTGAGCCTATACAGCCCACGAAACAAGGTGCCAGATACAATAATCGTATCACCAAAAGTCAAATCATGAACAGTACATCTGTCATCCACAAATTTGACTACAAGTCCAAGTCTAGCAAGTGCAGAGATAGACAATAGATTCTTCTTTATCCCTGGCACATACAAAGCATCTGAAAGTGTGAAAGCGCTGCCATTTGCAGCAGTAAGCATAATTTTACCAATGCCCTTCACTGGGTAAGAAGCATTATTGGCACATGTGATAGTATTCCCATTAGGGACAGCCTCAAGAGGAGTGAACATATCACGATGCGAGGTAATGTGCTTTGTAGCACCACTGTCAAAATACCATACATGAGAGTCAACAGAAACTGCCAAACATGCATCATGTACAGATGGGTCATACTGGCAATACACGCTAAACGCCCATTCTGTATCCTGCACAACATTTGCAGAATCTGCATTTGTAGAAGCATCCGCTATTGTGGCTGCATTTGACTCTTTCTTCTTTGCCTCTTTAGCCTTTAGCTTAGGGCAATTCTTAATGACATGATCATTTGCCTTACAATAGTTGCACCTGGTCTTTTCTTGCCTTTATCAAGAGCCTTCTCAGACTTATTGTTGCTACCTATGGGAAGGAGAAGAAGTTGCAGACCTACTAATAGGAGAAGAAACAGTGGAAGGGGCTGCCTTACCACTTCTTCTCTGCTGCTAAGCAGCAATAAATGCTTGATCAACTGCACGCTGCCTGGCCCTGTTTTGCCTGGGCTGCGCTTCTTGCAAGAGCTTGTTGACTAAAGTATCATACTTGACAGCATCAGGTCTGTCCTCATTAAGAAGTCTCCACGTGGAAGCAAAAGTCTGATATGTCTCAGGTAAAGCATCAAGAATAGTCTGCACAAGAGAATGATCAGGAATAATCTCACCTGCAAAAATCAACTGTTCTTTGAGATCTTTAATCTCAGCAAGAAAAACATTCATGTTATCATCTTCCTGCATAATCTTCAATTCTAGCTCTTTACGCAGGTAAGCGATTTTTGCCTCGTTACGACCTGCATACAAACCAGCTAGGATATCCCAAGCCTGTTTTGCTGTTTTAGCTGAATGAATATGTGGGGTGATGTTACGTTTGACAGAAAGTGCAATCAAGGCATGAGCCTGCGCATCTTTACCATCCCAACGAGCTTGTTCAGCAGTGGGTAAAACAGCAGCAACAGTAGAGCTACTAGAACCTGCAACATTCTCAACAGATCCTACATCCACAGAACCTGGACGTATATCCGTACCCTGCACAATGTTCCACACTCCTTTTGCAACCAAAACATGCTGCATCATGTATGCCCAAAGTGGGTAGTTGCTGTCTCCATCCAGTTTGTCTTCAGCAGACAACATGCGAAATACATCATTGCTGTTATCAGCCATGGCCACTGACTGAAACTGATGCAAAAGCTACCTGTAATGAAGCAAAGACTGAACAGAAGACAACTTGTGCTATGTAGCACGGTCCACAATAGAACACGTATGCCTGTTTTGTAGAAAACTGCACTGTCGAAATTTCTGCAGAAAATGACGAAAACACCTGTGCAGAACTTGAAATGCAAAAACGGAGCCCGAAACGACCTCAGATGCAAATTCTGAGAACGCTAAGCCCTACGAGCTGATTTGCAGAGTATAGGGACCTGCAAGCGCTCGTGAAAACTCACCTCAATCGGAGAACGTGAGTCGGAGGGTGCTAGCGGCATAGCCCTGGGAGCCGATGCCTGCTCTGATACCAATTGTTTGAATTAGGGTTGCACGAAAGCACACAAAGCTTGGAGAAGAAGGAGCAAGAATGCACACAACACAAAGTGTATTAGATTGTGTCAATGTACAAAAGATAAGTTAGCCCTAGAAGGATGGGCGTATATACAAGCCGGGGGAAAAAACCTCCTAAAGAGGGAAAAAGTGCCCCGGCGGTCCTAAGTGTGTTCACACACATCACTGCCTATATATATATGGCAACACCCACCATGAGTATTTCTAAACAAGGAAATATGTAGCCTCTTTAAAAATGCACTGTTGCCTGCTAACTGTATTTTTTGCCACTTCATACCATTCAAGGACATCATCAAGCTCATTTTCCACGCCCTTACGTTGAGTGGTATGAAACTAGAGGGAGGACCATATCTTGGAAAGGGTATGGTTGGTTAGGGTAGAATAAGGTAGCGATGTACAGATGAAAAAAATTACAACACTTGCTGGTAATCCGTTTGCACTACGTGTTCCTTGACCTGCTTCTTGAGATTGCTCATAGGAAACATGCTTCCAGTCGTGTGCAAGACTTCTCAAGCTTCGAGCCTCATTGTTGTAAGTGGATGGTAAAATTGATGCATCTTGGGGGCTATACAAGTTTATACTGTGCCAAAACAAGAGTGTGAATGGTAGACTTTGGGTCTACTTAAAGGAATGATGACTTTCAAGCTCAAAAGTTAAGAGCTTTTGACAAGAAGATGCTCATACACTATGCTAAAGCATGCATCATGAAGAGGCATGATAAATATGTATGAGAAATTAGGGCTTATAGGCTTTAGTGCAAGAAATAGGCTTATAGGCTTTAGTGCAAGAAATAGGGTTTTCCTACACCAAATTTCACAAGAAATGGATCAAAGCAAAGCTTTGATATACCATTACAAGAGAGGGCTAGGCGCACTCAATTGGAGTACCATGGTTACACTCTTTACCTGCTTGCACTCCTGGCTTTGGCATGCCACCCTCATAGCCACATGTGCTTATGGCATTGCCCTAAGCTCCAAAGACCACTCGCTTCAATATGGACACCCTCACTAACAAATTGCCACCTGAATTTTCTATCTTTACCTTTAGGATCTATTCTCATCAAAAGCACATGCCCATGTAACATAAGTATGCCCAAGTGGATTTCTCTCTCTCTCTCTCTCTCTCTCTCTCTCTCTCTCTCTCTCTCTCACACACACACACACACACACCCACACACACACACCCCACACATGTTATTCACACACATCTCAAGTGGAATGCCAGCAAGAAAGTTTCTTTGTCCTCCAAGCTCCAAAGACCACTCGCTTCGATAGTGGACACCCTCACCAACAAATTGCCACCTGAATTTTCTATCTTTACCTTTAGGATCTATTCTCGTCAAAAGCACATGCCCATGTAACACAAGTATGCCCAAGTGGATCTCTCTCTCTCTCTCTCTCTCTCTCTCTCTCTCTCTCTCTCTCTCACACACACACACACACACACACACACACACACACCACGTGTTATTCACACACATCTCAAGTGGAATGCCAGCAAGAAAGTTTCTTTGTCCTCCTTATCCCTTATCTCCCCTAACTAATTCCCCCCCTTTTCTCCTCATTTATTGTCTCTCTCTCACTCACACACGTCTCATTTGCTCAGAATTTTCCAATAAAATTTTATAGTTCATCACATCCATGTATAATTATCAAAATTCGGTTAACCTTTGAAGAAAGGTGGAAAAGCTTAATATTTTATGGTTCATCACATCCATGTATAATTACCAAAATTTGGTTAACCTTTCAAGGTGGGAAGGCTTTATAGTCCCTAACATCCATGTATAATTACCAAAATTTGGTTAACCTTGCAAGGTGGTAAGCATGCAATGAAGTGTCCTCTATCCGTGCAATAGATTTGCTCTCTCCCATCATCAATAGATGTTGCCTCGTATACATCCACATAAGAGTACATCGTACCACCTATTCTCCTAGAGGTGGTTGATTGGTCTTGTGTGCTCTATGATGAGCAGTGTGAGCACACTTTTGGCATGCTACTTATCACATTAATCATCATCATGCCAGACTTCATAATATGGATCAACACTTATCACACTATTAACTTCAAGGGGCCTTTGTGTTCCAAGTGTTATTGTCTCCTTAAAAACATCATTGACTTGGCAAAGAATAGAAGAGTATGAGATCTTCTAATTTTCATACTACATTTAAAGTTTTAGCTTATAAGGACCCACTTGGAAATTCAAACACAATCGATCTTATGGTGAAGTTTCACATGTGTACATTAAGGCCACATGAGGCTAAAGGGATACTTTTAAAGGTGGAACGGAGTCGTTCTATCCAAGATAACAATTCTTTGATACATTATCTGTCAGAGGTAGGATCCTCGTAAAGGACAAGAAATCAACACTTTTTTAGTTGGTAGAAGTCTAAGTTATTTGTTATTTAATTATATAGAAATTCGGAAAAAAAAGTTACTCGCATTAAGAGTTTTGAAACGAAGATTGCATATTCATGCTGGTCTATCTATTTTTTCTCATTAGGAGACCGAGCTTTTTCTCAAACAAAAGTGTTAGCATTGGTAGCTTAAAAGACAAATGGAGAGAAGGAAAAAGACAATGTGTATGTAATGCTCACAAAGGATTTTATTACAGGCAAAAGGAAAAGGAAAGTCCTCTCTTTGCTTGTCATGGAGTCCCCTATTGAGGTCTCCTACTTATTTATTTTGGAGGGGGGGGGGGGGTCATCAGCATATATAGAATCCAGGTGCATAGTTGTGGTGTGAAAGAGTACTCATAAGGCAATTTATCTAATATGATAATAATATTATTATTATTATTCAGAAGGTTTAGTTATTATCATTTCTTTGAGGCAGCGTTGGCAGCTTGGGAGGCACTAGTAGTGGGGGTCCCTTTGGGGAGGCCGCCCACTCCTGCTGCCTTGGGCGCCTTCGAGCCGCCCTGCTTTTTGGGCCCCCCGGCAGGTGCCGCTGCTTTCCCGCTCTTGCCCTTCCCAGACATGTCGATTTCTTACCTGCCCAAAAAAAAAAATTTAAAATTAAAAAAAAACAATATAGAAAAACCTTTGGATACATTAACTAGAAGAAAAATATTAAATACCAGCACCCTTTTAAGCAAAGCTAAGCCAAAATCATCATAAGACCTGCATACTAATTACTTGCAAATTAGCAGCTAAATAACAACCCATTTAAGGTGAAGTGCTTGCTTGGAAGCATAATAATTATTCACAAACCATAATTAAATGCATGTAATAAAATGATCAAATTACCTTAATTAAGGGGTGGGCAAAGCCAAGAGACTCTCTTCAAACAACACACAACTTAGCTCGCTTGAGTTGTAGAGAAAGCATGCATGGATGCAAGTATATATAGGTTTTCTAAAAATTATAATTAAGAAGAGATTTGTGTGCTAAATTTCTTGTTTATAATTAAGAAGAGATTTGTGTGCTAAATTTCTTGTTTATGCTCATCGTATCAACCCCGCCCACTTGACGAATAATATCTCATGAGTAGGCTAGAGCCGCTCTTTCTACTAATAATAATGAATTAACATGGTTATTGTACACACAATTTAATAAAAAAGGAATGCACTTGAATAAATTGAATTGGGGTGTGAAGTGGTAGCTCAATTATATTATACCCCACGGACAAGGCCTGTTTAATCATGATTTCAACTCTTTTATATAATTGCCTTGTTCCAATACCAATAATGCATAAAAGCAAAGCATATGCCACCACTTTTTTACTAGTGCACTCAACACCTTCATAGCACATGTCTCCATGTTGTGAAGAGTGAAAGTTCTTGGATGAGCCTTTAGAATCAACCTTCATTTTATTGCCTTGCGTGTAAAAAGGGTAATACCGAGTTGTCTCCATAGCATTGGCCCCTCTACATGAACCATTAATTCGTGTGTAAAGTAACCATCAACACACAACATTTAACTTATGCTAACCTTGATTTGTAGTGCAATGGATAGGGCTCCAGAAATTTCATAGCTAAGTCTTGAGTTTGATTCCCTCTCATTACACTCGTGAGTTTCTTTAAAAGCCTATGGCGAGACTGGGGCAAGACTTGCCTAGGGGGTCTGCGTAACAATCTAGCCAAAAAAAAAAAATCATGAAACTTATTCCTCTTCTTGAACTTAGTATCCAAGCCCACTTTAAGATTTGGGAGATAAAAGAGGGCAATTATCGACAAAATTATGTCAATCATTTCTTCAAAGGTGGGATAAATATTGCCTTAATGCTCCACATTTTTATAAAAGTATTGAGAGATAAAATGGAAAATTATAGACAAAATTATGTCAATCATTTCTTCAAAGGTGTGATAAAGATTGGATTACTGGTCCACATTTTATAAAGTAGCCACCTCCCCTAACAAAAGAGGGTTTGTGTGAGAAAATGAAGACTTTTAAGGTGTCCTTTGTCCTTTAGTCAAGTCCTAAGGCTATATTATAAAGTACTTAGACTTATAATTATTGCAAGGAATTTCGACACTTCAAGTTCATGTTTTTGAGTATATTCCCTTATTGTGCTTGATCTCTATTCAATTATTAATGTGTTTGTTGACATGTTTTGATCCTCTTTAATAACCCTAATTTGTTTTTTAATCCTAGCTTCCGACAAAAAGAATTCCACCAACTATGGTAAGTGGTTGAGAATGAAAATAATGACATAGAAGCACTAAGCTCTCCTCAATACAAATGTGAATGAATATCCCATCACAATTGCTCCTCTCAATACAAATGTGAATGAATATCCCATCATAATTACCCTCAATATTGGCTTAGAACTTTAGAACCTACTCAAGAATAGTATGGACATTCATGTATTTCCTTTGAAAGAAGGACAAGGGGGTCACCTTATATATATGTAATGTAGTAGCCTTAGTGCACGATGAAGGATTTCTTTAAAGAGGCTTTAAAGAGGGACTTACATGGTTATAAATGTAAGAGGGGATTAAATAAATAGTTGTTAAATGTAGGTAAACACCTTAGTGTACCATGAAGGATTTCTTTACCAAGGATTTAAAGAGGGACTTACATGCATATACATGCACGAGGGGATTAAATAAATAGTTGTTTAATGCAATCTTCATGAGGGTGAGCTTTTCCCCTTGAAGTGGAACGTAGTATCATGGTAGGAAATTAGGGTTGAGAGTGTTGAGAAACACACTTGAGAGAAAGTATTGAAGAGCGTTTGAGTCAACCTTGAGTCACCTTGAAGATTGAAGCTCTTGGTGAATGAGAGATTTGAACTAGAAGCTTGTGAAAGGCTTAGAAGAGGCTTGGATTTGATTTCAAGAATTTGTTGGGACTTTCAAGAGAGGCCAAGACCAAAATTGAGGTATAATCAAGTGCCAAAGCTCAGAGAGAAAGCTTGATTAGCCAAAATAAAGTAAGCTTAGTGATAATTTATCTCTAATGAGAATTAGAAGAGCTTGTGGCTATGGCTGTGAGAAATCATAGCTTTGATAAAGAGCTTTGTTCTCCTAGCTGAGATGACTATTATCCAAGCCCTCTTAGGGCAATCAAGGTCACATATAGGCACACTCATAGTAGCTAAGAGAAATTAGGCGATGGTGGCCCATAGATGCGGCATTGTCTATACGACCAAAAAATAAGAGATTTTAGTGGGGGGAATGATAATAGCATAGTGTATACGACCTAATCCACCTAATTGATGTGCTAGGCTAGGGCACCCAGAGCTAGGGAAGGTCCTCACAAAGTTTGGTGGGCAATGGTTGAGCCACTTGGGAGAATTGAATCCATTACCAAGGCAAGGTTAGGCTGGCAGCTTTTGGAAGATAGTGAAAAAACAACTAAAAATAGTTGAATATGGGATAGCCACACAAAGAAACGTCTAAGTATGATGATTAGGATCTTGATACCATGTTGAAATATTGAATAGCATGTGCAAGTTGGCTATGGTGGCTCAAAGACTAATTCAAGATTAAAACACATGATGAGTAAAAATAGTAGAAAGGGTTGTGCACACAAGAGAGACAACAATATTGGGCAAAATAGTTGATAGATTACTTCATAGGTAAGTTCCCTTCTTTTATAGATCCCATAAAACTCAATACCACCTAGTGGTTTCACCAAAACAAGTGGTTTAGCACAAAACTAGGTGCTAGAGAAGTGTCACCCACAAGCTAAGTGATTTGGTCCCTTTCACATGTACACGGTCCATTTGGCCCCATCCTTCTAGGGATGTGTTTTGTGCATATTTCAACACCTATGACCTCTTTGGTTTTTTTTTTGTGGGGCATAAACCTCGAGGCATGCCCTCCATTTTTCATCAATTTTTGCCTCTCATTTCTCCTCCTTTTTCTTGTGGATTTGATAGAGCATGTCTTGGGTGGTGAAAGGTCCATAGTAGTGTTTTAGCTTGCTACTATTCAAATAACCTTTCATCTCAACTCCATCTAAGTTGTTATCTTCACTGCACCTTGAGGAGAAATTCTTATAACTCAGTAGCGACCTTGGCCTATGTACTTGAGTTTTTGTGCTTGGTATTCTTGACATTGTAAACAAGTATCATGCCTCCTACCTTCATCATTGATTTGTTCTTAAGTTAGTGGGCTGTAGTTTTTTAACCCCATTAATTTGTAGGCAGATCACAATCTTTCAATTACGCTAATGCAATCTCTCATGCAATCTATGAGGGGGTTTTTTCCTTTAATATTATGTCTCACTATAGTTCGAAGGCTTAGAACCAAATTTTCCATTAGCATGATTATGTCAAGCCTGAGCTGCAAGCTAGAAAGGTGTGCTATTTGATAGCCACCTTGTAGGCATGGTGTGCTATTTGATAGCCACCTTGTAGGCATGGTGCGTAGGCCCCCCATAGAGTAGAGTGTAACTTATGTCTCTACCATCTTTGTGATAATGGTGCACAATGTCTTATTTGTCCTCTCAGCTTGGCCATTTTCTTGTGGGTAGTAAGGTGTTGACTTTCTATGTACTACAAGGAATTCTTTGAGCATTATTATATTAAGCCCAAATACGAGTTGGAAAGGTGTGCTGTTGACAACCACCTTGTAGAAATGGTGCAATAGCCCCCCCCATAAAGCATAGTTAAACTTATGCTCCTAATCACTTTTGTGGATGCCTCTACCATCCTTGTGAGAATGGTGCACAACATGTCTTGTTTGTCCACTTAGCTTGGCCATTTGCTTGTGGATAGTAAGGTGTCAACTTTCTATGCACTACAAGGAATTCTTTGAGCAAGAACTTCTCCACTTTGTTTATATTTCTAGTGGGTAACCAAAATGACTATGATGGAGGTTTCCTTAGACCCACAAAGTCTAAGCCCTATTTTTCAAATGGTGGTTCTGAAATTACAAGGTTTTTGAGGCATACGATCCTTCTCTTGGACCATGGCAAACCTTTGACATTCATCGCAAACGTTTGTCAAATTCTATGTTGCATCTTCAAGGATTATAGGAGGCAACCAAAAGTCAAGCTTGGAGAACTATTAACCACTTTGTAGGTTAACAC
Organism: Cibotium barometz; assembly: GCF_041138505.1. NCBI lineage: Eukaryota > Viridiplantae > Streptophyta > Polypodiopsida > Cyatheales > Cibotiaceae > Cibotium > Cibotium barometz. Next base: position 32,744,926 of record NC_141072.1, read on the forward strand.
GGTTTTAGCCACTTGAACTACCGTAAGGCATTTCACCATCTTACCTATATGTAATGGATGCCTAATTCTTATAAGATGGTGCTATACTTTATAAAGTAGCTTTACCTTGAGCTGCCAAATGGGGAATTGATAAATGTACATGTAGTGCCAATGGATTATTTTTAAGTTTTATCTAGCCTAGTGTGAAATCTAGTCACTTATACATAAGTTAAGCAATACATAGAATACTTGTGAGCTCTCCTTCTTCTCCCTACCCTCTTGCTTGTGTCTATATTGAATCGTGCTTACTAGATAGGTAGGATTTCTCTTGCATGAGCTTCTTCTCTCTATCTACCTCTTATGTGATTGAATCGTGTTCTATATTGAATCGTGCTTACTAGATAGGTAGGATTTCTCTTGCATGAGCTTCTTCTCTCTATCTACCTCTTATGTGATTGATCCATAGTGTAGGAAACCTTATTCTCACCTCCAACATTTCGGTGTGATAATGAAGTGAGGTCATGAGCTATCACACCTAAAAGGGAAGTTGCATTTATAGCTCTACGATATAGTACTAAATGATATTTAATCTAGAAATTAGGCTAATGTAAGATATTAACTACCTTAAAAAGCTATGCCCCTACCTCTACCACCACTATTATGTGGCTCCATTTGACCGATAGAGCCAACATCATCACATGCCCCCACCTTCCTCTCCCATAGCCCCCCAACTTTTGCTCATATGTGTGCCCATGCTTATTGTGCTCGTGCACCATGGCTTATGCTCATTCATGCACCCCCATAACTAGTTCTCTGACTCAATCCATGCAAGTGCCACCAAAGTAGTCTTTAGTTCCACTCAAAAGGGAGAGTAGGGAGAAAGAGAGTAGGGAGAGAGAGGGGGGGAGAAAGAGAGTAACAAGTGAGTGAGAGAGAGAGAGAGAGAGAGAGAGAGAGAGAGAGAGAGAGAGCCTTAGTCCATCATGGGAAAGAATGGAAACAAAAAACAAAGAAACAAACAAAAGAGGGAGAGTGACAACAAAGACACCGACAAATGAATGTTGACAAAGCTAACAAAGACAAGAAAAGGAACATGAGATTGTTGTGTCCCACCATTCTTTTTTACAAAAACCAAATCCTTAAATGATAAACCTCAGAATAAAAAAAGGCTCTCATTTTTTTCTCTCAACCACAAGTGACAAAATGTCAATGAAAAAAGCAATAAGAGTTGGAGTCATCCACATGGATGGGTACACACACGGGCACACCACCCATCAGCTCAGATAGAAGTCCCATGCATGATGACACCTACATTATTCATAAGGGATTTGTACTTCATGAGCACATATTTCTTACATATGCACTCATAATAGTTAGCACGTGCATTAATATTCACAAGGGCATTATTCACATGCATAATAATTAGCACGTGCATTATTCATCACAAGGGCTTTTTGCACTTTAAGAGCACATCATCTTGCTTATATAGTCACTCATAAATATCTAGCACTTGCACACCAAGCCTCATCATTGACACTAAGAATCATCCATGCACATCTCTAGATGGGGGAACCATGGCGGGAAAAATCATAACCCATGGTACATGAGCCATTTCTTGGGATCCTCTTTAAGCCTGTAGGAACCTCCCAACATCATTGATGAGAACATTTTGTGCAGCCTTCATGAGACCATTTTCCTCTTCTTCAACTAGCTTCATCATTATCACATCAACAAAAGAACCTTACCACCAAAGTGTAACAAGAAACAATGACAAAACACTCCAATCTCAAGTTTCATAATTGAGATCTAGGAATTATACCTTGCCACACCAAAACTTTAAGGACTACCATCAAACATTACAAATCACATGCAGGCAGACTTCATGCATGAATCCACAAGTAACCATGGAACCTCATTCCTTGTATGAACTGACTCATAAACTTGGAGATGAGGCCTCACATCAAGCATCATTTCATCCACATTACATCACATGCAACCTCAACATGTTAAGTCCAGTAGGCTAAACCAAACCTTATCTCCACTTGGGCTGAAAGGTGTGGAGTGTTGTTTTTGTTTTCAACCATATCATGAAGGTTAGATTTTAGTACATAGACTTGTATGCTATGGCCTCTTTCGTTCTTTTTTATTAGGCATTTGTGAGGTATGCCCTCCATTTATATGGCATTAAGCACACTCCCAAAGCATGGTATGAGAAGATAAACACATACTTAGTTTAAAATTATTTTTGCAACATTCCAACTAAGATTACCCTCTATGTAAAGAGGAGTAAAGATTATTTTTTGGTTAATGTCATTTTATACGTTGATGACATGCTATTCACAAGTCCTAATGAGAGGAGAAGATTTCAACCTTTAAGACTAAATTACATGTGTCATTTGAGATGATAGATTTGGACTCATTGCATTATTATTTGGGCATATGCTTTATGTATCTTGATGATGGTATTTTGATGTTGTATTTAAAGTACATATAGAGGCTACTTACACAATGTGTGGTGGCTGGGTGATGGCCTCTACTACACCACCTGCAGGCACACAAGAAGAAGACACAATGGGATCAGAACTGGGGGACACTGATATCCCAGCTCCAAGGGCACCAATCAACCTGGCTATTGTCCCCAACCTTCCAGCTCACATCACCGAATACCTTAACACCCTCCTAACCTCCCTATATGGGCCAGTTGACTACTCAGACAATCCTCTTAGGTCAACACTAACCTCCAACACCTCAGATATTCCACCTAAAAGCCTCTCCTAACCACAACTGACATCTAGCAGACCAAATATCTCCCTAGCTGACACATAATTGTTTGATTTTGCCTCTAAAAGCCTCCACTTGTCCCTAGTGAGAAACCTGTCCTCCAGGATCCTCTACTGTCCTCCAAGATCCTCTATTGTCCTCCAAGGTCAGCTGATCTTACATACACAACCCCAAGACCTTCCTGGACACCTTTGCCCACCTGACCTTCACTTGCTAGAAATTGCCTTAGCAATTTGACACAGATCTGACTGACTCAAAAGCCTATATTAAAATAAAAACCTTGGTCTCACTTTAAGCTCCCTGCTGCTAACTACAGCTGACACACAGTTGCTTTAGATCTAACTATCCTCTCTCAAGGATAACTAAATTGACTCAGCTGATGCAGGTTCTCTCTCCTCTATAACTGCTGGCACTCTTAGACACTCAGAGCACTCAATCCTCACAAGGATGAAACCATATGGACACTCAACTAACTGCAGCCGTCTTTCAACTGCCATAGAAACACCTTCAGCCCACTAGCCTTTCTGACTGCTAACTTCTCTGATTGTCAGTTGTGACCCACAAACACTTTCCCCAAACTCAAACAAGCCAAGGCAAGCCCTTTACATCATTAGTTGATCATACTCATGCCCAGATAACACACAAGAATCACACACTTAGGAGCTTCATCTCCATAAAATCAACCAAACAACATCTTCATCACAACAAACTATACCCCCAAACACTCTATCTACATCAAATAAACAAAACCACTTCATCGTCTCAACAGCCTTGAGACCTGGGCACACACATATCAAAAGAAAACATAAAAGAAACATAGGGATCCCCACAGGTAGTAGACCCTAGCAACATAGTCTCAAAACTCATGAATCATCTGTCTTGCACGACAGGCCACATAAACCAACACAAAGCACACAGCTGATAGAAAGCAACTACAGTTGATCAGAATTGAGCTGAATCAAGTCTCTAACGGAGTTTAGCTCCTCAGAGATCTAAGGGAGGAACACACCTCCTTCAAGACTCGCTGGCCTCCAGCTCTCCCTCTGCTCTATGTTGCCCGCTTCCTTCGTCCCTCAATGTGCTTTCCATTTCCATTTCATGCACTTGATCTTATTCATGTGGTCACCACATCTTTAGCCACTTGGGATCCATTGGATACCATCATATGTAGATTACCTACATCTATCCATCATGTTTAGGATGGGCTCATTATGATCCTCACATATAGCCTACTCCCTAGATGAAAACATTTATATTTTCACTATTTCCCTTATGCTCCAACCTGCACTCCTCCACAAACCACTCTATACAACTTTATCTACAGCAACAAAGACACGATTGAGTACATCAACACCCTTCTAGATCAAATGGGCACAACACCTCCTCGTCCACAACCATCCTGTCGTACTAAGCCAGCCACTTGGGTCAAAAACCTGCATATCATCCTCAAATAGCCTCTATGCTCTGCCCTTATTAAATGACTACATCACACAAATATATTTATTGTATAGCCCCTTCCTTGGCTCTCCATCCTTGTTAGTTCTGAGTTCTCCATGCAACTCAGAACTATGTATATTTACTGTACAACCCCTTCCTTGGCTCTCCATCCTTGTTAGTTCTGAGTTCTCCATGCAACTCAGAAATCTTCTCAACTCTTTGCACTTTCATCAAGCTCTCATAAGCCCATAGACCTCCTGGATTACAAGCTTCATCAAGCATCTGCTCATCATATCCACTTGTTGTCATTTGTCCCTATAAAACATTATTCAAATCATCCAAACTCTGCAACTTCTTCAAATACTCTGCAGCATCTTGCAGGTCATAGCCAAACATATCACAGCCATCTACATGGTTCACATCTAAAGATTGGGCATCATCTACAGCAACACTCACCACCATCACAAAAAAACATCCCCGCCAGATCAACATAACCTGTTGCATGTCCTAGTCAACATCCTCAATCTCTTCACTCCACAACCTGTAAATAACATCCAAAAGGGCATCCCACTGACACTCACTCCTGTATCCACATGGGCCTCAACCTACTCACACCATCACTCAAATCCATAGACTCATAAAACAAAACAAAGACACCCTCATAAGCATCATCCAACGAGGTATTATTAGCCTCAACCTACTCACTCCTGTATCCACATGGGCCTCAACCTACTCACACCATCACTCAAATCCATAGACTCATAAAACAAAACAAAGACATAAGCATCATCCAATGAGGTATTATTAGCCTTACCCACACCATCATCCATATATACATGTGTTCACAACCATGCTAGCATCATCAACACATGTGTCATCAAAGAAAGGCATCTCTGACAAACCCTCTTCCTCATACTCCACCCTTCACCAAACATCCCTGCAGTCTCCACACCTACCTCCTCTGACGAATCTATCTTCATCTCGGGCCCCTATGGTATTTCCAACGCACTAGGGATCACCTATACCTCCATAGTAGACTTAACAACAACTAAGCCATCTTCCATAGCCTTGCTAGTATCCACTATCTCCATCTCGGGATCTGTGCTTTTCGTCAATTCACAAACACTCTGATCTAATGCATTTGCACTCTCTAACACAACACTCACACAAGAATCTAGAACCTACACATTGCTTCTAGCATGATTCACATTAAACAAATCAAACATGGCCACTTTACCTGGCCTAGAGGGTAGCACACACAAACTAGCTCTCCGTTTGATCTTCCTCTCCTGATACAAAGCAACCTTCACAGCCTCTGCAAAAGTCATTGGGTCCTTCAGCTCCACTTGCTCTCTAATCCTATCATTCAGTAATCCAACAAACCTATCCTTCTTCAAAAAGTTAGGAGGAACTTGATTCCCTCCCAAGGTCTTCAAAAACCTCCTCCAGGCAGCTTCAAACCTTTCCACAAAATCTGACACCTCATTCTCTCCTTGGGTTAGCTTGCCCAACTCTCTCCACAAGTCCTTAGGACTATTAGCTCTCTTATATTTCCTCTTCAAGGATTCTCTCAACCCATCCCAACTTCCTCTATCAGCATCCTCAGTCAAGGCTATGTCCTCTAGCAACAAATTGACCAACTTCAGCTTGTAAGCACCATCATCTCTGTTGCTCTTCAAAGCTGCCAACTCAACACTCCTTAGAACTAGGTCACATCTCCCTTTTGACCTCTGAACACATCATAACCAAAATCAGCCAATAGGCCTTGAGTTGATCAACAAATGGACTCCAACTTATTGACCAAAGCCCTAGATAAGAACCTTCTGATCCTCAGTGGGGGCACCAAAATAATGTGTGGTGGCTGGGTGATGGCTAGACTACACCACCTACCACAGGCACACAAGAAGAAGACACAATGGGATCAGAATTGGGGGCGCTAAAATCCCAGCTCCAAGGGCACCAATCAACCTGGCTGATGTCCCCAGCCTTCCAGCTGACACCCACCGAATACCTCAACACCCTCCCTACCTCCCTATCTGGCCCAGTTGACTACTCAAACAATCCTCTTAGGCTAGAACTGGCCTCCAACACCTTGGATCTTCCACCTAAAAGCCTCTCCTGACCACAACTAACATCCAATTGATCAAATACCTCCCCAGCTAACACAGAACTGTTTGATTTTGCCTCTGAAATCCTCCACTTGTTCCTAGTCAAAAACTTGTCCTCCAGGATACTCTACTATCCTCCAAGGTCAGCTGATCTTACATACACAACCCCAGGACCTTCCTGGACACCTTTGTCGACCCTCTTCTGACCTTCCACAAAACCTTCACTTGCTGGAAATTGCCTCAGCAATCAGACACATATCTAACTGACTTAGAAGCCTCTACTGAAACAAAAACCTTCTTCAAGCGTCCTCTGACATCCTTAGGCCCTCAGGCAACTCTTAACTTAACAAGATATCACACTTTAAGCTCCTGCTAACTGCAGTTGATACTCAACTGCTTCAGATCTGACTATCCTCTCAAGGATAACTAAACTAACTCAGCTGATATAGGTTCTCTCTGCTCTACGTCCGCTCTGCTGACACTCTTAGACACTCAGAACACTCAATCCTCACAGGATGCAACCCTATGGACACTCAACATCTGACTTTTAGCTGCCACCACAAAAACACCTTCAGCCCACTAACCTTTCTGACTGCTAACAATTGACTTCTCTGACTGTCAGTTGTGACCCACAAACACTTTCCCCCACACTCAAACAAGCTAGAAAAATCCCTTTACATCATCAGCTGATCATTCTCATGCCTAGCTCTACTGACACACCACTAATTATATACCCTATCTCATCTGATTCTGACTCATAATCCTTCCCCAACCATCAGACTCACACACTCAGGAGCTTCATCTCCATAAAATCAACCAAACAACATCTTCATCACAACAAAACTTCAAGACAACAAACTATACACCCAAATACTCTGTCTTTGCATCAGATAAACAAAACCACTTCATCGTCTCAATAGCCCTGAGACTTGGGCACACACATATCAGAAGAAAACACAAAATAAACACAAGGATACCCATAGGGAGACCATGGCAACACAGTCTCAAAACTCCTAAATCATCTGTTGCACATGACAGGCCACATAAAGAAACATAAGGATCCCCACAGGTAGACCCTGGCAACACAATCTCAAAACTCTTAAATCCTCTGTCGCACATGACATGCCACATAAACCAACACACAGCACACACGACTGATAGAAAGTAGCTATAGTTGATCAGAATTGAACTTAATCAAGTCTCTAAAACGGAGTTCAACTCCTCTCAGAGATCCAAAGGAACACACCTCCTTCAAGACTCTCTGGCCTCCAGCTCTCCCTCCGCTTTGATCCAAACAATTCTCTCACATTGCACTTGACTTCTCCTTTTGGAAACTTGAAAATATGCAGGATCTCTAGCCTACATACCTACAGGAGCCCACTTAACTGTAGTCTCTCCTCTAGTGGTCTCTCTAGCCTCACAGTTATCAACCACACTTTGAAAAGTGTGGTTGATAACTGTAGTCTCTCCTCTAGTGGTCTCTCTAGCCTCACAGTTATCAACCACACTTTGAAAAGTGGCCCACTTAACTGTAGTCTCTCCTCTAGTGTCTCTCTAGCCTCACAGTTATCAACCACACTTTGAAAAGTGGCCCAATTATCCTTCTTTCAGGCCCTCGCTACCTCGCCTTCCTTCCAAAACATGCGTTACCCACTTCCTTCATCCCTCCACGTGCTTCCCATTTCCATTTCATGCACCTGCTCTTATTCATGTGGTTACCATGTCTTTAGCCACTTGGGATCCATTGCATACCATCATATGTACATTCCCTACATCTATCCATCATGTTTAGGATGGGCTCATTATGCTCCTCACAATGGTTTGGTCTTGAAGATTATAAGCCTTATGCTAGCTACAACAGTAGAGACAGCAAGTGCTAGGCTTAGTCTCTAGGATGCTGGTACACCATGTGATGTATTAGGAAGGCCATACATTCAATTTTGGGGTCTCTCAATTGAGCAAGTTTATGCACAGTCTCAAAAGTAAGCATTAGTAAGATGTCGAACAAGTATTAAGAAACTTATAGGGCACTTAGTCCCTTGGCCTATTCTATGCTATGTGGAGTGATATTCAACTGCATTCTTTCAATGATTCTGATTGCGCTACATGTTATGACACGTAAGCATCCACTAGTGGTTTTTTCTTTCACCTTGCCGATTCATGTATATCATGGCTCAGCAAGAGTGGCCACTTTGAGCTATGAATCTGAGTATAGGGTAGCTTTTACTAGTACTATGGAGTGTGTATGGCTTAGATATCTTTTGGTAGATCTTAGTGTTGTGGATAACAAACCCCCACCTCTACCATTTACAAGGAACCTAGTGTTTTATACTCGCACAAAGCATATTAAGATGCATTATCATTATGTTAGGGAGAGTCTCATTACAAGAGAGATTAGCTTGGCTTCCTATACATGATAATGTGGCATATATGTTCACGAAGGCTCTCTCATGAGAGAAGTTTAAGGTGTAAGATTCCTCCCTCCAGCTTTTGAGGTGTACAGGTGTAAGAACCTCCCCTTCTAATCTTATAATTATTCCCCTCTCTGAAATAAAAGAAAGATCCTGTTTTACCCTGTTTTGACCTAGAGAGAGAGAATATCTAGAGGGAGGTAATTCAAATTTGAGATATTTTTGGATATAAAAATCCTCCTAGTGTCTAAAATGGTTTCCCCTGAAATAGAAATTCAAAAAGAACTTTCCAATGTGCAATTGGAATTAATTGAAAATAGGTATAAAGGACCTTCGCCTAAGGGTCCAGATTTTTTAAAAAAATTAGATTATGATCAAATTAAGGTTCCTATGAACCAATAAGATTAATCCAAATGTAGGGAGGAGATAAATTGAAGAATAAAAGAAAAACCCCCAAAAATAAGTAAATGCTCACATAAGATGAAGAGTGGACTAAGGACCAAAGAAAAGAATTAAAAAATTAAATTTTGACACCTCAATGTGGGGATCTCCCCTCATGAAGTAGGCGCCTTTTTCTCATCATTACCCCCAATTTTTAATCAACAAAATGAGATATTTTTCATCTCTCCTCTCTCCTAATTCAAAACTAGATTCAAAAAGTAAGCTGAACTGACCCAAAAATGGTCAAAAATTAACCAAACTGATCTGGAAAATTCTAGAATCAATTTGCTTGGTTAGAGGCTCACTTTTTCCTATAAATAGAAGCCTCCCCCTTTGTAAAAGCTTAATGGTGTTTATGCACTGTTACTCTGATCTCCTGTCTCGTGAGCCATCTACATTGAGTTTTTTAATAATTCAATTATTTTTGGCCTAATCCTCTCCAAAGTGAATTGGTGGCCACTCTTGCTTCAAACAAGAGTAGAACCCTCAATCCCTCAAGCCAAAGGAGAGCTTACAAGCTCCATGTAAGCTAATTTTCTTACTTGTTTAATGAAAAATCTATGGTTTTCTTAATTTTTATGTTTTGCAAATGTTGAATTAAATTCAAATGCTATGCCTTTGATAAAAAGGCCACCCCCTTCTTCTCTTTACATTCCAACCTTTCTCAATCCTAGAAAGATTAACTAAGGGATTAATTAAACTCTTCTTATTGTTTACTCTCTTGAATTTAGAAAATTGTGTAGATTAGAGTTCTATAAATTTGATTTGGGTTAATTTAAGTTAAATAAAGAATGATAAAAATGAGAAATGGTCAGCCATACAAAGGAGGTTATGGTAAAATTTTCTAGAATTTTGTGAAAAAGAAAAATTATTTTTATGTTATTCCAAAAGAGTAATTCCCACCATTTTTGCATCTAAAAGAAATATTCTAATTACTCCATGTACATATTCACCTATGAATATGCATGGATATCACTGATATTCTTATTGAATTTGATTTCTATGCATAGAAAAATGCATAATGTAATTTTTTTTAATTACAAAAGTGTTATTCTTATTAAATTTGATTTTATGCATAGAAAAATGCATAATGGAATTTTTTTATTACAAAAGTGTTATTCTTATCAAATTTGATTTTATGCATAGAAAGATGCATAAAGGAATTCTTTTATTACAAAAGTGTTATTCTTATTAAAATTGATTTCTATGCATAGAAAAATGCATAATGGAATATTTTTTTTATTACAAAGGTGTTATTCTTATTAAATTTGATTTTATGCATAGAAAAATGCATAATAGAATTTTTTTTATTACAAAAGTGTTATTCTTATTAAATTTGATTAGAAAGATGCGTAAAGGATTTTTTTTTATTACAAAAGTGTTATTCTTATTAAAATTGATTTCTATGCATAGAAAAATGCATAATGGAATTTTTTTTATTACAAAAGTGTTATTCTTATTAATTTGATTTTATGCATAGAAAAATGCATAATGGAATTTTTTTAATTACAAAAGTGTTATTCTTATTAAATTTAATTTCTATGGATAGAAAGATGTATAATGGAATTTTTTTATTACAAAAGTGTTATTCTTATTAAATTTGATTTTTATGCATAGAAAGATGCATAAAGGATTTTTTTATTATAAAAGCGTTATTCTTATAAAAATTGATTTTTATGCATAAATAGATGCATAAAGAAATTCTTTTTATTTTAAAAGTGTTATTCCTATTAAATTTGATTTTATGCATAAAAGGATTTTTTTTAAATAAAAGTGTTATTCCCATTGAAGATGATTTTTATGCATAAATAGATGCATAAAGAATTTTTATATCAAAATTAGAATTCTCTTAAATTCTATGTTTAAATTCTATGTTTAAATTCTATGAGTATTTGATAAATGAATAATTAAATACTCTAAGAGAGAAATTTCTATCGTTTTATATTCACATGGATTGTAAAAAGAAAATTCAAGAAATCTATCGAGATCAAAATATTCAGATAAATGATTAATTTATATGATTAATTTATTCCTCATTGGAATTCGTAACTAGTTTAGAAATCAGTTAAGAGAATATTCAAAGAAAGAAATTCAGTAAAATAGTAACTGAATTACCAAACCTTTTCAAGAAAGATAGTTCAGGAAAAATCTTATCCGACTCGAACCTTAAATCAGACTATGACCAATACCAAACTCTTTCGTCAGTTTTTCGAGAAAAGAAGGTGTGACCAGTTTAGAAAAAAATAGCCTCAAAACTCCCGCCAAATCTGAAACTAAGTTTGAGACCCTTCGAATTGATCTATGGATCAAGGTTATAGAATTCGAGGAATTCTGGTATGAAATTCAGAATTCCGATCAAGAAGTTTTAGGCATACTGATTCAAGAAATACTCCTTGTATTCAAAAGAAAATATAAATGAAATATTGCATAGATGTGAAGTGAATAGGTGTGATGATATGTGATGTGAATAGATGTGATGAGATGCGATGTAAATCAGATAGATGTGAATGAATGGATGAGATGTAATGTGATGTGAAATGGGATGTGAATGAATGAGATGTGATGACATGTGAATCAGATAAATGTGAATGAATGGATGAGATGTGAAAACGGGATGTGAATGAATGAGATATGATGTCATGGGAATTAGGATGTAAATGAATGATATGGGATGTGAATGGATGTGAATGGATGTGAATGTGTATGTGAAAATGGATATGGATGTAAATGAATGATATGGGATGTGAATGGATGTGAATGTGTATGTGAAAATGGATATGGATGTGTATGTGAAGAATGGATGTGAATGTGTATGTGAAGAATGGATATGGATGTGTATGTGAAGAATGGATGTGAATGTGTATGTGAAGAATGGATGTGGATGTGGATGTGGATGTGGATGTAAAGAATGTGAATGTGTATGTGAATAATGGATTCTAATGTGTATGTGAAGAATGGATGTGGATGTGTATGTGAAGAATGGATGTGGATGAGTATGTGAAAGAATGGATGTGGATGTATGTGAAAGAATGGATGTGGATGTGTATGTGAAGAATGGATGTGGATGAGTATGTGAAAGAATGGATGTGGATGTATGTGAAAGAATGGATGTGAATGTGTATGTGAAAGAATGTGATGTGATGTAAAGAGATGTGATGTGACATGAATATATGTGGATGTGAAGTGATAGAATATGAATGTATGGATAGATGTGGGTAGTCGTACATGTGAACGATTGGATGGATGTGGATGAATGAGATATGTGTATGAATGAGATACGATGTGGATAGAAGTGATGTGATATAATGTGGATAGAATGTATGTGATGGGATGGTTATGAGAATGAATGTGATGGATATGAATGAGTGAATGTGATAGATATGAATGAATGTGATGTGATGGATGTAAATTGATGTGATGTAATGGATGTAAATGGATGTGATGTAAATGGATGTGATGTAAATGAATGTGATGGACGTGAATGGATGTGATGGATGTAAATGGATGTGATGTAAATGGATGTGATGTAAATGAATGTGATGTAAATGAATGTGATGGATGTGAATAGATGTGATGTCATGTGAATCAGGATGTGAGTGAATAAGATGTGATGTAAATTGGGATAGATGTGATATGTGATGTGAATGAATATGATGTGATGAGATGTGGATATGGGTAGATGCGAGTGGATGAGATCTGATGAGGATAAATGAGGAAAGATGTGATGAGATGAAAATGATGTGATTGGATGAGAATGGGAATACATATGAAATGGATGTGGATTAAATAATGTGGATTGATGTGGAATAATGTGGAAAGACGAGAGTTCGTTATAGAAACTGTATTTATGACCTGTTTTTAAATGACTGTTTTATGTCAAGAATGCTGGGGAAGCATTTTGACCGTCTTGTGAATGAGGTCGTGGAGACTTAACTGATAAAGTTGCAACAGCTCACGGAGAGTCAATGGAGGACGTCTCGCATGTAGCAAGGTCGGCCGAGGTCTTGACCAGCCTCGGTGGTTTGATTTAAATGGTGAGCTTTCAGTACGGTGGATGAGGGACCAAGGAAGCGGCCTATGAGTTAAGCGCTAGGTGACCTGCGAAGGATCCTAGAGCATACGGTGCTGACCATACGGTGCTCGGGCTCTGGGTTGCCGAAGATATCCACACGTGTATCGGGGAAGATATTTTGGATCGAGGAAGTAAAGAGTTGTTTTCTGAATTCGGGCATGGATCTGGTTGATTGACCTTGCTGGTCCTCTCACGGATGAGTCCATGGCTCTTTTATATGGATCTATTGGTTGATCTTGCTGATCTTAAACGGAGATTCCATTTTGATTTTTATAAGTGAATATATTGCCGGGTACTATGAGCTAGGAACTATCGTAAAGGCCCCTGAGTGGACAGGTGGTGAGCGTTCTGGTTGCAAATGATGCCATAGGTACACCGATGAAGGAAAAATTGGAAATTAGGATTCAACCGGATGTTTTGGAGGATTATGATCAGTGATACTATAATTTCATTAAATGATTGTTTTAAAGACAACTGAATTTGTGAAAAAGGCAATTTCATATTGGGTGTGTAAGTGGTGTGACTAGTTTTAAGTTTACATGAATATCCGGCTAGGGGGCCTAGGAACTCTTTTCCCCTGGTACCCGGGACAAAACCTAAACAAATTGTTAAATGGATCCCATCACTACAGTGGTTGGGTGGTTGGCTAACCCACGGGACTAGATGGGGTAGGCTGGACTGATGGATCCCTAAAATGAGACTCAATTCTGTTATGGTACGATAGATGAAGTAAATCCCGGATAAAAATTGTTCTATAGAAAAGAATCAACGGCTGTGTCTCTCAATGAGGAAAAAAGCGTTGGTCTCTATGATCCAAGTGCAATCTTTTCCTTGATCTGACTATGGGACTTACGGGTTCGACGTTAGAGTAAAAAAATCCTGGAGGAATCGCCCGTGTTTTTCGAACGAGGGAAGTTTTTACGGTATACTGAGGGTATAACTACAGCTCTTTAGTGGCAGTATATACGAGTAAATCTAAGACCTTGAAATTATAAGCAAAATGCTATCCAGATGATGAATTCAAAAGGCCACCCCCTTCTCCTCTTTACATTTCAACCGTTCTCAATCCTAGAAAGATTAACTAAGGGATAAATAAAACTCTTCTTATTATTTACTCTCTTGAATTTAGAAAATTGTGTAGATTCTATAAATCTAATTTGGGTTAATTTAAGTTAAATAAAGAATGATAAAAATGAGAAATGGTCAGCCATACAAAGGAAGTTATGGCAAAATTTTCCAGAATTTTGTGAAAAAGAAAGTTTGTTTTTATGTTATTCCAAAAGAGTAATTCCCAGCATTTTTGCATCTAAAAGAAATATTCTAATTACTCCATGTGCATATTCACCTATGAATATGCATGGATATCACTGATATTCTTATTAAATTTGATTGTATGCATAGAAAAATGCATAATGGAATTTTTATTATTACAAAAGTGTTATTCTTATTAAATTTGATTTTATGCATAGAAAAATGCATAATGGAATTTTTTTTATTACAAAAGTGTTATTCTTATTAAATTTTATTTTATGCATAGAAAGATGCATAAAGGAAATTTCTTATTAGAAAAGTGTTATTCTTAAGTTTCTTTTCCTTCTTATTCCAAAGTTCTAAACCATTTAATAGCCTCATGCTCTAGGGTAAATCCAGATGCTCTGACCTGAGTGGGGTTGTCATTCACCTCCAAAGAGCTTCACAAACTTGCTCAAATGTTTCTAAGTGGCCATGTGCATCGCTAGTCCCACTAAACTTTTGAATTGCCTTATACTCTCTCTCTCTCTCTCTCTCTCTCTCTCTCTCTCTCTCTCTCTCTCTCTCTCTCAGACCATGGGTGTAGCAACTACAATAATAGCATGTTCTTTGGTAGTAAATGTTCTAGCAATAACTTTAATGGCATCATCTATAGATATCATTCTAGTTGGAGGTATAGGATGAACAGGTGGTTCAACTTGAATGGGTCTTTCCAATGGTGTAGGAGCTGGAACTCCCCTAACTACTCCTCCTCCTCCTCCTCCTCCTATTGGAATAGCATGTACTCTTGGGAGATTTTAGGTGGGAGATGTAACCTTGCTACCAGTTCAGGACTTCCAGTAGTGTACAATCACGCCATTCATTAACTTAGGCTTCAAAATGAAATCATGAAGTTGGAAATACAAAAGTGTCTATTTCGATCAAAAGGTAATACCTCTAAAAATAGGAGTATCAGGGGACTCCACCCCCACGGGCTTGTGTTCCATACGACTCATGATAGTTTAACTCCAAGATCCCTAGCCTTTTTTCTAGAAAAACTTGTTTTGGTTGTAGAAGATCAAGAACTTTTCAGTAGTGGTTCAAAAAAAACTAAGCGCCACAAGGGGCTTTATCTTCATTGAGTGCTAGAAATATATGTTTTCCGTGCATTTTGAAGCTATGGGACTCTGGTTCACAATGAGATTAACTTATTGGCTCTCTCTCCCAGACTAATTTGGTTAAGCCAAGTTAGGGCAAAGTAGGCTAAAAATGGCCAATATACCAAGGTTAAATAGCCAATATACCAAGGTTGTTAGAACAAGCTCAAACTAGCTAGGTGGATTCTCCTCCATGTCAGGACAAGAGCTCTAATTTTAGTTTGCCAAACTTGTGAGGAGTGCCCAAGAGCTAATTTAAGTAAACTGGCCCCACTTCTCAGCTACTTTACCAAGTTCTCACAAGCTCATAGAGCACAGCCTTACCGAAGTGAGCTAACAAGATTAAAGTCCAATTTTGTATAGACTATCACCATGTCAAACCATGTCTCAATAAGATTCTTGTTTTATAAGTTATGGCTATGCCAAAAACACTCTTATTCCACAGAATCCAAGTTCTAGATTTAGTGAAATTTAACCTTTTTGTCTTAAAGAAGCCAAAAATACATCTCTAACGCATGTTCAAAACTTAGCCAAACTATACCAAACTTAGCAAGTGATATGCTCAAAGTGGAATGCACACTCTAGATGCTTCAATTTATGTATGTCGATAATTTTTCTCAACTACTAAAAATAGTCAATAATCCTAGGGTGTCTGGATGGGGTATGAAGGTAGTCCAAAGTACCATCTTTAATTGCGTATGGTTTGTTAATCCCTCCTGAACATGAAATTAAGAGCCAGGCGTGGACAAGCAGGGGGGTCCTACTTCATTTACACCCAATTATGCCATTTTCACATTGATCGAAAAAAAAATGATTGGATAGGATCATAGAGAGCATGTCAAGGACCTTAATTGTGTAAGTGCTTATCCAATGCGATAGTTATGGTGTAACTAAGGTAGGAGAAAATTCCATGCATTGACAACTCAACATATGGGCTAGTACTAGGTCGCTATAACATCCAACAAAAGTCAGATTAAAGAAAGAGTAATTGAGGTGGAAGAAAATGCTATAGGCATTGACAAATCCTTCAAACAAGGTCAAGTTATAGCGATGATTGTATCTTGAGATCCAAAAGCCCGATCAAGGTGATCAAATAGTCAAAAGTTGTCCATAGAAAGAAAACTTTCTGTCTATGTAACTTTGTAAAATTTTGGATTACACAGCAAAAGTTATTATAGTTCAAGGAAGTGTAAATTTTACATGACTTTTAAATCACTCAAGATAGCACCACTTTCTACTCCCTCAAAACCTAATGTTCCTTTTAGTGTAGTTATGCTTTGAAAGGATAAAGTGAAGCACGTATGTGCACAACAAAAGGTTTAGAGCTTACTTGAAGGTATTCCGACCAAACCCGTGGGTCACATGGCCGAATCAAGGAGGGACTTGCACTTGGTTCATAAAGATCATCGCTTTTTTCCCCTCAAGCGAGGCATAGCCATTGATTCTTTCCCATAGAACAAGAATTTCCATGTGACCTACTTTAACTATCGTAACTTGAACATAACTGAAATTTATTGTAGGAATCCACCGATCCAACCTAACCCCAACCAGCCCATGGGTTAGCCAACCACCCAACTACTGTATTGGTGGGATCCCTCTTTATAAAAATTTGGTTGTGTTTTGTCCCGGGTACCAGGGAAAAGAGTTCCCAGGCCCCCTAGCCGGCACTCATGCAAAAATATCAATTAGACACACCACTTACGCACCCAATAAGAAATTTACCTTTTTCTAAGACTCAACTATTTTCAAGACAGAACTGCAATAAAACCATAGTGTTTTCATCATAATCCTCAATATTCCAGCTCCATTGTTTTTACAAACAAGTGTCATCTGGACTCTCCGTTGAAGACCAGCTAGTCAACCAACGAGATCCAATTTCATAGTTTCCAGTTCACTTAAATAAATTTCTCGCCAATCCATGAATATCTCCCTCGACATACACATGGGTGTCCTAGCAACCGCGAGCCCATGCATCGCCTGGTCAGAACCCTCTAGGATCCTCCTTAGGTGTCCTAGCACTTCACTCAAGGACCACTTTGTCGTCCCTCACCCATCATACTAAAAGCGCACCATTTTTAACCGCCGAGGCTGGTCAAGACCTTGACAGGCTTTGCCGCGAGAGACGTCCTTCGATGACTCCCCGCCGCCAGTTGTTGCAAGGTAAACTCTCCTTTAAACATTAAACGAAATGCTTCCTCTAGCATTTTGGCATAAGACAGTCCTTTACAAAAATAGAGTTTCTATGCAAGTAAGATTTTCCCATTGAGTTTGATTTCCTCTCACAAAAAGCCGTTTCACGAGAAACATTTCTGGTGTTGGTTTCACAAGACCCTTTTTTCAAAACCCAAACTTTCTTAATGAAAATCACGAATCTCGTATCTCGGTGATCCATCCATCAATTACAAATGAATTTCTAACTTATTTCTAGACGATTCCAGGTCAGGGGAAATTCTCTAAATCAAACAGTTATCCATTCTTCATACACTGAAGAAATGGGGAATGGTCACAAGTCTTGGCTTAATTTACGATTCAAGAGATGGGTATGCATCTTACTGGACCCACCTTTCTCACGTGGTCAAGGTCTAGCACAGAATTACTTGAATTTATTCCTAGATTTATTTTCTAAGATATTTTTTCATTTATTTGATAAAATAACTATGATTTCTAATCGTAAGGGTAAACAATAATATGAAAATTCCTTCTTCTTTGGACATAATAGAACTATAAATAATTCTATTTGTGAATAATGGAATTTAACAAGGATATTTCTTTTTCTAAATGATTCTTTAGTAAATATGCATACATCATTTTATTAAAATATTCACATAGAAATATTCTTAAATATTCTCTTCTCCATTTGAGCCTAGGCATCAACTTGCCATAATTATCTACGTGGAAATATGATGAAACTTTCTCTTTTTGATACCAAAATTAATTATGCATTTTCCTATTTAAAGATACGATGAAATTTCCTCTTTTGATAAATAAAAATACCCATGTATATACATACCATGAATATACATTTTAAAATATAACAAAAATTCATCTTTTTAACATTTAGACATTTATGCATACATACTATAAATTGTATTTTCAAAAATGTAACAAAAATCATTCTTTAAGCATTTAAAATGTTTATGTATAGAATATCATGAAAATTCATCTTTTTGCATTATCAAATTTATGCATAAAATTACATAAAAATATGGTAGGACTTCCTCTTTTAATATAAAAATTCTTTATGCATAAATATAAGCATAATTATATCTAAGCATCTTGTTTATTTAAAAAAATACCCAAATATAACCTCCTTATGAAAATAATTATAAGAATGTTAGCATAAGCTCTCTTTCATCTTAAAATGAATAAATATGAAATTTCTTAACATAAAAACAAGCTTAAATGAATTAATCTCCTTTTTAAGTAGATAAAAAATCATAAAAATGTTTAATCTCCATCTCTAGCTTGTTAGGCCTAGAGTTTGGGTAAGAAAATGAGATTAGAATTAAAGCTTATCCTTCCAAGAAGGATTTAAACATAAAAGTGAGTATTCTTTCAAAAAAGAGAGATTACAAAACTATAACATGATGATCACCAAGCTAGACATGAACTACATAGTTGGGTTAGAGAGCTAGTTTATGTAGGTTCCTCGGAAGCCGCATTTGGATAGTGCGAGGTGCACACTATGCTACGGGAGGTCCATAGTGGATTATGGCCTCTTCTCTGAGGCTAGTATACAGTTACAGATGTATAGATGCACTAATGAGCATTGGGCTAATAGCATCTTGGATAGAATATCTACTAGCAAGTTTATTCCTTTGGGAGTGGTGCTGTTACATGGAGGAGCAAGAAGTAGCCCAATAATTGCCTTATCGAGTACAGAGGTAAAGTATAGGGGTGCTGATGGTAGCATGTGAGGTAGCTTGGTTTTGTAAGCTACTTAGAGATTTCGAGCTACATGTAGACAGGTAGATTGTCCTCTATTTGCAACAACCTTAGTAGCATACAGTTGGCCATGAACCCATTGTTTCATACGTGGACCAAACATATAGAGATCCACTATCACTTCATCAGAGAGAAGGTCTTGGTAGAAGATGTTCATCTCATGTATGTTAGCACCAGAGGAGCAGGTAGTTTGACATTTTCACCAATAGAGAAGCTTTGCAAATTCCACACTATGCTTGGAGTCTTAGAGATGGAGTTGAGCTTGAGGGGGAGTTTTGAGATGTTAAGGTCAACACGAGCTAACACTCATGACATGCCTGGGTGACCATTTCACCTTTACACCACTGGCGCGTTTGGTAGTTGACATGATAGATTTTTTCCAGTGATGATTCTTTAGCTGGACTACACCTACCTAGGCTAACCACCAAGTTATGGCATACTTACCTTGCTAGCTCACTTACTTAGTATGTTCACATTATGGACCTCTTGTACATAATAGTACTCTAGTACTTATGTTGGTTTTCACTTACCTTTTGTAGATCTCTTTTGAGACCAACAAGAAGAAAAAGATTTCAGCCTTCCATCTTTGTGTGTGTCTTCTCCATTGTTGTGTGAGTGTGCTTGTAAGAGCTCAAGATTTCCTCTTGCCCTAATCTTTTCAATCAAGATATGCAGAGAGGTTGTTGAGCGGGCACATGATGTATGCCCATTAACAAGGTAGCTATTAATAGTAGCTTGGTAGGGTGACATATGTAGGCACACACACTATAGCAAGGTAGGATAGAGCATGTAGATGGTGTGTGCAGGTTGCTATAAGTGGCTATGTGCATAAAGGAGGGCTGAGGGTAATGCACAACTATCTTGGATGGCGGTGGCCAACAACATGAGTAGAGGGAGGCAGAGGGGCAACGGTTGATGTAAGTAGGTACTTTCTTCAAAATTAGAGGTATAACAGGTACAAGACTCTAGTACTACCAAGTGTTGGTTTAGCCCTAAGCTAAGGAGGCTCATAGATGATAGCCATGCCTATGGTGTTGGAGCCAACATTGATCTGGAGAGAAAGACAAGAAGACCTAGAGAGTGAGCGAGAAGTACACGACTCAAGAATGATAGTTTCTTGATTAATTCAAAGAAAGTACATGTACTTTTTTGGTGATAAATATTACCTCAATGACATCACTGCTTATATCAATCACGCACAAATATCTAGATATTATTGTTGATACCTCTCTAGGAGGTGGCTCACACGCACACATACTTCCTCATGCATAAGAGTGGGTTCACACATAGGTAAGGCCTTGAATCCCAATAATAGTACCTAGATATATATATATATATATATATATATATATATATATATATATATATATATATATATATATATATATATATATAGAGAGAGAGAGAGAGAGAGAGAGAGAGAGAGAGAGAATCCACTTGTCGCTTTTGGAAAACACTCGCCAAAAAAAATATGTTTCTCCTTGAGAAGGTGAGACTTCTACTTGCATTGTTTGCTTGCTAAGTGTTATGTGAGAGAGAGAATCCACTTTTCGCTTGAGAAGGTGAGACTTCTGGTTGCATTGTGTGCTTGCTAAGTGTTATATATATATATATATATATATATATATATATAGAGAGAGAGAGAGAGAGAATCCACTTGTCGCTTTTGGAAAACACTCGCCAAAAAAAATATGTTTCTCCTTGAGAAGGTGAGGCTTCTGCTTGCATTGTGTGCTTGCTAAGTGTTAAGTGGAATGCTCATTCCTAATGGCACAACAAAAGTGACATGCCTTGATTGCTAGAACTATGATTGTTGGGCCGCTTGGCCATGACTAGCTTGCCTAGCTCACGATCGACACCAAACATGAAACAATGTGGCATCCTGCTGACATGTGGTGCAATACTTGAGGGAGCAAACCTTGAGGTACCTAGTCTTACTGATGCTCCTTTATTGGAACTTTGCCCAAATATAGGGTGGTTTAATACCATTTTCACAAAGTTAATGATGCTATTTACTAAACCAGTTATAGTAAACCTCCAGGTTGGAGGAGGATTGTGGTGGCTCTTATTTCCAATTGTTCCTCTGCTCATGTCTGCGTTTAATTAGCTCATTTTGTCCCAAATCTCCTTGCTTGAGGTAGATTCGAAGAAGTCTTGCCTTCTTAACAAAGGAGCATTGTGCTCATCGTTTACTTGGACCAAATACTAGGTGGGGTTGAGGAGGTACGATTTAATGCACTATAGTAGACTAGATTATCGTTTCCAATAATTAGTTCAATTAGTTTAGATTGAGTTCGTGTTAAAGGGTTTCACTATAGTGAAATGGGCTAGCACTTCTTGAAGTAGCTTTGAATGTAATCAAACATGTGTCTTTTGGCCAAGGTGCAAAAACTTATATATATATATATATATGGTTTTTTGAATGTTTTTTTTTAGTTAACACACTTCACTCTTGGTTAACTCATATCTCATAGCTTATGCTCATGATGCTAATTTGGAGACTCACATATCACGTTTCATAGTTGGTTAGGCTTACCACCCATGTTTCATGCTAATTTGAAGCAACTTGCCTCATGCAAGGTTGTGGGCTCACGGCTACCTATTCACATCACAAATTTTGTATAAAACGGCTCACGTCTCACATTTCATGGCTATTTGGGCTTACAACTCATGTCTCACAAATTTCTCATGCAAGTTTGTTCAGCTATACGCATGGCTCATGTCTCACGTCTCACATCCGGTGAGCTAGACTCACAGCTCACATCTCGTCTCATAGTTTTTTTGTTTTCACATCTCATGTCTCATGTTTGGTTTGAATAGGTCCACCAAACTTTTTCTTTTATGAAATAGGCACACTTGGGCACGGATTCCAAGTAGTGTGGGGCCTTGTTCTCTTTGTAAGGAATCGATGCAAAGAGTTTGTAGCCATCTTGCCTTTCTTAGCTGGTGCATTGCCTTTAAAGAATTCATTTGTGCCTCTATCAACGAGTGGATGAGAAGATGTGGGATACCTCATCAAGCAAAACAAAGTTAATACACGATATCACCCTAAGTTTATGACTATCCTCTTATCAATATTTTGCACCTCACAACTTACCTCCCAAGTAATCTTCATAGATTACCTCTCGTACAAAATTCATAGATTACCTCAATGCAATCTTTATGGATTTGTGTAAGGATTGTTCACGAACTACCCCCCATGAAATCTTTATGGATTTGTGTAAGGATTGTTCACAAACTACCTCACATGCTATCTTCATGAATTTATGCAAGGGTAGGCATGGCTCTAGCATCAAGGTAAGAAAACAAAGTAGGTATTTGGGTTCTCACACAATGTGTTGTGAGTTATACCTTAAGCTCACTTAATTGGAAGACATTATTCTCTTCAACAGCTCCACCTTGCCTTAGCTAGTCGGGTGCACCATGTAAACTTTCCCAGCTTGATGTAAGCAATGATGGAGTTAGCAACGCGATTAAATACAGAGGTTGGCCAGTTAATAGCAAGTGATTATCAAATAAAAAATGGCTTTAAGAAGAACTCAAGATACATCAATGATTACCAATTCCCACCACTTCATGATTTGGAACATAAGACTATATATTAAATTAGTCACTTTACCCCATGGGCTGCACACTTTCAACAAACTCCACGTAGGCTCGCACATTTTCAACATGCCTCACACATAGTGTAAGGTTCCTCCTCAGCCCCTAAAATATGTATAAGTTCTCCTCTTAGTCCCTCGTAATCATCCCCTATTTCAGAATGCAAGAAAACATTGTTTTCCTTTGTTTTTAGCCTAGAGAGAGAAAATATTCTAGAGAGAGATAATACAGTTTTGAGATATTTTTGGATATTAAGTTATCCCTTAAATTTAAGATGAATTTCCCTGAAACAGAAGATTAAAAAAAGTTTTCCAATATGCATTAGAAATTAATTGAATATGTGCATTAGACACCTTAGCCTAAGGGTACCTATTTTCAAAAAATTATGGATTAAGGTCCAAAGAGTGTTCTAAAGGTCCAATGGGCTTAATCCAAGTGTTGGAATGAGAAAAATGCAAGAATAAAAGAAAATCCACCAAAAATGAGTAAATTTTCACATAAGATGAAGAGTTGACTAGTACAGGCACTTAATAGTAAAAAAAATGGAGATTTATTAGTAAAAAAATGAAATTTTGACACCTCAGGAGGGTGAGTGGAGCTCATGAAGGAGGCACCTAGAATCTCATCATTTCCCCCAATTTTTAATCAAAAAATGAGATATTTCATCTCTCCTCTTTCAAACTAGATCGGAAAAGTGGGCCTAACTTGTCCAAATTGGATTAAACTGAAGCTGGAAGCCTCTAGATCCCAGTTGGACTTGGTTGGTGGCCTCCCTCTCCTATAAACAGAACCCCATTCCTTTGTATTTTCATCTCAGTGTATTTACATGTTAGTGTAATTTTCAATTTAGTGTAATTCCATTATCCCTCTACCTTGCCTCTCCATTGTGAAGCTTTGGAGCTTCACTCATCCTCTTCTTCTCTTGGAGATTACCCTCTTCTTCTTGGTGGCCAAGCTTCTTCTTTGAGGGCTACACATCTCCCTAAAGAATCAATCCAAAAACCAAGGGTAAGCCTAAAACAATGATGTTTTACTCTCTTCTTGAATGGTAATCTTATTCCCAACCTCTCTACATGCTTGGGAAGCATTCTAATCCATGGGTTCTTCTTAAAACCATGCCCTTATTGATTTATGTTGTTTAAATGAATTAATATTAATCTCTTATGCTTAAATGCATTGTTTTTGATTTGTAATCTCTCTTTTTTGAAAGAATACTCACTTTTATGTTTAAATCCTTCTTGGAAGGATAAGCTTTAATTCTAATCTCATTTTCTTACCCAAACTCTAGGCCTAACAAGCTAGAGATGGAGATTAAACATTTTTATGATTTTTAATCTACTTAAAAATGAAGTTAATTCATTTAAGCTTGTTTTTATGTTAAGAAATTTCATATTTATTCATTTTAAGATGAAAGAGAGCTTATGCTAACATTCTTATAATTATTTTCATAAGGAAGTTATATTTGGGTATTTTTTTTAAATAAACAAGATGCTTAGATACAATTATGCTTAGGTTTATACATAAAGAATTTTTATATTAAAAATAAACCTAAACAAGATGCTTAGGTTTATACATAAAGAATTTTTATATTAAAAGAGGAAGTCCTACCATATTTTTATGTAATTATGTTTATGCATAAATTTGAAAATGCAAAAAGAGGAATTTTCATGATATTCTAGGCATAAACATTTTAAATGCTAAAAGGATTTTTGTTACATTTTTTAAAATACAATTTATAGTATGTATGCATAAATGTCTAAATGTTAAAAAGAGGAATTTTTGTTATATTTTAAAATGTATATTCATGGTATGTATATGCATGGGTATTTTTATTTATCAAAAGAGGAATTTTCATTGTATCTTTAAATAGGAAAATGCATAATTAATTTTGGTATCCTGAAGAGAAAGTTTCATCATTTTTCCACGTAGATAATTATGGCATGTTGATGCCTAGGTTCAAACGGATAAGAGAATATTTCAGAATATTTCTATGTGAATATTTTAATAAAATGATGTATGCATATTTACTAAAGGATCATTTAGAAAAAGAAATATCCTTGTTAAATTCCATTATCAAATGGAAATATTTATAGTTCTATTATGTCCAAGGAAGAAGGAATTTTCATATTATTGGATGTTTACCCTTACGATTAGAAATCACAGTTATTTTATCAGATAAATGGAAAAATATCTTAGGAAATAAATCTAGGAATAAATTCAAGTAATTCTGTGCTAGACCTTGACCATGTGAGAAAGGTGGGTCAGTAAGATGCCTGCCCATCTCTTGAATCGTAAATTAAGCCAAGACTTGTGACCATTCCCCATTTCTTCAGTACAAAGAATGGATAACTGTCTAATTTAGACAATTTTCCCTAAGACCTGGAATTGTCTAGAAATAAGTAAGAAATTCGTTTGTAATTGATGGATGGATCACCGAGATACAAGATTCATGATTTTCATTCAGAAAGTATGGGTTTTGAAAAAAGGGTCTTGTGAAACCAACACCAGAAATGTTTCTTGTGAAATGGCTTTTTGTGAGAGGAAATCAAACTCAATGGGAAAATTGTACTTGCATAGAAACTCTATTTTTGTAAAGGATTGTCTTACGCCAGAATGCTAGAGGAAGCATTTGGTTTAATGTTTAAAGGAGAGTTTACGTTGCAACAGCTGATGGGGAGTCATTGAAGGACGTCTCTCGTCGGCAAAGCCTACCAAGGTCTTTACCAGCCTCGGTACGGTTAAAAATGTTACGCTTCCGGTACGATGGGCGAGGGACAACAACGAAGCGGTCCCTGAGTGAAGTGCTAGGACACCTAAGGAGGATCCTAGAGGGTTCTAACTAGGCGATGCACAGGCTCGCGGTTGCTAGGACACCCATGCGTATGTCGAGGGAGATATTCATGGATTGGCGAGAAATTTATTTAAGTGAACTAGAAACTATGAAATTGGATCTTGTTGGTTGACTAGCTGGTCTTAACAGAGAGTCCGGATGACACTTGTTTGTAAAAACAATGGAATTGGAATATTGAGGATTATGATGGAAACACTGTGGTTTTATTGCAGTTCTGTCTTGAAAATAGTTGAGTCTTAGAAAAAGGCAAATTTCTTATTAGGTGCGTAAGTGGTGTGTCTAATTGATATTTTTGCATGAGTGTCGGCTAGGGGGCTTGGGAACTCTTTTCCCTGGTACCCAGGACAAAACACAACCAAATTTTTATAAGAGAGGGATCCCACCAATACAGTGGTTGGGTGGTTGGCTAACCCATGGGCCGCTTAGGGTTAGGCTGGATCGGTGGATTCCTACAATAAATTTCAGTGATGTTCAAGTTACGATAGTTAAAGTAAGTCACAGGGAGATTCTTGTTCTATGGGAAAGAATCAATGGCTGTGCCTCGCTTGAGGGAAAAAAAGCAACGATCTCTATGAACCAAGTGTAAGTCCCTTCTTGATTCGGCCATGTGACCCGTGGGTTCGGCCGGAATAGAAAGGATAGTTAAGGCCCTTGACCCCGTTAGATAAATTTTTCGTTAGAAGATTTTCCTGGAGGAATCGCCCGTGCTTTCTAGGCGAGGAAAGTTTTTTCGGTCTCGGTTTTCAGAAGAACCGTCGGACTAGTCCCTTGCCCGGACATCCGTGGGTGCGAGGCCTCGAGTGGGAAGCTCTGCCCTGTGCGCGAGAGGTTGCTACTTCCGTTGCTAGCACTCCTGAGTTCGATGCGCAGAGAGGGCAAAGGCCTCGAGTGGGAAGCTCTGCCCTGTGCGCGAGAGGTTGCTACTTACGTTGCTAGCACTCTTGAGTTCGATGCGCAGAGAGGGAAGGGGTCTCACAGCTGGTATCAGAGCTTTGTTGAAAGCTTAAGAATCAAAGATGAATTTTGTCAGAAATTTATAATAAAATCTTAGAAAGGTGCATTCATATGTTGTATTTTCATTCAGATTAACCTTCTTTGATAAAGACTTATAATTGATAAATTAGATTTTATAGATGGACACCCCGTACTTATCTGGTATCCCCGACCTTACCCAAAATCAGGATATGACTGCCTTTGCTTTTGAGGATATCCTCTCCTCCTCCAGGACTCGAATGAGCAGAGCGAGTCTTGCTAATCATTTCCAGGAGTTATATTTTTTGCACCCAATGGAGAGACGACAGCATATGTGGTACTCAGCGTAATATGTCCACTCCTGTTGCAATCAGCGAGACGACGAACAGAGGCTGAGTCAGAATGTCTCTTTAGCTATGGTTCTGTTGGAGGATAGGGGTAGTTTGCGTTCAAAGGAATAAGTTCTGTTTTCTCAGGACATATGTCGTGGATCTATAGTAGAACGATCACCTTGTTGAATGAATTAATTTTGAACTCTCGAGTCTTAGGATCTCGGAACGAAGTCGAATAGAAAATTTAATGATGTATTGTTTTGGCATAATCATGAGACATGCGAATCGTGGTAGACAACCAGATCCTCACACGGATGAGGATGAGCTTGACCATGACGTTCGCAAAGCTCTATACAGGTCTTAGCCAGGCCCCTTCAAGGGTGAAGGGGAACACTTAGGTGAGGCCGTAGAGAAAAGTGGATCGAAGCTATGGAGGAGTACTTCGATGTCACAGGGTACAACGAGAAAAGTAAGGTGGCTCTTGACTAGGATTCTTGGAAACAAAGATGAACGAGTTCCTGGAGCTAACCTAGGGAAGCCAAACCACGGAGGAATATCACGAGGCATTCGCTCTCCTCCTCAAATACTCGCCAACCACCGCTGGATGAAGAACAGCAGATGGCTAGGTTCATTCGGGGAATGAACGAACCTTTGGATACCCTGGTGAAGAATGCTAAGCTAGTTTTTATGGTCGAAGCAGTGCAGATGGCGAAGGATTTCGCCAAGGTCTTTGTTGGGTCAAGGTCCTGCCGAAGCCAGCTCCCTCGTCCTTCAAAAGATTCCAAACCCCAGGAAGTACTTCCAATTTTCTGCCTCCTAAGAGACAGCAAGGTCATAATCAAAACCAGGAGACGAGAAGTTTCAGAATGGAAGGAAGGCCTTTTCCTCGAAGCACATTTTTTGGAACTCCAGCTCTTTCTAGGATGCACAAGAAAGAGCTTCAAAGTGAAAACATATGTTTTGGCTATTGAGGTTTTGGACACCAGCTCAAGGATTTTCCAACTCCTTCTATGACAATGGGCCATGGAAGCCAAGGTCCTAGAATTCCGAGACCAACCCCTTCGTATCAATCTAATCAAGGTCCCTCTCAAGATCAGGGCAACCCCCAAAGCATGCCAACTGAGCTTGCAGCCTCAATGCAGAGTAGTCTCAGAACCCCTCCCAGAATTGGGGAATCTAGAGAGAGAGAGAGTTCCACCCCAGATAGCAGTAGCTAGAGCCGCCATAATAGCTGATGTAGTGGAGGAAGAAAGAGGATAGATTTATGCCGCCATTGAATATCAAGGGCAGAATCATCAATTCTCAGTCCTTCAGACTCTAGCAGAGTACAAGGGTAAGCACTTTAAGCTTTTGATTGATTCAGGCAATACACATTCTTTTATTTCCCCAGGATGCTTGTGTAAGTTAGTCCTAGATCAGAAAATAGGGAAACCTATGCAAGTAGAATTGGCCAGTGGGAAGATTCTTTTCACACACCATGAGACAAACCGTATTCAGTTTAATGTAGATGGGAATGTAATAGACTGCCAGTTCTTCAGAGTCTTACCCTTGGGAATCTATGACGGAATCCTTGGAATGGATTGGCTCCATAAGAATCAGGCTGACATTCACTATCGTCACACAAGGGAACCATCTCTTTCCTCGACCTTCACGGGAATCAAGTTCAAGGAACTGGAATTTTCGGATCCCGAGTTCTGCAGTTAGTCAAAGCTTCTAAATTGTTGAAGGGACTCTGAAAGAAGCAAGCTGTCTATGTCATTAAAATGAATCCAGTAGACAGAAAATCCAAGGCTAAGGAACTAGAGTGGTTAAGTGAGTACGCTGATGTATTCCTAGAAGAGCTGACTTCTGAGATAGAGCTAACTCCCGGAGCTTAGCCGATAGCCGAGTGTGCATACAAGATGCCAGTCCCAAAAGCCATAAAACTTAAGGAGCATTTAAGACAACTACTAGAGCAAGGATTCGTAAGACCTAGTGTTTCACCGTGGGGTGTGCCCGTTCTCTTTTAGAAAAAGAAAGATGGAATGTTAAGACTTTGTATTGATTAAATCAGTTAACAGTCAAGAATAAGTATCCTATCCCTAGGATTGATGAACTTCTAGATCGGTTAAGTGGAACCCAAATGTTCACAAAGATAAATCTCAAACCTAGATATTACCAGATTAGAATTAAGGATCAAGATATCCTTAATCAAATTAGAATTAAGGATCAAGATATCCTTAATCATGTTGACATCAAGGGTGAATCTCTGTCCCAAGAGAATGTCTTCACAGCTTTAGAGCATAAACTACAAAGAGTAACTCCAAGTCATGGACAACATAATTTCTCTCATGCGTTCTGAGTTTTCTGGATTCATAGGCTACTGCATGATGACCTTCCTACATAAGTGCACCTCCTAGGGCAAAACCACTGGCATCTGTCTCACTACTTCAAAGGGTATAGAAAAATCTCGCAATTTTAGGACAAGATTGGTTCCTAAGCTGTCTTCAGCTTATGAAAAGCACTCTGACACATAGCGGTCCAATGAAATAGGGTACTCTTCTTGAGAAGGTTAGTCAAGGGGGATGCCATCTGAGCATGCCTGGGTATAAAGATTCTATACCACCCGGTTAATCCTAAGAATCCTCTTACTTCTTTCATTGTTTTGGGCTCTGGCCAATCTACAACTATTTTAGCGGGGTCATGAGAGAAATCCCATCCTTGGATACTATAAATCCCAAGTATTCAACATGGTCAACAGAGAAAGTACACTTGCTCTTTTTTGAAAAGAGTTGGTGCTTCCTTAGGATCTCCAGGACTTTACGCACATGATCTTCATGATCTGTTGCATTCTTAGAGTATACCAAGATGTAATGGAAGAAGACAAGAACAAATTCATCCAAGTATTCTTTCAGAATGTCCTGCATGAGGCGATTAAATGTTGCTAGGGCATTTGTTAATCCGAACGGCATGACTATAAATTCATAATGCCCATAGTGAGTATTGATGGTTGTCTTAGGGATGGACATCTTGATTCTTAATTCTTATCTGGTAATATCCAGATTTGAGATTTATCTGTGAACATTTGGGTTCCACTTAACCGATCTAGAAGTTCATCAATCCTAGGGATAGGATACTTATTCTTGACTGTCAACTGATTTAATCCTATGTAATCAATACAAAGTCTTAACATTCCATCTTTCTTTTTCTAAAAGAGAACGGGCACACTCCACGGTGAAACACTAGGTCTTACGAATCCTTGCTCTAGCAGTTGTCTTAAATGCTCCTTAAGTTCTATGGCCTCTGGGACTGGCATCTTGTATACACGCTCGACTATTGGCTAAGCTCCGGGAGTTAGCTCTATCTCATGATCTACTTCACGAGTTGGAGGCATCTAAGAAGTCAGCTCTTCTAGGAATACATCAGCGTACTCACTTAACCACTCTGGTTCCTTAGCCTTGGATTTTCTGTCTACTGGATTCATTTTAATGACATAGACATCTTGCTTCTTTCAGAGTCCCTTCAGCAATTTAGAAGCTTTGACTAACTGTAGAACTCGGGATCCGAAAATTCCAGTTCCTTGAACTTGATTCCCGTGAAGATCGAGGAAAGAGATGGTTCCCTTGTGTGACGACAGTGAATGTCAGCCTGATTCTTATGGAGCCAATCCATTCCAAGGATTCCGTCATAGATTCCCAAGGGTAAGACTCTGAAGAACTGGCAGTCTATTACATTCCCATCTACATTAAACTGAATACGGTTTGTCTCATGGTGTGTGAAAAGAATCTTCCCACTGGCCAATTCTACTTGCATAGGTTTCTCTATTTTCTGATCTAGGACTAACTTACACAAGCATCCTGGGGAAATAAAAGAATGTGTACTGCCTGAATCAATCAAAAGCTTAAAGTGCTTACCCTTGTACTCTGCTAGAGTCTGAAGGATTGAGAATTGATGATTCTGCCCTTGATATTCAATGGTAGCATAAATCTATCCTCTTTCTTCCTCCACTACATCAGCTATTATGGCGGCTCTGGCTACTGCTATCTGGGGTGGAACTCTCTCTCTCTCTAGATTCCCCAATTCTGGGAGGGGTTCTGAGACTACTCTGCATTGAGGCTACAAGCTCAGCTGGCATTCTTTGGGGGTTGCCCTGATCTTGGCGAGAGGGACCTTGATTAGATTGATACAAAGGGGTTGGTCTCGGAATTCCAGGACCTTGGCTTCCCTGGCCCATTGTCATAGAAGGAGTTGGAAAATCATTGAGTTGGTGTCCAAAACCTCAATAGCCAAAACATATCTTTTCACATTGAAGCTCTTTCTTGTGCATCCTAGAAAGAGCTGGAGTTCCAAAAAATGTGCTTTGAGGAAAAGGCCTTCCTTCCATTCTGAAACTTCCCGTCTCCTGGTTTTGATTATGACCTTGCTGTCTCTTAGGAGGCGGAAAATTAGAAGTACTTCCTGGGGTTTGGAATCTTTTGAAGGACGAGGGAGCTGGCTTCGGCGGGACCTTGACGCCCAACAAAGGCCTTGGCAAAATCCTTCGCCATCCGCACTGCTTCGACCATAAAAACTAGCTTAGCATTCTTCACCAGGGTATCCAAAGGTTCGTTCATTCCCCGAATGAACCTAGCCATCAGCTGTTCTTCATCCAGCGGTGGTTGGCGAGTATTTGAGGAGGAGAGTGAATGCCTTATGATATTCCTCCGTGGTTTGGCTTCCCTAGGTTAGCTCCAAGAACTCGTTCATCTTTGTTTCCAAGAATCCTAGAGGACATAATCTCTTTCTGAGGTATGCTTTGAGATCATCCCACGTCTGGATGCTCCGATCTAAGCGGTTTGTCTCGCAGTGGTTCCTCCACGTTACTCTAGCTGTTTCTACGATCTTCAGCCTGTCAAGAGCCACCTTACTTTTCTCGTTGTACCGTGTGACATCGAAGTACTCCTCCATAGCTTCGATCCACTTTTCTCTATGGCCTCACCTAAGTGTTCCCCTTCGCCCTTGAAGGGGCCTGGCTGAGACCTGTATAGAGCTTTGCGAACGTCAGGGTCAAGCTCATCCTCATCCGTGTGAGGATCTGGTTGTCTACCACGATTCGCATGTCTCATGATTCTGCCAAAACATTATCTCTAAAGCTGTGGAGACATTATCTCTTGGGACAGAGATTCATCTTCACCCAAGAGGATATCAACATGCGTCAAAGAAGGTGGATGATTTTGAGATTAAGTACCAGCCAGGGAAAGAAAATGTGGTAGCAAATGCACTTAGTAGGAAAGCCTCCTTGCTTACAATAACATTGGTGTCAAATCCATTGATCAGTGAAGCAAGAGAGAAGATTATGCAGGATAAATTCTTTGCCCCCCCTATTGCTACCCTACTAATGTAGGAAAGCAAGACTCCTCAGGAAATGAGTCGAGTTCTTGGGTACAAATTGGACGAAGGATGCATGTATTACAATAATCGGCTATGCATTCCCAATGATGAGGGAACAAAGGGAAAATTTTTGAGAGAAGCCCATGATAGCATGATAGCTGGACATCCAGGGTTCATAAAGACCTACATGTCTGTAAAGAAGAGCTTCTTCTGGCCAGGACTCAAAAAGGATGTACTTGATCATGTACGTCAGTGTTTAATATGTCAAAGAGTCAAGGCAGAAAGGGTTAAGATGCCAAGAAAGCTGCATCCCTTAGACATTCCATCGATGAATTGGGAATGTGTCAGTATGGATTTTGTTACTGGATTACCGTCATCAGTGCAATCAGGTTACAACTCCATTTTTGTGGTAGTTGACAGATTAACCAAGGTTGCCCATCTGATTCCAGTAAAAGAAACCTACACTGCAGTGGATATTGCCAGAGTCTTCCTCAATGGCTTACCCAGAAGGATAGTGAGTGACAGAGATCCTAAATTCACGTCAAGGTTCTGGACTGCATTCTTCGAAGCAGTGGGAACTTTCTCAGATCTCAGTACTGCTTATCATCCCGAGACAGATGGCCAGACCGAAAGAGTGAATCAAGTAATAGAAGATATTCTTCGATCATACTGTGGCAGAGAACCCAAGAAGTGGTTAAGCTACTTACATCTAGTTGAGTTGGCTTATAATGCCTCTTATCACCGAAGTATCGAGATGAGCCTTTTCAAAGCTTTGTACGGACAAGATTGCCTCACACCATTAACTTGGTCCGACCCATTGATCAGGGTTGAGATGTCCAGACAGATGCTTGATGATATGGAGCAGCAAATATAGGCAATCCGCAAAGATATTAAGGCTACCCAAGATAGACAAAAACAGTATGCTGATAAGAAGAGAATAGAGAGAGTGTTTGAAGAATCAGATATGGCCTTCATTCGTGTACAACCCAAGATAAGTTCTTTATCTCTAGGGAAGTACAAAAAGCTATCTCCTAGATACTGTGTGGACCATATGCCGTTACAAAGAAAATAGGAGATCTAGCCTATGAACTTCTTCTACCTCCCTATCTCAAGGTACATAATGTGTTCCATGTCAGTTTACTTAAAAAGTATGTTCCCAGCCAGAGTCATGTGTTGGATGATGAACAATTGACTTCTTCGACTCAAGGCCAGATGGAACTCCAACCTGAAGAAATCCTTGATGTTTGGGAGAAGGCTCTCAAGAACAGAGTCCTTAGAGAGTTTTTGGTCAAGTGGAAGTTTTATCCTTTAGAGGATGCCACTTGGGAAAAAGAAGATCAACTGATAAAGGACTACCCCCACTTTTGCCAGATGAGGACATCTCACGTTTTTCAAGTGGGAGAGGATGTAAGGTTCCTCCTCAACCCCTAAAAGATGTATAAGTTCTCCTCTTAGTCCCCTGTAATCATCCCCTATTTTCGAATGCAAGAAAACATTGTTTTCCTTTGTTTTTGGCCTAGAGAGAGAAAATATTCTAGAGAGAGATAATACAGTTTTGAGATATTTTTGGATATAAAGTTATCCCTTAAATTTAAGATGAATTCCCTTGAAATAGAGGTTTAAAAAGAGTTTTCTAATATGCATTAGAAATTAATTGAATATGTGCATTAGACACCTTAGCCTAAGGGTACCCATTTTCAAAAAATTATGGATTAAGGTCCAAAGAGTGTTCTAAAGGGCCAATGGGCTTAATCCAAGTGTTGGAATAAGAAAAATGCAAGAATAAAAGAAAATCCACCAAAAATGAGTAAATTCCCACATAAGATGAAGAGTTGACTAGTATAGGCACTTAATAGTAAAAAAATGGAGATTTATTAGTAAAAAAGTAAAATTTTGACACCTCAGGAGGGTGAGTGGAGCTCATGAAGGAGGCACCTAGAATCTCATCATTTTCCCTAATTTTTAATCAAAAAATGAGATATTTCATCTCTCCTCTCTCCTCTGCCTAACTTGTCCAAATTGGATCAAACTGAAACTGGAAGCCTCTAGATCCCAGTTGGACTTGGTTGGTGGCCTCCCTCTCCTATAAATAGAACCCCATTCCTTTGTATTTTCATCTAAGTGTATTTACATGCTAGTGTAATTTTCAATTTAGTGTAATTCCATTATCCCTCTACCTCGCCTCTCCATTGTGAAGCTTTGGAGTTTCACTAATCCTCTTCTTCTCTTGGAGATTACCCTCTTCTTCTTGGTGGCCAAGCTTCTTCTTTGAGGGCTACACATCTCCCTAAAGAATCAAGCCAAAAACTAAGGGTAAGCCTAAAACAATGATGTTTTACTCTCTTCTTGAATGGTAATCTTCTTCCCAACCTCTCTACATGCTTGGGAAGCATTCTAATCCATGGGTTCTTCTTAAAACCATGCCCTTATTGATTTATGTTGTTTAAATGAATTAATGTTAATCTCTTATGCTTAAATGCATTGTTTTTTCATATAATCTGGGTGACTCAAATCCTCATAATCAGGTGGTTGGTCCAAATATACTTCTTCTTGCAACTTACCATGCAAGAACACATTCTTTACATCCATTTGATGCAATACCTAACCTTTTCACACACCACTACAATAATAGCTCTCATGGCCCTATTGCCATCTTGGCAGTGGGGCTGAATGTCTCTTCATAATCAAAGAGAGAGAAAGAGAGAATGTGTGCTTTTTTTAATGGTTGAACATGTGTGTGTGATGCAAAGAAAAAATGTATGCTTTTAAAAAACTTTTCTACTATATGTTATTGAAATTGTGTGTGTGTGTGTGTGTGTGAGAGAGAGAGAGAGAGAGAGAGAGAGAGAGAGAGAGAGAGAGAGAGAGAGAGAGAGAGAGAATGCATAATGTTTGGGCTCAAAAGAGAGAGAGAGAGAGAGAGAGAGAGAGAGAGAGAATGTGTGTTTGCACTTGAGATAATATACTTATATATATATATATATATATATATATATATATATATATATATATTGAAAGAGAGAGAGAATATACGGATATTTTAGTATAGGTATCTATTAGGCTATACACACACACACACACACACACATAGATGTATGTGTGTGTGTGTGTGTGTGTGTGTGTATCTATTAGGCTATACACATACACACACATAGATGTATGTATGTCTTTTAGGATATATAGATATAATCTAATAGATAGATATAATCTAGTATAGGTATGTATTAGATTATATAAATATAATCTAATAAATACCTACACTAGATTAGATAGATGTATGTATATCTATATATATATAGATATATGTATGTATGTCTTTTAGGATATATAGATATAATCTAATAGATAGATCTAATCTAGTATAGGTATCTATCAGATTATATCTATATAATCTAATAGATATCTATACTAGATTATATCTATATATCCTAAAAGACATACATACATATATCTATATGTATATATCCATATATATATATATATATATCCTTTGTGAGTTAATATTCTAACCTTTTTTATTC
Organism: Cibotium barometz; assembly: GCF_041138505.1. Lineage (NCBI taxonomy): Eukaryota > Viridiplantae > Streptophyta > Polypodiopsida > Cyatheales > Cibotiaceae > Cibotium > Cibotium barometz. The sequence continues at coordinate 32,781,115 of NC_141072.1, forward strand.
TTATTCTTTATATGAAGGAGATAGTATACCCTGGTCATGCATGAATATAAGGGACATTGTTATTATAACAAGTACATTCTTGATGTATCTATGTTTATTTCCTTGCCAATCTTGAGTGAATGTTTTGTCTTAGCTTGTTGGGGTTGTAGGCTCTAAGAGTACATTTTAAATTGACGTGTTCTTTTTGGCTACCAAAAGCCTGTTAACTGGGAGCCTATGGGGCATGGTTATAATGATGACTATTTATATATATATATATTTTGAGGTCAATTTGTACTCTTGTCGAATGAGATGCGGAATTTATTGACCAAGGTTGGTTGAATATCATGATTATATGATTGTAGAGCTCTCTGTCTTTGAAAATCCAAAGTTCTTATGGGTTGTATGTATTAAAACTAGGTACATGTCAAGTCCAGAGTATAGATAGTCTATTTTGTTGGATATCTGTATGATGTAGAATAAGTTTGAGAAATTTTTTGTGCTTATAAAGCTTTCTTCTTTAGCCTCTGCATACACACTGTCACATAAGTACTTTAAATAGGATTGGGATGACATGGTCTTTTACGTTTGTCACCAACTCTACTACTGAAGTTGAACGTACACAAATGTGCAAGTTCTAAGCATTTAGCTTATGTGTTTTCAATAATAATGCTTAAGTTATTTACCTCATAAAATACGCAGATCCCTTCGATGGAGAGCTCTTGTTTGTGCTTAGTTGTTTGTTAACCTCCTCGAGATGGCAAGTCTACGGGTACATATTATAATCTTTTGTTGCTAATTGTTATTTGTGAAGAAGAGAGTGTTGTTTGACTCATGGTTAAGTGAGTATAAGGGATCTTCTTTTTGTAATAGATTCATTTTTTGATGTGGCTATGTTTATATTGAAACTCTCTATACATGATTGGTTCCTCAATGGAGAATACATTTTGCTTGGGTTTTATAAGGTTGATCTTCATAGGGTTGTAGGCCCTTGCAGTCCAAATTGCATCATTGTGTCTTACTTAGGCTATTGAGAGCCTACTACTGAGACTGATAAGCTATGGGTATGGTCAAATGATGACCATATGTAAAGCTTTTTGAGGCCTACCCATACACCATGAAAGTACACTGTCTATTGAGGGTATGTTAAATACTATGATTGTATAATTGTAAAGCTCTTTTGTCTCAAAAATCCAAAGTTTTTAATGGGTTTTTATGTTTTACCTAAGTACAGGTCAATTTGAGAATAAAGGTGGTAGTTTTTAGTATAGACATTGCAGCATGCGCAAGATAGCACGTAGACGTCGCCTTTTTAATGAAGGAGGGTCTACGTCGTTTTTTTGGTGGCTCTTATATAGGTTATATGACCTTCATATGTGAAACACTTTGGTTACCATATTTCAGTATACTCTATTATATTCATGAGATTTTTTGGTGACCACTATATAGCTTATAGGGACTTTTGTATGCAAAGCATTTTGGTACCAATATACTCTATTATATTCAGGTGACCACTATATAACTTATAGGGACTTTTGTATGTAAAGCATTTCGGGCACCACATTTTCGTATAGTTTTCAAATGTATTGTTTTTTGTGTATAATTTTTATTCATGATTTTAATTATCATTTTGGTCATTTATAAAATTTCAAGTTTAGAGAGAGAGAGAGAGAGAGAGAGAGAGAGAGAGAGAGAGAGAGAGAGAGAGAGAGAGAGAGAGAGAGAGAGAGAGAGAGAGAGAGAGAGAGAGATTGTAGGAGATGATGAAATCTACGAGAGAGATTGGATAACCTATTGAATTGGAGTGGATTTGTGCCTATTTCCAACCCATCATCTTGGGATGAAGCTAACAAGTTAGTAGTTTTGCTACACGGTGTGAACACACTTCATAATTTGTTTGCGGCTTTGTGATGTAATTCAAGTTGCGATCATTGATGTTATGATACCCATCATTCGTGTCCCAAAGTGTAAGCTTTGGCGGGACATTGGCATTGGATGGTAAGGCTGTTGTGAGATTGATGAGAAGACGGTAGGGAGATGCGTAGGCCAATGTAAAAAGGGCCATGAAGATGTGGTGGGAAAATTTTCACATTCTACTTCGTGGAGGAGCTGTATTTGAGCATTTGAGTGAAATTGTGCCGAGCCCTTCGACGAGTGAGGCTACTCGTAAAAATTCAAAAAATCACTCTTTCCTTAAAATAGAAACTAGAATGCTAAGGTTCAAACCTTCAAACTGCTAAGGTTAAAACATTCGAGTGTGTGTGTGCCATGTATTTACCGGAATTAATTAATTAATAGAAAAATATTTTGGGCGCTTATATTTGTAGGCTGATTCTTGAGAGCCGTGATTAACCGAAGGTTTAGGACTCGTAGGTCAAATTAAATATGGTGAAGTGATCGGGGCCGTTGGATGCGATGGAACTTTCATCAAGAGGCTACATGAGGTCTTTTTGGAGGGCTCACTGAGAAGAGCCCGAAAACCCTAATCCCGCCATAGCCAGCGAGCTCGAGCTTCTGGAACAATGGGGCGGGTTATCAGAGGCCAGAGGAAAGGAGCGGGCTCCATTTTCACAGCGCATACGCACAGGCGGAAAGGCCCTGCCCGATTCCGATCTCTCGACTATTCTGAGCGGAATGGCTACATTAAGGGTGTAGTCTCCGACATCGTCCATGACTCCGGCAGAGGCGCCCCCCTCTGCAAGGTCACCTTCCGGCACCCCTTCCGTTTTAAGCATCAGAAGGAGCGCTTCGTTGCCGCCGAGGGCATGTACTCCGGCCAGTTTGTCTACTGCGGCAAGAAGGCCTCGCTCTCCATTGGTAATGTCCTTCCCCTCAAGTCTGTACCCGAGGGTGCCGTTGTGTGCAATGTTGAGCAGCGCGTGGGGGACCGTGGCGCTTTCGCCAGAGCTTCCGGTGACTATGTCATCGTTGTCAGCCACAACCCTGACAACAACACTACTCGGTAAGAGTTCATCTTGCTTTTGGTTGCATTCCTTGGTAAGCTTTCTCCTACTAGGATCTACAGATCTGTGTCGTAAAGCCTGCTTTTTGCTGTGTTCTGTGAAGAACGGAATTTCAACATCAAGTGCAAAGGGATAGATTAGCTTTTAGTCCATATATTTTCTGTTTGTGATGCGAATTTGTTTGCGAATCTGTGTTTGGTAAACACTAGGGTAAGTGTTGTATTTGATGATCTTTAGCTAGAATAGGAACTTCTATGATGCATGTTGTTTGTCTTGTAATTTCCATACCCGTGGATCATCTATCTGATAAGTGCACATCTGGTCGAGGTCTTTTTGTTTTTTCGCCTGACTTGGGAAGCCAATGCTTAGAATAGCCCGTTTGTTTGATCCATGTTGTTTGGCTTGTAAATGCAATACATTTGCTTATGGCTGCAGTAGTGCTTTTCTAGGTTACAAAAACTTGCATTTGTCGCGCCGGATCATTTTGCAAGAAGCCTCGAAGCTAGTCTTGTGCGCGTGCTGCACATGGTAGATACACTCTGTGCACATGACAACCCCGGATCCCCCCTCATATTTTCATAAATGTGTTTCTTACGTTGTTTGTCAATTCTTTCGTGTATATGTGGCTGGAAGACTTCCATGATAAGTAATTGCCAAGAAATACCTATATTAAATGGTCTTTTTCTACATATAAGTGAGATCTCAAAGCTGAAATGTGTATGGTTGATGCCTTTGTTAACTCCTTTGCAGTATCAAGCTTCCCTCTGGTGCAAAGAAAGTTGTACCAAGTGGTTGTCGCGCCATGGTTGGGCAGGTAGCTGGTGGAGGCAGAACAGAGAAACCAATGTTGAAGGCTGGCAATGCATACCATAAGTACAAGGTGAAGAGGAACTGCTGGCCTAAAGTACGTGGTGTGGCTATGAATCCTGTTGAGCACCCCCATGGTGGTGGTAACCATCAACATATTGGTCACGCCAGTACAGTCAGGCGTGATGCTCCTCCTGGGCAGAAGGTTGGTTTGATTGCTGCCAGGAGAACTGGAAGATTGCGTGGACAGGCTGCAACGGCTGCTGCCAAGACCGACAAAGGTGCTTAAGGTGTGTCGTGCATCCCTTGATGGCAGTTCTTGTCAGCCACATGTTTAAAGGTGGCCTTTTCTCTCGAGTTTGTTTCGCAAATCGTTCCAATGAGACCTTTAAAAGGGGGGCATAAGGGGTTCTTCTTTGTTTTGCAGGCACTGGTTTATAGTCTAGGTGTTCTATGTGGATACTGGAGTCTGCAGCTTCTAACCGTTGCTTGTCTGGCTTTTTAAGTTTTGGAGTCACTAGAAGAGCATTTATCTCAAATTTTGGACATGGACCTCAACTATAAGTCCCACAAATGGAAACGATTTGATTTAGCTTTTATGAATGTGATCACCTTAAGTTGTTTTCGCCACGATGACAGGCCTTTATCTGTGATGCAAAAGAAATGCTAAGATCAATTAGTTTTATGAAAATGTTTAATGCCTCCTTTGCTACTGCCTACTGATTTTCCGGTGTGCATATGCTGGCATATCTATTTTTGCTTTACCCTGTGAGCTTTTTTGAGCCAATTATTTCTTTTCTGTGTAGCATTAGCTTGCCTAGGGTTCACCTTGTGGGCTTGTCTTGAGGTGTGTGGAGGCATGCTGCAGCTGTTTTAGATTCTCCTTGTATATGCGTGTTGCCCAAATTACACATTTTTTGTTACTCTCTTGAATAGGGAAAGTTTGCATCAGCTTGTTCTGGGGTCCACCTTGTGGGCTTGTCTGGAGGTGTGTGGATGTATGCTGCTATATGTTGTCCAAATTATACTTGCTTTTGTAACTCTCTTGAAAAGGGAAAGTTACTGGTGTCTTAGTGACAGTGCAAGGTGCTTCCTTGTTGGACAGTCTTCTGGGAAAGAGGCAATGTCTCTTAATGAAATTGGTTTATGATTTTCAATGTGTTTGAGGAGTAAGTTATCTTTTCGGAGGGTGTATTGTGGAGCTTGATTGGAAGGAAATTGTTAGAAAGTGATGATCTAGTTCCTAAATTGAGAACTATATCTATGTTGTGGTGGCTTATGTGCACATGATTGGAATTACAGTGCAGTATGGTTCTCCGCCTGCAATGGCCATAGCCTGGTGGATTTTTCTTGGAGTACATAAAAACATCATACCAAACAAGTAAATCTGCAGTGTAAAGCATCTATGTCATTAACAAAAGACTCAATAAGAGGCGTGCTCAAGGACTCTTAAGACAGATGGATATCTGTTTCTTTGGGTTCCCTTTGGGAATCCTTGGTCCTACCTCAATTTATGAATCTGGGCCTCTCAATACTTGCCCCATTCTCCTGGACTCTTCATCAAGATCCCAGGATCTCCCATCTTTGCTGGAGATTTTAAAATAGTTGAGAGCGGGGGACAGGTCCTGAAGGGAGCTGAAAAGAAAATATGGGCTTGACTTATTAGCTTCCATTCTTTATAAGATATTCTTTAAAAGATTCTTCCTACTCCAAGGATTGCACTTGGTCCAATTAGGATTACCCTCCCTAGCTTAGAAAGGGTAGACTTGATAGAATTTATTGTCATTCCAACATTATTCAATCTTTCACTAGTGTTAGCTCTTAGTCTTTTATTCCTTTACTCAACCTCACAATAACCCTATTATCTACTCCCTTACCTCTAAAAGAAATAAGGTTTAGTTTTGCTCCCCTTGCTTTCATATAGATCCGTCTTTGTTTCAAATCCTCTCTATTCAACAGGCTGTTACATGTGGCAAAAACATTTTAACTCTGACATATGCCCTGCTCACATCTAGAATTGTGATGTTCAAGAAAACCAACAAGTGCTTATCTCTACTAGAAAACAAATGCAAGAAATGAGAGACTGGAGAAGAGAGAACAAATACAAATCTCTCGCTTCTCTGGAAGAGAGCCAATAGTGGGGGCAAGTCTGCTGCTCATGCTAAACTAGTTAAGGTGCGACAAACCCTTAAGCAAGAAGAGACTATAAAGGCTAGGCAACTTCAGATTTACACGTGTTCACGCTGAACTAGTTGAGGTAAGATAAGCCCTTAAGCAAGAAGAGATTATAGAGGCCAGATAACTTAAGCTTTACACTCGGTCATGGTGGGTTGGTTCAGCTAACAGACCCATCAAAGCAACCTATGCCCTAATTGAGAAGAAAGATGCCAACCGCCCCCCCCGCCCCCCAACCCACCAGCCCAAGCATATAGAAATTAAACAGTGCAGAGAATATAAAGCTCAAGCTTGAGAGCGTGCAGTTTGGCAGAAATTTTTGCTATGCTAGATCTCCCCTTTACAAATGGGGAATTTCATAGTGCCCTTTTCTTATCCATGAAAGATGGGAAATGTCAGGGTATTGACAGTTTGCTTGTAGAATTTTTCAAAATCTTATGGAATGCTATCAAGAATGGTGCAATGATGTTCTGGAAATTCTCTGTTTAAAATGGCACCCTTCCCCTAGATATTAATGTTGGAATATTAGTCAAACTCATCTACAATAAAAATGTTATCTCCACGTCCCCTAAACATGCTTACAATTGCATATATATACAGAGAATTTCCAGAAGGCTTTGTGATCAAATGAAGCTCTTTTTCAAAAAGGAGCAGAAAGGTTTTGTTAAAGATTTTACATTTGATTCCATCATAGCAATGTTTGAAGGCATAGAATATGCCAAACAATCTAAACGAGATTTTATTTTCCTCAAGAATGATTTTGAGAAGGCAAAAGAGCTTGAGTGGCCTTACATTCTGCAGTCTATGAAATCAATGGGATTGGGCAAATCCTTCATGGAATGGATGCAACTGTTCTTTGGTCATGTTTATGCCAGAGCCGTAAATGGACAATTGTTTGATGAATTCAGCTTTAACAAAAACAAGGCTGTCCTCTAGCACCTACGCTTGTTTCAACTCTCAGTCCGAGAAACAGGTTTGGTGAGGTAACTTTCTTAACCCTTTTTTTAATGCTTATTTTTTAGCACCCCACAAGTCCATATGCATCTAATCCCAAAGTCCAAAAACACACCATATGCATCAGTGTTCACATAACCCGGTTCGTAGTGTAGTTTTTCCGACTGAAATTTAGAAAACCCGATTGGAATTCCAAATTGTTTTTAATTGTAAGGGATGCAATATCTCGGCATTTGTATGATTTTAGTGATTTTCTAGTCTAAATCTTGGTTACGTCTGCACATTGTTTTTTATTTTAAGGGTTTAAAAGAACATTTTTTTGAGCATTGATATGCAAAACTGTAGATTCCAATCTACCTAAACCATGCATTTTCGGGCATGCATAGTACACAAGTCTCATTCCAAGATCACAAGTGGCTCGCACCACTCTTTTCCCACATCATATTCAAGACTTTCTTCTAACATAGCCCTCCTCTTATTCATTGAGTCTTGTTTATGCTATGTTCAGCCCTCCTTCCCACATTGCACTTACTGTCTATGCACATAGAGAGACTAGGAACTTAATCCTTGCACAAGGAACACCAAGTGAAGGAACCATGACTGACATCGCCACTTCCACCTCATCCCCGCTTTGTATGGGATCCAAAAAGTGGCCTCTGGTTCTTCCTAATCCATTTGTTGAGGTGAGAGTCATAATTAAGGACAATTCATGCTCTCTCGAAAGGCAAATGATCTGCTCTGCTGCAACAAGATCGAGCTGTTGTTGTTGGTATTCAGCTATTGCAGGGATTTTTTTTTAGTTGCTTTTTTTTATTTGTCCAAAACCTGTAAACAGCAATTTTGCAGACGTAATATCTTTCTGTACGTGTGGATTCAATCCTAGAGCCAAACTAGAAAGTCAAAGATAAGTGGACTAGCTCCGACTTTGCTTTTGGAAGGGAGTTCATCCGGATTTTCCATCAAAAGTTACAAGCTAAGCAAAATCAGGAAAAGTCACAGTTTGCAAGCTACTGTCAAACTGGTTATCTTCGAGGTATTTCAGTTTCTACAACTCCCTCTTTGATTCTAGTCCCGTGGGGAGTCGTGGTTCGCAGGTACATTTAAAATTTGGTCAACTGGGCAGTTTGAATTGTATGACATTTGGTCACATTGGGCAGAAATTTGGGTAAATGCTCCTTGCTGTGGACAACGCATTTGTACACTCTTGGAGAGTGTGAAAACTCAGTTCAGTTCTGAGTTTAGGTATTTTAATGCCTTGTGACAGTGTTCATATGCCTATTTGAGGTGGGAGAGTTTGCCCAAACACCTGCTAAACAATCTGGGATTGTTGTGTCACTTGATCATTCCGCTAGAGTGACATTTGGAGCATTTATTGCTTGCTGGAAAATAATTACAGAACTGTATTTCTCATTCAAGAGTGACATTTGGTCACTTGTCAAGGCTCGGAAACCTTTGTGACAGTTTTGTACAAGTGCAGGCACAATTTGGAAGAGATTTGGGCACTTTTAGAGTGTTGTTTTTTACTGTTTTTTTGACAGTTTTGGAGAGTGGACAACATTGCATTTAGTCACAGCACGTGACTTTGAGGCTCTCTGTGCCTTAGGTGTATTTACTTGCTTCTATTTGGGCTTATCATCATGTCTTCAAGCAACGAAGGCAACTATTGGAACATCGAGAAGTTGGAGGGGAATGCAAATTTCTCCTATTGGAAGAAGCAAATATACAATGTGTTGGTCCAGAAAGATCAAAATATGCCTATCAAGTATAAAGGGGTCAAACCAGATGAGGTGAGTGACTTTCAGTGGGAAACCATGGATGAGAAGGCCAAGAGTACCATTCTTTTGACCATCTCTAAGAAGATCTACTTCAATGTAGAGAATGAAGCCACCGCTTACAGCATATGGCAAAAACTTGAGTCCCTTTTCGAGAGTCAGAGTGCAGCTAGTAAAGTGTTTTGGTTGAAGAGGCTCATGAAACTAAGCATGAAAGAGGGGACAGCCCTCTCACTTCACCTCAATGAGTTTCACTCTATATTGAGCCAACTCACAAATCAGAAAATGAATTTTGATGATGAGGTGAAGGCCATTTTCCTCTTGAGTACCCTCCCTGACAGTTGGGATACTTTTGCTACAGCCATAAGCAATTCAGCCCCTGCCTTCACAGGATTGTCATGCCAAGATGTGGAGAGCGCTCTTCTGCAGGAAGAGGTAAGGCGTAAGAATAGCAGTGAAAATAAGAATGCAAGTGCATTGGCTGTGGGCAGAGGTAGGCAGCAAAATAGAGGGGAAAGTCATAAAGGGAAATCTCGCAGTAAGTCACGTCCTAGGAAGGACCTTGAATGCCACTATTGTCATAAAAAGGGGCATATCAAAAAGGACTGTTTTCAGCTGAAAAACAAATGCAAGGATAAGGAAGGAAAAGAAGAGGACAAAGATGCTAAAAGAGATGCTAAAGACACCAAGGGCAAGGCTAAAATTGAGGAGCTCAATGCAGTGATTAGCAGTGATGAAGATAATGACGATGTCATACTTGTTGCCTCCTCTGGTGATAGTTCTTTTCTTGTGGCCAATGATGGCTCGTATGCACACGATTGGCTATTGGACTCAGGTGCATCCTATCATGTTACTCCTCATGAGCAGTGGTTTGCTTCGTATGATGCAGGAAAAAGAGGATGCGTGAAACTTGGGAATGATTCTGCCTGTGACATTGTTGGCATTGGGGATGTGCATCTAAAATTCCCAAATGGTTCTGAATTTGTCTTGCACAATGTGAGACATGTGCCACAGCTCAAGAAGAGCTTGATATCCACTGGGCAACTTGATGATGCAGGGTATCTCACCCAATTTGGTCATTCCATGTGGAAGGTGATTAAGGGAAATATGGTTGTGGCCAAGGGCTGCAAATCAGGCACCTTGTATCCATTGTATGTTGAGGGTGTTGATGCTAATGTAATCCATGTAACCGAGCAGCCACACACTTCATTGTGGCATAGCCGGTTGGGCCATATGAGCCAGAAAGGAATGAAAGTATTGTCTTCTTTGGGTTACTTGCCGAGACTTAATTTTTCTGATTTTTCAGCATGTGATCATTGTATTTATGGCAAACATAAGCAATCAGCCCATAAAAAGGCTGCAAATGTTAGGCAGGAAGTCCTAACTTTGGTACATACAGATGTGTGTGAAATGCCCAACCTTTCTTTGGGCGGTGCCAATTATTTTGTCACTTTTATTGATGATGCATCCAGGAAGATATGGGTCTATCCCATTAAGCATAAGAGTGATGTGTTCAAAGTCTTCAAGACTTGGTTGGCACTTGTTGAGAATCAGACAAGAAAGAAGCTTAAATGCCTCAGGTCTGATAACGGAGGGGAATACCTCTCAAGGGAATTTACTACATTTTGTGAGGAGAAGGGGATAAAGAGGGAGTTGCCCGCTCCCTACAATCCTCCACAAAATGGCGTAGCTGAAAGAGCAAATAGGACCATTCAGGAGAGGACTCTTAGCATGCTCTCACAAGCAGGATTGACCCATGGTTTTTGGGCAGAAGCTGTTAAGACAGCAGTACATCTCATCAATAGGTCACCCAACAGGGCCTTGGATTTGAAGGTGCCTGAGGAGGTGTGGTCAGGAAAGCCACCCTCTTACAAACATCTCAGGGTGTTTGGCTGCGAGGCCTTTATGCATGTCAGAAGGGAAATACGCAGCAAATTAGACCCAAAGTCACGCAAGTGTATCTTTCTTGGGTATGGTGACAATGGAGAGATGGGTTACAGGTTGTGGGACCCTGAATCTCACAAGATTGTGAGGAGCAATGATGTGATTTTTCGAGAAGAAAGGATGCAAAAACAGCCTATCAATACCATTGGAGTGAGAAGAGTCATTTTTGAGGAGGAAGGACCTCCAGGACAGCCACAAAATGCCAATCAAAATGCTGTCCAAAATGGTCAAAATCAGCAGCCACCTCCGGCTTTTAAAGCCCCATATTATCCTCCACAGGAAGAGCCACAAATGCAGCCTGACATTCAGCAAGATGTGCTTCCAGAGCAGGCTGTACAGCCCCAAAATATGCAGGAACAGCAAGCAAATCAGCCACCTAATCGAGATGTTTTGGTTAGGCGGAGCACCAGGGTGTCCCGGATGCCTGACAGGTTTGTTCCAGGAGTGAATGCACTTGATGATTACATCATGGTGACAGATTGTGGTGAACCCTCGTGCTTTAAAGAAGCCATGAAAAGGGAGGACGCAAAGAATTGGCAGAAAGCCATGGTTTCAGAGATGCAATCTCTTGAGAAGAATCAGACATGGAATCTAGTGCAGTTGCCTGCAGGACAGAAAGTCCTACCATGCAAGTGGGTTTATAGGTTGAAGATCACTCCAGGGGATGCTAAGCCCAAGTACAAAGCAAGATTAGTTGCAAAGGGGTTCAAGCAGGAAAAGGGAGTTGATTTTGATGAAATCTTTTCTCCGGTAGTCAAGATGACTACATTGAGGACTGTTTTAGCTTTGGTTGCTTATCAGGACATGGATCTTGTCCAGATGGACGTGAAGACGGCTTTCCTTCATGGCGACCTTCACGAGGATATTTATATGCAGCAACCAGAGGGGTATCAAGTCAAGGGGAAAGAGAGACTTGTATGCAAATTGCAAAAGAGTCTTTATGGGCTCAAGCAGGCACCCAGAGAGTGGTATCACAAGTTTGATGCTTTCATGAAAGCACAAGGATTCAGACGGTCTGATCATGATCATTGTCTCTACACTAAGAAGGCAAGAGATGGTAGTCTTCTTATACTCATTCTTTATGTGGATGATATGCTTATTGCTGGGAAGTCATCTATTGATATGAATGCATTGAAATCAGGACTGCACAAAACCTTCGACATGAAGGATCTTGGTGATGCAAATCACATTCTTGGTATGCGGATTGTGAGGAACAGGTCAAAGGGTTTACTCTATCTTTCACAAAAAGAGTACATTGGCAAAGTCCTAGAGAGGTTCAATATGGAGAAGGGGAAGGCTTTGAGCACACCCTTGCCACCATATTTGAAACTCAGCCAAGAGGACAGCCCTCAGTCAGATGATGAAAGGGCTCAGATGGCCAAGGTTCCTTATGCTTCTGCATGTGGCAGTCTGATGTATGCTATGGTTGCTACTAGACCAGATATTGCTTTTGCAGTGGGAGTGGTCAGTAGGTATATGGCTAACCCCGGTAAGAGGCATTGGGAGGCAATTAAGGGTATATTGAGATACCTTAAAGGATCTCAAGATGTGTGCATATGCTTTGGCAAGCAAGATGCAGAACTGCATGGATACACAGATTCAGATTATGCAGGGCATGCAGACAACCGTAAGTCCACCACGGGCTACGTGTTTACTTTCACAGGTGGTGCTATTTCATGGATATCCAGGTTGCAGAGATGCACAGCATTGTCTACCACGGAGGCAGAGTATATTGCAGCCACTGAGGCTTGCAAGGAGGCCATATGGCTTTCACGTCTGGTGGGAGACTTGGGTTTTTCAGGGGATATTCCTTCTTTGCATTGTGATAGCCAGAGTGCTATTATGTTGGCAAAGAATCCGGTCTTTCATCAGAAGACCAAGCACATTGATGTTAAGTACCATTTTATTCGTGAAGTATTGGATGACAAGTTGTTAGAACTTGTCAAGATCCATACTGATGATAACCCTGCGGATCTTTTCACCAAGAACTTGCCAGTAGCGCGGTTTGCACATTGCAGGGCACTGATGGGTGTTGGATAGGCCATGTCTCATGTTTTGGCCTTGTACATTTTATATGTACTTGCTGTAATTTCTGATTTTTTTTTCCTTGAGGCACATTGCCTTCAGGTGGGAGGTTGTTGGGGTTAAGGCCCTGTGCCGCCTCATGTACACTTTATGTTACAGCAGTTACAGTGTGAACACGGTTCACTCCGAACCGGTTCCACCCAAGTGTCTATCCTAATATATTCTTGAGGGTTGTGGTGTGCCCTTACTTCTTAATTCACACCCACCACTCTTGTGTTCTGGTTCATGCTCTCTTCCACTCGCACCTGGCGACCTTCAACCCTTTCCCTTTACTTGCTTTAATTCAATATCTTTTTATCTAATCCAATCTCAACGCCCACCTTCTACACCATCCTTGCCTGTATCAACACATCATGGCAACCAACCCTTGCCACCCTCTTCTTGTACATGATCAATTCAGTACATTCTTGGACACCACCCTTTTGTACTCTATCATGAATCTCACTCCACTGGTTGTGAGTTGTGTCCAAACTTGCCACATGGTGCCACTTAAAAGCTCTTTACTAAGGAAGACCACTTTCTCGAACTCACAACCTTCAAGAGAAGAAGATGTGTAAGTTGATGAGGCATACACGTTTGGCAGTTTGGGTGACAAAGCAGTTCCTAGGGAGCAAAACCAAAACCTATCATTGAGCGATCCCAAAGCCACCACACCAAGTGCGCCACCCTCACCCTGCCTAAAACCCTCTCGTTAATACTCATACATCATCATCCATGGGATTACTTGCTCCATCCAAAATTCAATCCCCTATGAAACTTCTTTCTCAAAAATTAACCACCTCATCACCCTAATCAATAAGACCCCAACCATTAAACCATTTCATGAGGGGATTGACCCCAATGTGGCACCCCCACCAAACACACATAGGAAGAGGCTAGTGAAGACAATGGGTAGGACCCAAGGGTGTCCCATGAATAGCAATTCACTTATCCACCCAATGTTTGGGACCTTTACCTTCCAAGACAAATTCCATGATAGCCTTGACACAACCTCCTTTGATATGGCCAAAATCCGATTGGTGAACCAACACATGGACAACCTATTTGCTGAGTGCAAGATCACAAGACCACACGTGGCACACCAGAGGAGGCTGGCAATTTATTGATCCGCCAAGGGACTACACAATTGCACATCATATGGGAGTACAACCCTAGTGGTGAAAGCCCTATCTCCTAAAAGATCACCCTCGTTGGCCAAATGTGGAGAGAGTACATGGCCACACTAAAGTCTGCATCGACCCAAGGTTCATGCCAATCAAATGAAGGTGGTCTTGGCACACATTGTTGTGTACTTTAACAATCCCGCACCACTTACAACCACGGAGATGCAGGTCCACATAAAAAAAATCAACGATCTCTACTATACAAAGGTCGTCGAATTCCCAACAATGTTCCTTCACCTCTCCCCATACTCTCCAATCTGCTTTCCTTTCATCCTATAGATCACCCCAAACCCTAAGCCCTTTTTTTGTAGATTTGCCTAGCCCACTTCACATCATATGTGATTCGCTCCACAAATGCTGAGAACTGGATTGAATCTGCCTCTAACCCTCCCAATCTGCCTTTCTGATCCACTAATCTTAGTTCACCTTTTATGTTAGACTAAGCTCTCCAAAGACTTTTCCAAAGGTCTGAGCCTTTGGTCATCGTAGGAAAGGTGCCACAGATAATTGACACTTCTAGTAAACCAGATCAATTTGGTTTCACTTTTGGACCGACATATCTAAGATTATCCCTTAGAAGCTCTGTGCATGGCTTTGTAGGGTTCTTTAAGGCTTTAATAATCCATTTCACAACCAATCTATTTGCCAGCTTTCTAATGTTAAGGATCCCCAGACCTCCCCCCTTTTTTACTAGTGCAACAAATAGCCCATGAGACCTTCGCTCTTTTTCCTTGCCAAAACATGTTTTTCAACACTCTCTCTAGCCTATCCAATTGATTTGTCTCCAACAACTAATGAAATATACGATACAGGAGATCACCAACTTATTTGTAGGATGGTATTAGACTTTATAAAATGCCCTTACCTTAAGCTTAATGCTAAATGGGGAAGTGATAAACTTTATGTACATAGTTTCTTACGACTAGAAGAATGGACTATTTTAAGTTTTATCTAGCCTAGTGTGAAAGCTAGTCATTTGCATATAAGTCAAGTTTGACATTAAGCAACATTTAGTCCCTTATAATAGAATACTTGAGAGCTCTCCCTCTTCTCTACACTTACTTGCTTGTAATGCATTGGATCTTTGCATAGCTTGAAGGTTTGCTTACTTAGATAGAATTCTCCCTCTCTTGACCTTATTCTCTATCACCTCTTGTGAGGCTCTCCCTCTTCTCTACACTTGCTTGCTTATAATGCCTTGGATTTTTGCATAGCTTGAAGGTTTGCTTACTTAGATAGAATTCTCCCTCTCTTGACCTTATTCTCTATCACCTAGGGAAGGCTGTCTTCCATCTAGGCAAAGGAAACTCTACCTTCACACAATGGAGTGAGGACTCGACGACGCAGGGACAATCTAGTGCACCCACATCATCAGGAAGTTGCATTTGTGCCTCTAAGGTAAGACCAATCATCACTTGATTCAAGACTGGCTAAAGTAAGCTCTTGACTTGAACATGGGAGAAAAATGGGTTTAAGGAGGGGTACACTAAGTCCCCACTCCCAACATATTGTATAAATAGAATCCACCTTCCAGGATCTTTCTAACATTTATAGCTATTTGGAAAACACCAAGATGGTCTTAAGATAGCAACTTTTGCCTAGGGGGGATAAAGAGGGGGGATAAAGAGTGTCGATAACTTTTGCCTAGGGGGGATAAGCTCTATCCAACAAAAGACCATTCCACCTAGTCCAGGGGGAGGCCGATAACCATTCACTCAGAGAATTAGAGTGTGGTTCATTATAATGATCACCTCCTCCAAATCCACATAAGGGTGAAGCCCATGGTTCAATGGTGGTTAGTTCATCACCTTCAAGATGTGTGAAGGGGGAATTGGCAGGGATAGGAGGGTTTTTTAAATAATCTTACAACATTCACATGCTAAATGCAAAGAAGGGTTCATTTTTTTAAGGTTACTTTTTTATGATAATGTCAAAAAAGAATTGCCATAAATATGAAGGACACACTATTTATTATCTTATACTAAAACGAATTGCCATAAATATGAAGGACAAACTATTTATTGCCTTATTCTAAAATGAATCATATAAGTGATTATGGAGACCACATGACTTTTGATTTGAGCACTTAGGTGGCTTATGCTCGAAGAATATGCCTTACTTTTTTATGCTATTGTGAAAAAAATTTACCATAAATATGGAGGACAAACCTTTAATTGCCTTATACTACTGATCATATAAGTGGAGACCACATGACTTTTGATTTGAGCACTTAGGTGGCTTATGCTTGAAGAATATGTTTCAAAGTTATGTCAATTTTTAGGCAATTATTTTTAGATGTTAGATTGATCATTATTTTTAAAAGATTAGATTGACCATCTTGGAGAATCCTCTAGATTAGCCCCTATAGCTGTTGCTTTTTCCTTGCCTCAAACATTGTGCCTTTTAAATGAAACTAATGCTTTACATTGTCCTCCATATTAAAGAAAAGAAATGATATTATTTTATCTTAAATTGCTAAACTTTTACCAAGTTTTGTGTGATTAAGCTAGATATTTATTCATGCATTGTTAAAATATTGCTTCAACAAAAAAACTTTAGTCCATGCCATTACTTTGTTATGCATGCGATCCATTTGCTATCGGTGTTGAGGTGAAGCAAAAGAAGAAGAAGAAGTAATAAACCTTAGTATATGGATCAAATATTTTGCATGGAAATTCATATTGTCTTTTCATGGTGTTGCATGCTGTGATATTTGTTCTTATGAGCTATACCACTTTGTTAATGACTGATTTGTGGGTTTGCATGCACACACAATGCTTAGGTGCAAGCCAATTTGAAAAAGAGTGAAGAATTCAAACAAAAGGTTTGAATAGGATAAGTAATAACTATTTTGCCTTCAAGTTCTTACGGTGGGCTTGGGTAGTAAGTACAAGAGGTGTGCTTCATTATAAGTATCATGTTGTGTATTGATAGTTACTTTACACACATGAAGTAATATGGTGCATGTGTTCATTAGGGGGCATTTCTATGCAAATAACTCCTTGCTATATTGCCCTTTTTAAAGGAAAGTCAATAAAATCAAGGTGGTGATTGGTTGCATACCTTTAGAGGTGATGCTAGTTAGTGCTTGCACTAGTCACATTCTATGCATTATTGTTGTTCAAAAAAGGCATATAAAGAGTCCAAATCATGATTAAAAGGGACTTGGGCGTGGGGTGTGTGTGTGTGTGTATATATATAACATAATTGAGCTACCACCTCACACCTCACACACCTAATTCAAATGCACCTATGTATCTTTGTATAATTACCACGTTAATTGCTCAAACTAGCTAACCCACTCATGGGATATTATTCGCCAAGTGGGTTTTTGATATGATGGGAAATTAAACACATAAAGCAATGCACTTATAGCTTTTTCTTGTGTGTGTGTGTGTGTGTGTGTGTGTATAGTTGCATGCATGCTTTCTCTACAACATAAGTGACCCAAGTTGTGTGCTAGAGGGAGTGTCTAGGCTACTCTTTTGGCTTTGACCACTTGTTAATTAAGGTGATTTGATTTATCATTACTTGTATGATTTATGATTTTTATTGCTTCCACAAGCAAGCACTTCACCTTAATGGCTCCTTATCAGCATCTAATTCATGATTTTATAGAGTTGATTCTTTGGAAATGGTTAGCAGCTAAGCTAATTTACAAGTAATTAGTGGCTAGAATATGGGTTAGATGATGGTTTTGGTTAGCTTTTCTTAAATGGGTATGTAAATTTTGTTCTTTTAATTAATGTATTTATGATTTTTCTAGAGTTTTTGGGTAGGTAAAAATCATGATATCTGGGAAGGGAAAGAGCGAGAAAGCAGTAGCACCCACTGGGGCCCAAAAAGTAGGGTGGCTCAAAGGTGCCCAAGGCAGCAGGAGCGGGTGGCCTCCCCAAAGGCACCCCTAGTACTAGTGCCACCCAAGCTTCCAATGACGCCTTTTAAAAATGAGTAATATTTATATAGACCAATTTAACATATAGTATCAATGCCCCCCCCCCAAATAGGGGACTCCTTGAGGGGGGGCCAACATTCCTTTTTTGGGTGTAATAAAATGCTCTAGATCATATTTCTAATTTTTCTTTATCTTTCATTTTTCTAATTCACATTTTAGTTTTAGTTTTTGTGGTGAGCTACCACGAGCTTTCCATATTAAAAACTTTTCTTTAAAACTTTGCTGATGAGAAAATGGTAGATCAAGACACTATCTTCGTTACATGAGTAACTTTTCTTTATATAATTAACACTATGCTTATATAAGCAAACAACTTAACTTGTATCAATTAAAAAAAGTTTGAGATATTGTGTCAAAGGATAGTTACGTCATGTGGCATGGCCTCAAAATTTACTTACCATTATATTTATGTCACTATAATTTACTGTTTATCCTCAAATTCCTATAAATGTACATCTTAACATTAGCTTTTATTAGGGACTTTTATATATTTACATTTTTCTTATACTACAAGGTTTTTGAGAAAGAAAAACCGTTTTGTGGCTTTTAGGGATGTTTGAAAATGGAAAAATTAAGATTAGAAGATTCATAAGGTAAATGCCTTAATAAACTTGTAAGCACTCCACAAACGCAACACAAAAGTTTAGCATTTCATGGCTTTATAAGTTTGTTTCTTATTTTAAATCATGATTGAGATATATTTTATGGTTAAACCATTTTTTAAGGGTTAAAGCCAAGTATATGGATTGATTAAATGACTAGGACTAACATTAGTGCCTTGTGGGAAAAGCGATCTTGTAATCTCCATAAATGAAGAGGGAGAATAACTCTTGGTGTGTGTGCGTATGTGTGTGTCTAGGTCCACACAGTTAAAGGTCAATATTAAGGTGTGTGATCAAAGGTTGATTCCTCAAAAGGTCACTCTAAAAGGAGAAAAGGGTAGAGAGAATCACGTGATTTAGAGAATCAAGGATAGCATGAGATATGATTTAGGAGGTATAGAGATATTCTAGTTGATTTAATAGTCATTCTCATGGAGATAATTGTAGATCTAGATACTCATTATTGAGCTTAAAAATTGATGTAAACTAAAGCTCATTTTCTACTAAGATTAGGCTATTGTTTATGGTGGTGATTATGTCCAATTAAAATGTACTTAGCATGCCATTATTGTGTCTCAATCATGGTGTTGATAATTTTCTATGAACCTCCCTAGCTTCTCGTAATTTCAATTTAATATTGAAGTCACTAGGGTTGTTTTAGAGCAAATGATAACTAGAATCATTAAAGCTTGATTACTAAATTTTTTAATAAGCTAAATGTTTTACTTAGATAAACTCATCTCCTTGGATTAGAGGGAGAGTTGATCTACTATAATTAGAGCATATATATATATATATATATATATATATATATGTATGTATGTATCTATGCATGTGTGTGTGTGTGCGCGTGAGAGTTATTGAGGATGAATTCATGGAATATTTTATATATTCCCATGTTGTGTTTAAAAGAATTAATGAAATATTTTATTCTTAGGTTTTTATATTATAAATTCTCCTAGACAAGTTTAGATTGGGATGTCTTTCTAAATCCGAGCGATCATACCTTACTATATACATACGCGGGTGAATATGTACATGTGATTGGTTGCATCGTGGCAAGAGATTTAGAAGTAATGTTAATGGGTGAACTTATTTTTAGTTGAAGGAGCAGGACAAAATCGTTGGGCAGAGTTAGGGCAAACCGGCGAGAAGCACGAGTAGGGCACGAGATCCAACATGCCAAGGGAAATGACATGATAGGCTCTCTGCGCATCTCAGTTGGAGAGCATCATCTAAGAGGAGGACGATCCCTGAAAATAAAGGTAGAGTTTGAATCAGCGCGCTGTGCACATGGAGATTGTAACTCATGACACTTATGCCGACAACATGCCGGTTACAACGAGAAGACGAGGGCCTACCTTAAGCAGGAGATCTCCCAAGAGATCAAGAGGCTGTCGGCTAGGATTGAAGAAGGTAAGAAGGTCTTTCGAGCAGGCAAGGAGTTATCTCTTGGTAAGACAATGGTTGAGTTGCATAAAGCACTTGCATGTGGGGTATTTTTCTACTTCATGGGGAAGCCCCCCCACAGACGATGAATTTCAGAGATGGTTTGGGGAGGTATATGCTTCAAGGATCAGGCTATGCAAGTACGACTTTGCTGGCAAGGGATTTTACCAAGCCATGGTGGAAACTGACGTACAGAGGGAACATGTTTTGGGTACTATGGCTGCATTCAAGGGCAACATTGTGTGTGCCATAACCTGAGGAGGTACTTCATTACCAGTGTCCAGTTTGGGTTGACTTCCCAGGGCTCCCCTACTATTTTTGGGAGTAGGTTAAAGAAATTGCAAGAGGTATGGGAAGAGTGTTGCATGTTCCAAGAACTGGAGTGCATGAAGGCAGAGCAGCCAAAAAGGCATGCATTCTCTGGGATAGGAGGTAGGAAACCCCTAATTACCTTGAGATGGAGATGGCAGGGTGCAAAGTTGATATTGTTATACACTTCCACCCATTCCGTGACTCATACTACAAATGCAGGGCTGTTGGGCACTTTGCCAAAGATTGCACTGCTGAGGCCCATGAGACCAAGCCTGATGGAGAGATAAAGCAAGCCCCAGAAGACCAATAGGGAGCACAGAGCAACAATCAAAGATCAGCACAGGTCAAGACTGGTCAGAGCAAGGAGGCTAGTCAGGGAGGTATGGTCCATAGTAAGGAGGGAAGCCAGAGCAAGAACCAGGACATGCAAGTTGTCCCAGAGGATAAACCAAAGAGTCAGGAAAAGAAGGTTGGAGGTGCTAAGCCAAGCAGTAGCTCCAATGGAAGCCAGAAGGAAAATGATGGGAAATGGCAGATGGTTACTCAGAAGAAAGGAACCAGTAAGCCAAATACTGGGTAGAGGGGGATACTACAGGGCATCTCAAATAAACAAGGGTCAAAAATTAGTCTCAAGAAGGAGGCCAAAAACAAGTCTAGAACATTTGCCATGCTGCTGGATGGTAGTGAGATGGAACATGTGGAGTTGGTTACTGATGACAGTGCATAACTCGTACTCTAAGTTCATTAGGCTGGTTTCTTAGAATGTAAGAGGGTTATGCTCTGCTAACAGGCAGGCATATGTCAGAAGATTGCTTGTTGAAGCAGAGAGGCTTGATGCTCTATTGCTATAGGAAACCAAAAGTGCCTATGCTCAGTTGCATGTTAAAGAATATGATTGCACTACTAGTAGCCCTTGCAGAGGGACTGGAGGTTGCATGATGCCTGTTAGCAAAAAGCTCAAGGCCCATGATGTGTTGAAGGAACCTAATAGAAGATATGTAGCTTGCAAGGTTGAGGTGGAAGGAACCCTGTTGGGCTTAATCTGTGTGTATGCCCCAAATGGGGAAGCTGAAAGGAGGTTGCTATGGGAGAGCTTGTCCAATATGGACTGGGGTGTGCCCCTGATATTTGGAGGGGACTAGAACTTTGAAGAGGTGTAGAGTGATGTCTCACAGCAGTGGAGGGATTGGAAGACCAAGTTTGACATTGAGGATGTGGCTGCTTTGGAAGGGTGTCTGGATCTACTGAACCCCACTCGGAGCAACAGACAATATAAAGGGGCTTATCTCTCCAAGATACTTGAAAGAGTTTGTGTGTCAGACATGGGGACCTAGTTAGGGCATGACTGTGAAGGAATCTTGCTGGACATACATGCAGTATCAAACCACCTCCCATTGATGTTAACCTTTAGACGTAAAGTGCTGAGGAGGGCCAGTAAAGCCCCACCCCCCTTCAAATTTAATGTTTCATTTCTTAAGGATAAAGCCTTCTACAAAAAACTGAAGGAGGCATGGGTAGAAGGAAGCAGTGTACAAGCAGACCCATACATGAGGTGGGAAGAAGGATGCAAAGCTATCACTGCAGTTGCCAAGCAGGAAGGCAAGAAGAGGCAAAAGAGAGAAGAAGGGAGGAAAGTAATTTGGACTATGCTTTGAAGTATGTGAGGGGGATCTGTGATCAGGGTGGCAGTGACCCCTGTATGCTACAGCTATTGAAGGAATTGGAGGAACACTCCAGGAGGGTTGAAATCAAAAGGGTAGATGTCACGATTGTGACGTATGTATGTATCAGATACTCTCTTCATTGCTGATTCCTGTTTGCAGATACAAAGAGTAACCAGCCAAGGGAACCCTTACCCTTGACTGGTTGCGACTCTTCGCCAAAGGATGTACCTCTTCATCGAATAGCCACATCCCTTCGACGAATGGTTGTATCCCTTGATGAATGGTTGTGCCTCTACATCGAATAGACACATCCCTTAGCCTAAAGTTGTATCCTTTCGTCTATAGTCATGTCCTTTCGTCAAAGGACATGCCTCTTCAAATGTCTCTTCATCTCCTATATAAGAGACCTATTGTACTTAGTTTAATCAATTCAACTCAAGTCAATTCAATCTTCTCTCAAGTGTTCTTCTGAAGGTTCTTGTTCTCTAAGTTAAGTACTTAAGTAGTAATTAGTACACAATATGAAGGATTATAAACATAATCCTCATAGTGGTATCAGAGCAAAATTTTTTCCTACCCGTGGGTTGTGAAGCCTTCACCCTCTCCGCGGCACTCCCTCGTCCACCCCTCTTCTCGGTGTTGTATGGAAGAAGCGGAGCGATGGTGGACTTGGCGTAAATCCTTGCCCATAATGATGTAAAAAAAAAAAGGTTTCACACCCATACACACGCACCGTGTGTATTGCAGAGAGGGAATCCTTGCTGCATACCTGGATTACCCTCCCTCCCTGTTGCCGGTGGTGTTAGGCGTTCGCAGCATGGCAGGACTTTCCCTCTCGCTCGCTGCCGAATATGGAACACCCCCCCCTCCCTCCTCGCTTCGTTCGTTGCTGGTGTGAGCCCTTGCTTGCTTAGAGCAGTTGTCGGCCGTGAGCCCTCGCCCGCCAAATAGCGTCCTTCACCTCTTCGCTTAGTCGCTGGCGGCGCCCCTTCGAAGCGGCGCACCTTTTCCCTCTAGTCGGCTACGCGATCTAGGCCGTCACCTTTACATCATTAAAAACACAAAATTTTAATACATCACATTGCCACGTGGGTCATCAATTAAAAAAAAAAAACGGGCGTGCGCTAGTGTGAACCGGCACCCCTTTCTGTTGGCGATTCGGCAACCCCCCCCCCCCCCCCCCCCCGGCTGTCAAGATGCCGCCTTCTTCACGTTCGCCCCCCTCTCCCCGGCGATTCGGCGACCATCCTCCCGGCTGTCAGTGGGTTCTCCCAGCTCTGCCCACGCCACATAGTCTGTGTGCTCTCGCCCTCTACGTGCATGCTTCATGGACAACTTTTCGGAGGAACCCGACATGCACATCTCCTACCTGAGTTACATCGATGAGATCCCTGAGGCTCTTCTTCCCGAACACAGCCCTTCTCGTGCCCCCACTTCGGAACCAGTGCCACTTCCCGCCGATGCTGGGTGGATTCGAAGTCTTCCGGCCTCTCCTATCCCAGTACCCCCGGCCTCACAGGTGTACCGCATACATGTCAGCAGCCCGCATGTAACCGAACCCGACACTTGGGCGATCTGGACTATTTTCCTCACCTGCGAGCCACTGCACCTTACTCATTTCGAGTACTTTCTGTCACGGTACCCTCAGTTGGTCTTCCAGAGTGCAGTGTGGATGGCCTCCGCAATATCTCCTCCACGCGTCAACTTGTGACATTCTACTGCGAGATCTTCGTCCATTATCTCCGGTGACCAGCTCTTTGGCGGAACCAAACGAAGAAGTGGAAGCAGACGAAGTAACCTCCGAGGACGATCTCGAGGAAGTAGAGGACCCCGACTTCGAGTACAAGGATCCCATTACTGCCTCTCCAGCAGCTTCCTACATTTCGGGTGGACCTTTCCTGCTTCACCTCAGTACTCTCTCTGAGTTCTCCAGATGTCGACTTCGCACGACAATGTGCCACCCGCCGATCCTCAGATGGAGGCCTTGCAGATGACCACTCTTCAACAACAGATGGAGGACTTGCAACGGGTCCTTTTCGACGGTATGACATCAATGCGATCACAAATGGAAGACATGCAACAACGGCACCAACACGAGTGCGAGGGATCCAGGAAGTCATAGCGAGCGCGTCGTTCGCGTTCACCAACATCATCATCATCCTCGGTGGGCTAGCAGGACGATCCCTCAACTCCTCCCGATCCGACTATCGAGGTAGTCACAGAGAGCGCGTCGTTCGCGTTCACCAACATCATTATCATCCTCGGTGGGCCAGCAGGACGATCCCTCAACTCCTCCTGATCCGACCGTCGAGGTAGACAATGTTGAACTCAAACTTTTGTATAAATTAATGACCACAGCACAAACAAGAAAGATGGATATCAAGTTACCTGAGCCCTACAATGGCCGCCGCGATAAGCGGTTAATCGATCACTGGCTCTACAAGATGGAGGTTTATTTCTCAAATACCGAATTGCCCGAAAACAAAAAGGTGGCATTGGCCAGTACCCTCTTGAAAGATACCGCCTTCCTTTGGTGGCGACGCAGGATTTCAGATGGCAAGTCTACTCCGACGTGGGATAAATTCCGGCGTGCTCTTCGCAAGGCTTTTGAGCCAGCCAATGCGAACTTTCATGCCAGGTCTTCTCTCCGCCGCCTGAGTCAAACTGGCTCCGTGGCCGCGTACATCTCAGAGTTTCAAAAACTGGCTCTCGAGATAGAGACACTCAGTCTCTCTGACCAGCTTCACAGCTTCATTGACGGGCTTGAACCCACGATCCAAGATGAAGTCCATAAGTACAATCCTGCCACCCTGGATGAAGCAATCTCATATGTCGAGCGCATTAGTGATTACAGGCGTCCTCCCAGGAACTTTTCCTCCGGTGCCCGTTCTTATCAGCGGAATCGACCCAATGGGACTAGCCAACCCCAGCGTCCCAATCCTGGACAACCCAACTCTCGGCAACCATATTCTGGACAACAGTCCTTCCGGTCGCGCTTCTCCGGGCAAGCTCCTGCGTCAAACGCAGGATCCTCTCAGACCGAATCCTCTGGCAGCAGCAGAAACCGAGATCGGTCTCAACAGGACCGTCGCAGCAATGATCGGCGCAACTTCAAGCGAGAAACCTCTTCAAGACAGCAAACCTCTTCATCAATTGCCACTTCATCCCAACCTACTCGCCCAGGCCTCTGTACAATTTGTTCTGGTGATCACTGGTGGTATGAATGTCCTTAGCGCCCTAAACCCTCGACGCAATTCTCAAGTGGACAGTTGCCACCATGCTGATCATGACTCGCCTCCTGTGAAAGACAAAAACAAACAAATAGCTTGTTCTGTTCGCGTTTCTGAAGTTGTCAGTACCCTGATGCTTAATGGCCAGAGTACCAACCCTGTTCCGGTGAATCTTTCCAAGCAGGTCCTTGACTCCTTAGTCTTCTGGGTTTCATTGGCGACCATCCCATCAATGTGCTGGTGGACAGTGACTGTTCCACTAATTTTGTGGGTACTTCCTTGGTTCACAAGCTTCGCCTACAAACCCGATATTTTTTGGATGCTTTTCAAGTAGAGCTTGCTGATGGTTCCTTCCTTAATTGTAACAAAAAAGTGCAACAGCTTCAGTTCCAGATTCAAGATTACCAAGATCACCTTAATTTTTCAGTGATGCCGTTGTCACATTATGACATGATACTGGGACAATCTTGGCTGTATCGATATGATCCAGTGATTAGCTTTCGTTCTCATTCAATCCAGTTATACCATGATGGTCGAGAGGTGGAGCTTCGTCACCTTTTCAGTGCCAAACCCATCAGTGTTGTTTCTGCCCTGCAAGTCAAGCGCCTCATTCGCAAACGTGACTGTACAACATCCTTGGTCATGTTACGGGAGATTGAAGCAGAAACTAGTGAGCAATCTCAAGCCTCGTCATCAACAACTGCTTACTTGGAGCAACCCTTCTTCAGGCCTTTTCAAGATCTGTTTCCGAATGATCTTCTGACGACATTGCCTCCTCGTCATCCTGTGGATCACCCGATTGATCTTATCCCAGGTCAACCTCCTCCAACCCGAGCTCCATACCGTGTTTCTTACTCTGAATCTCAGGAGATACAAAAGCAATTACAGGAGTTGTTGGACAAAGGTCACATCCGTCCCAGCAAAAAGTTCCTTCGGAGCCCCGGTTTTGCTTGTCAAAAAGAAGGATGGATCAATGCGGCTTTGCATTGATTACCGTGCTCTCAACAAGCTGACAATCAAGAACAAATTCCCTTTGCCTCGCATCGATGAGTTGTTCGACCAATTGCTTGGTGCAAAGGTGTTTTCCAAGATTGATTTGAAGTCCGGCTATCATCAAATTCGTATCCGTAATGGTGATGAATACAAGACAGCCTTTCGGACAAAATATGGCTATTATGAATTCTTGGTCATACCTTTTGGGTTAACCAATGCCCCGGCCACTTTCATGACCCTGATGAATGAAATTTTTGGGTCGTACTTGGACAAGTTTGTGATCGTTTATCTCGATGATATTCTGGTTTTTAGCCGATCTATGGTCGATCACAAAGAGCATTTACAAATTGTCTTTGAAGTACTACACACCAATATGTTGTACATCAACAAGAAGAAGAGCGATTTTTTCAAGAACCATGTGGAATATCTTGGTTACATCATTTCTGCTAATGGGATTGCAGTAGATCCTAAGAAGATTCAGGCGATTGTGGATTGGCCTTTGCCTATCACCATTTTAGATGTTCGATCTTTCTTGGGACTTGCTAACTTTTATCACAGCAAGGTGCTTAGGTTTTCAGAGATTGTTGCCCCTTTGACAGAATTGACAAAAGCTGGACAAACTTCAGTGGTCTTCTGAAGTTGAACAATCCTTCAATGATCTCAAGCATGCCTTGACGACAACCCCGGTCATGGCCATTGCAGATCCCATCCAACCCTTTGATGTAATGACAGATGCCTCAGATTGTGCTTCTGGTGGAGTTTTGATGCAGAATGATCGTGTCATTGCTTTTGACAGCAGGAAGTTTTCAGCCATTCAAAGCAGGTATCCTATGTATGATAAGGAGTTTTTGGCAATCGTGCATGCTTATCGGACTTGAGACATTATCTTCTTGGAGCAGATTCAGTTTATGTTCTTGGTCTTCAGAATGTGGTTGCAGATGCTTTGAGCCGCATGCCTCGAGCCACTAATTTTGCCATCACAAATGTACAAATGGAAATCCCTGCTTGTTTCAAAAATGAGTATTTGACTGATAGAGATTTTGGAGATGCGTTCCGTGCTCTCAGATCTTCTAATCCCAGTCCTGCAGAAATGAACATGTTTGCAGCCTACAC
The DNA here is from genome assembly GCF_041138505.1 of Cibotium barometz. Classification (NCBI taxonomy): domain Eukaryota; kingdom Viridiplantae; phylum Streptophyta; class Polypodiopsida; order Cyatheales; family Cibotiaceae; genus Cibotium; species Cibotium barometz. The sequence goes on from NC_141072.1 coordinate 32,808,275, forward strand.
CATCATGGATGAGTTGCTGTTCTTTTCTGATCGCATTTGTGTGCCTCACAATACTTCATTGTGGAAGATTCTCATTCAAGAGCATCATGAAGTTCCTTATGCTGCTCATCCTGGTATCAACAAGACATATCGGCTTTTGTCTGTACATACTTCTGGTCTCAGATGCAGCAAGATGTTATCAAATTTGTCAAAGCTTGTCATTCGTGTCAAATAATGAAAGCCTCTCAACAACTTCCTCAAGGGTTACTTCAACCGTTGCCAGTTCCCAATGAGAGATGGGAAAGTATCAGTATGGATTTTATTACCACTTTGCCTCATTTATCCAAAGGCAATGCTCAGATTCTTGTGGTGGTTGATCGATTTTTCAAAATGGCGCATTTCATTCCTTGCAAGAAAGCTGCTTCAGCCCCAGATGTGGCGTCATTGTTCGTGCAACATGTCTTCAAATTGCATGGTTTGCCGAAGACCATCATCTCTGACAGAGATCCAAAGTTCACTGGACATTTTTGGACGTCTTTGTTCAAATCTCTTGGCACGAATTTGTTGTTCAGTTCAGCCTATCATCCTCAAACAGATGGACAGACTGAAAGAGTCAATCAGATTTTGGAAGAAATGATTCGACATTACATTCAATCCCGTTTGGCATCATGGGAAGATTATTTGCCACTCGTGGAATTTGCTTATAATAATTCCCATCATTCAGCAATTGGATTAACTCCATTTCAAGCAGCATATGGGCATACTCCTCTTGTGCCTACAAAGTTTGTTTTACAACACAAAGTGGTGTTGGCAGATCAGTTGGTTCAGGAGATGCAAGATGTGCTTGTGCAAGTTCGAGATAAATTGGTCCATGTGCAACAAAAATATCAAAAACAGGCCAACAAGCATCGTCGACATGCAGATTTTCAAGAAGGAGATTTGGTCTTGTTATATGTGGCACCTCATCGCTACAAAACAGTGAAGTCAGTTTTTCCAAAGTTGCGACCTCGCTTCTATGGGCCTTTCAAGATTCTTAAGAAAAATTCAGTTGTCAGTTACAAGTTGGAACTTCCACCTTCATGGGGGAAGGTTCATCCGACTTTTCTTAGAAATTGAAGATGACCATATTATCCCTGTTCTAGAAGTAATTCTCGACGTACGACAGAAGGAAACAAGAAGAAAGTTGACTACAGAGTTTCTTGTGAAATGGATGGATTCGGATGAGTCTGATTCCACTTGGCAAACAGATGAAGAAATGCAGCAGTACCCTAATCTTCTTCAGGAGTTCTTTGACAAACGGATGTCTATCATTTGACACATGGGTTTTATTTTAAATGGGAGGGAATGTCACGATTGTGACGTATGTATGTATCAGATACTCTCTTCATTGCTGATTCCTGTGTTGCAGATGCAAAGAGTGGGAATCCCTGCCCTCGACTGGTTGCGACTCTTCGCCAAAGGATGTACCTCTTCATCGAATAGCCACATCCCTTAGACGAATGGTTGTATCCCTTGATGAATGGTTGTGTCTCTACATCGAATAGACACATCCCTTAGCCTAAAGTTGTATCCTTTCGTCTATAGTCATGTCCTTTCGTCAAAGGACATGCCTCTTCAAATGTGTCTCTTCATCTCCTATATAAGAGACCTATTGTACTCAGTTTAATCAGATCTTCTCTCAAGTGTTCTCCTGAAGGTTCTTGTTCTCTAAATTAAGTACTTAAGTAGTAATTAGTACACAATATGAAGGATCAACAACATAATCCTCACAGTAGAGGCTACAAGGGTACAGGATGGGATGTACTAGCTACAAGTAGGAGATACTCCCAAGCAGGGTTTTCTTCAAAGCCCTCAGGATCAAGAAAGATATGGAGCATATAAGTGCTATCAAGAAGGATGATGGTAGCTTGGCCACATCTGATGAGGACATAAGAGATGTCTTTGTGTCTAGCCTCTCCTGCATTGTGGGCTCCCCTCTGGATGTATCATGTAACTATGAAGACAGACTACAGATATTTCTAGAACCAATTTGAAAATGAAATCTCTGAAGAGAAGAGACTTCTGCTTGGGAGACCCTACTCAATAAATGAGTTGTAGTATGTGGTGAGCACACTCAAGAGAGAAAAGGCCCTTGGCCCTGATGGTATGCAGGCTGAGCTACTTCAAGAAATGTTTGAAGTTGTAGGGATTGATCTTTGTGATCTATTGAATGCTTGTAGAAGGGATGGTCAAATCCTTGCCACTATCAACACTGTCCTGATTAAACTTATCCCTAAGGCTGGGGACAGGCTGGATGCAAAGAGTTTCAGACCCCTAACAATTCTTAATACTGTATATAAGGTCATGGCTAAAGCACTTGCTTTGAGGAGGATCAGGTCCTTGGTTAGTCAGAGGGTACACCCAATGCAATACGGGTTTGTACAGGGCAGGAGCATTCATGAGGCAATCTTAAATGTGATTACTGCAACAGATTGGGCTGCTGAAACAGAATGAACAATATGTGATGATCAATATGGACCTTGAGAAAGCCTATGATAGGGTAGGCTGGGAATTTATTCTTGTTGTAATAGACAAGATGGGTTTTGGACATATGTTTTGTCATATGGTCAAAGCATTATTTTCCAATGCATATGCTATAGTTCAGGTGAATGGCTATATCTCAAGCCAGTTTTTCAGTTGAGGAGATCTATTAGGCAGGGGTGCCTCCTTGGCCCCTTGCTGTTTGCTTTGGTCATAGACCCCCTACTCAGGAATGTTGATCTTCTAGTACAGAAAGGCTACTTGAAGCCTATCCCACTGCCACATGGCAAGTCCTTTGCCTGTCAGTTGTTTGTTGATAACAACTGCAATAAAATCAGATGTGAGAGTGAAAGTATCCAGACCTTGATGGAGGTCTACAATGATTTTTGCTTTGTCTCAAGCTCACCTCACAAGACTGAGTGCTGGTCCCGAGCTATAAACAACAGGTGGATGCCCTGTAACAGTACAACCTCAAGGACATAGGCCCTGGGAAAATCATCAGGTACCTGGGCTGCCCAGTGAGGCTTGGAATAACTACCCATCAATGCTTTGGATGGTTACACAACATAATTGATCAAAAAGTCAGGATGAGAGCATAACTAAGCTTGGCTGGTAGGCTAATTGCACTGGGGCATATACTGCTGGCACTGCCAGCATACATTGCCACCCTAATCAAATTCTCTGATACCGACTAGGGAAAGGTAAATAAGCTGTTCAGGATTTGTGGTCTTTTGCAGATAGTAGGTCATGGATGTTTATCTCTTGGGAACATGTTTGTGCAAGGAAGGAAGATGGGGGATGGGGCATCCCCAACATTGCTGACATTGGTCACTTGGAGTCTGACCAGTCGTGGGCATGTATCACCAGATGCAAAATTGAGGAGACTGAGATAGGTGGAAAATGCTGGGAAGAAGTCTATTGGCTGGACAATCTGCTTATGCATAGTCCTATCATGATCATAAACTTTGAATATCTGCAACAGTTGGTAAATAGTTGGAAAAGGATCTTAAGCTCAGCTTCCTGGAGGGGCAATGGAAGGGGACTCATCCCTAGCCTAAAGTATATGGTTTAGCAAAACTGCAATGAATGATTACACCCCTGCTATTCTCAGGAACAAAAGGTTGGCTAAGCAAATCAGTGATAAGGGCCTAAGGCATTTCAAGGACATTTGGAACCCTAGTTCATAGGATTGGGTCATCCCCTTAGAGGTATGGCAAATACTGTGCAGAAGCGAGAGGCTGTTTATGCCTAACACCATAAGTAGAATTAAGTCCACCTGGCCAACTTCCCCCTTTCTTACTTCTAAATAGTCCATAAAGGAGTCGGAATTGCATCAAAGAAAAATAGGTAAAAGGGTGAGGGTGGTCAGACACACTGGTGTCTAGATAGACAAGATTGTCAAAGCTTGGGATAAGGCTGGATGCAGACTAACCCACAGATATTGCAAAAGGAGATCAGTCAAGACCTGGAAATCCACTGGTGCTGGTACACTTGACTTGTTCTTCTGGAGAATGCTTCATCATAAACTTCCTGTCAGAGATGTGACTTTAAAATGGAGTGTTGGCAACCCGTGGTGCCCAAGATGCAAGAACCAAAAAGACTCACTAGTACATGCACTTTGGGAGTGTAAGGGTGTCCATCCTATCTGGGATAAGGTAAGAAAACTCTTGATTGAATGTGGTGTATTAGACAAGCTACACTGGAAATAAGTGCTGATTGGTTGCAAGGGCAGGATGAACCCTGCTCTATACAAAATATGGCATAATATTAGGGCCTATGTGCTTGTAGAGATTTGGGAACATAAGAATGCCCTAGCTCACAAGGGCATCAGGAGAACTTTGGAATTTAGTAGGGAGAAGGTAAGGGATATGCTGGTATAAGATTGTTAGCTAGTAAGTCATAGTGGTGGTAACAAGAGAGTTGTAGCTGCTAGAATTTTGGTTTTTAAGAATCAACATCAGCTAAGATGTAACCTCTGGGTGGTGTATCCACTCCTTTTGGATACTAATAAAAACTTCCTTTGCATTAAAAAAAAAGTATTGGTTGCATCGTCTTATTGAATGAAATTTCATATAGATTTTTTTTTTAAAAATCAAATAATTTATTGATTGATTAGCTTAGTTGATGCAAGTGCAGATCATTGGACTGGATAATGGAGGCGAGCTGGTGTTGGTCATGAATATCTTGAAATGATCAATTTTGAATATTGATAAATAATATTTGATTTTGTGACGACAAGTGCCATTAATTTATTTGGATGCTATCCATATTCATTAACAATGTGTATATGTTAATTGGGACTCCCTTGTGCATATTTTATTTTTCAAGACGTGCACTTTTATAAGGTTCAAGGCTCACACCTATTTTTAAAAGAAGCCTAGATTAAGGGGGAGTATAACTCTTTGTGTGTGTATGTGTGTGTACGTGCATGCACACACACACATGCATGTGTGTGTGTGTACGTGTGCGTGCATGCATGTGTGTGTGTGCACATGCATGCACATGATAACGATAAGTTGTGTGATGAAGTGTTGAGTATCTAAAGGCTAATTGGGTTGGTGACATTATAAAAGGAAAAAATGGTAGAGAGAATTGTGTGCTTGATAAGGGCATCATGCCATGATTTAGAAGGGATGTAGGCATTCTAGGTAATTTGATGGAGAGGATTAATGCTCATTGTTAAGCCTATAATTTGATAGAGACGATTAATGCTCATTGTTGAGCCTATAATTTGATGTAAAGTAAAGCTCATTTTAGATAATCAATTTTGTAATGAGATAAGACTTTTGCCTTCTATATCCAATCAAAGTGTGATTAATTAGTGTATCATTTTTATGTCTTAATTATGATATTAATTTGATATGAATCTCCCTAGCTTCTCATAATTTCAAGTCCTCATAATTTATCTTCACTTTTAAAATTCAAATTGCTCTTGCATGATGGCCTTAACGTTGTTCATTTTTTTTGGCGTCATGTGAGTGTATTTAGTGTAACAACCATTGAAGTTACGAAATATCTTATTTTTTATACGTTATTGTGGCAAGTTTCATTCTCAATTTTGGGTTCACATATGTGTGGGCTAGCTATTGATTTTCATTTTTAGATGAAGATTGAAGGGGAAGGGTGAGAGGATTAATGCTCCACCCATATTACGTTGTTGTGCTCATGATCCAGCTAGGTCATGGTTATAAGGTTCCTTTTATAAGGAGTAGCCATGACTAAGCAACATGGATGTATAACATCACCATTCTTAGGTCATGATTATAAGGTTCGTTTTATAAGGAGTAGCCATGAGTGAGGCAACATGGATGTATGACATTACCATTCAGATTTAGATTGTGACCTTATAGTTTGAGAATGATAGCTCGTAGTAGAAGGTCTCACTCAAGCTAGATAGGCAAACATGTAGTGTGAACACACTAGAATCATTATGGAGGTACCAGATTATGGTTCCAACAAAAGCCATGGAGAAAGCATGAGTACTAGACTATAAGCATCACTATGTAGTCTACACCACATAGCTTGCTATTTGGGTCTATTTGGTGACCTTTGGTCTAGGGGATGGTGTCTAGATTTGTAGGCTCAAATATGCATATTGTAGAAAAAACTACATGACTAATGCCAGTTGATTTGGACCTCCCCCACTGGTATCACAAAATGATATAGGTTACCCTCCAAACATGCCAAGTATGGTCCCTTATGTGCAAAAGAACCTGGCTATGAGATCAAGAATAGAGGGTAGATACCTCCTTGAGTTGCTAGCTCTAAGGCTATGGAACTATCTGGCCTCCTCCAAAGGGCGCGCACCCTCTCCTGGTGAAAGTGCGGGCTTGAGGCAATGAAGAAATCTTTGGTGACTTGATCTCCTGCTTGGCTCCAGAAGGATACTCAATACACTACTCCTCCAAGGCCTCTAGTAGCACAGGTTATCTCCATATCTGGGTGCCTTGCTTCTATAAAAACTGCACTGAAGGGAGGCAAGAAGGCTATGTCGATACTCCGCGTTTCCCCTAACCTCTAATTTGGAAGAGAAGCTCCTCCCACGTGACGTTCTTGAGGCCTAAAATTATCAAGTAAGGGCATCCCTCACTGTTGAGGGTGGTTTTGGATCTAGAAGATTAGCGTGGTATGGCTTAAACTTGTAATAGTTTACTAGTTTTGGTAACTTTACTCTAGCTAGAGAGGAAAGCTCAAATGTTCCAATTTCAAATTTCATGTGTATCCTTTATGGGCTTGCCCATCACATCTTTAGCTTACCCGGATGTGGACCCATCTTTGAATTGAACAGTAGTATTGCATCTCCTTCCTCATAAATTCTAAACTTAAGAGTTCCTGTTCACTTGGAGCTTCTTTCTTTTCTAGAATACTTATAACTTGCAACTTCTTTCTTTTCTAGACCACTTCTAACTTGGAGTTCCTATTCACTTGGAGCTTCTTTCTTTTCTAGACCACTTCTAACTTGCAGACTTTTCACATTCAGATTTAGGAGTTTTTCTATCATGTGCCTCTCAAAGTCTTCCATAGTTAGCCTTTTTGTATTGCTACCCTAAGACTGGCTATCCAAAATTCCATTAGCACCACTGCCTTAAGTCCATACACCATACTAAAGGGTGTCAAACTAGTCATGTACTTGTAAGCTATCTGGAATGCCCATAATGCAAAATGTAGCTTTTGGTCCCAATCTACCCGATTCTCATTAACTGTCTTGACCATGATTCCCTTTAGGATTCTATTGGTTGACTCTTCTTGGCCATCTTATGGGTAATATACTAGTGATTTCTTATGTATCACCATGTGCTACTTTGTTAGCCTCTTGATAACTTCACTCAGGAATTGAGTACTATGATCACTCATAAGCTCTATTAAATACCCGAATCTGGTCATGATCACTTCATAGAGGAATTTTGCTACTCACTTATAGTCCCTAATTGCTTTTTTCTGCTGACTTGCAGTCTCTAATTGCTTTAGTAAAATATTTTGTTGTCACAAGAATAAATTTGTTGCATGTGTGATGAGCTACTATTGGTTTTAATGGTCCAAACAAGTCCATCCCCTATTTTTAGAAAGGCTCAAGGGACTATACAAGGTTATGTGGCAATCGATCTAATGCATTTAGGTGCCCCACTCTCTAACATATATCACACTCTTTTACAAAAAATATGCACACCCTAATTTTCTATTAGCCCACCACCATAATCCTATTTGGAACACTTTTTAGCATGTGAAGTCTTTGGAGAAGTGTTCTCTATTAATTCCTTGATGTGCTTCTACGAGTGGAACACACCTTCTCAAGATTGGATCAATGCGCCTATGTTATGCAGTTAACACTGACTACTACCATAAAGAATGACTTGCTTCTGAGAGCCAATCTCTTTTTTTATCTCCTTGATGTCGAGTGGAACACACCTTCTCAATATTGGATCAATGCCCATCTTATACAATTGACCCTGACAACTACCATCATGAAGAATGACTTGCTTTCGAGAGCCAATCTCTTTTTTTAAAATCTCGTCATGTAATCTAGTTACACTCTAAGGAATAGTAGCATTTCATCTCATGAATATGAGGAGATTGAGAACCCTCCCTCCATAACCAAAACCAAAGGACAACCAAAAGTGCCCATGACCAGGTTGGGGTGCACTATTTTGAAAGCGAATGAAATGAACGCAATGTTACATATCGTCATGTACTAGGAATAAAGGTCTTTATAACCTTGGATGGTGGCAACGGCATCAATATAATCACTAAGCGTTAATGGGAGGTTGGGGAATCCCACCACTCATAGGAGGATTATATCGATGGGAACATAACCAAACCCTTAAGCATTCTACAAGATTAAGACCTCCTCAAACTAAGTCACCACACATGAGTGGTGATGGATTCCCAGAGAAGAGGGTCATTCATGTTAAGCTTGCAAATGGGAACATAAAAAACCCTTAAGAGTCGTGCAAGATTAAGATCTTCTTGGACTAAGTTTCTTCCATGTATCTTGGTGATGGATTCCTAGAGAAGAGGGTCATACACTATGATCCTCGAAACGCATAATAGCCCAAGTTTGTAGAGCAAATACGTGAAACACAGTGAAGGCATTGTTCTCTCTTTGGCTAGCATCATTAAGTGAATTTTGGACTCAACTTTGGGCCTTTTTCCTCTAGAGAGAGAAAGGCTTTCGACCAATAGGAAGAGAGCCACCGTAAAATGGAACTTTTGATAATTAGACGTTTTTCATATATTCTTTATATGAATATATTGTTATTAAAGAAAAACGAAATGCATTTGACCACACTTTATAATGTCATTTCTTTAATATATATGAAAATTAGAGTGTTGTCAGCTCATTTAATAAATCTCAGCTCATTTAATGAACAGTTTTCAATCTAAAAGTTTCCCTGGTTCACCTCATTTAATAAAAGTGCTTTTTTTCTCTAAAAATTTGAAATGTTCTCTTCGTAGTTCCTAGCTCATTCAATGAATGGATTTCCCTCTAAAAATTTTGCACGTTTTGGAGGTTATCTCTTCTTCCATCTTCTTACATTTGCTTTTATTTTCTATTTGCTTCCATGGAAACCACACGTCCTAGGCATCCCTGCTCCTCTACTAGAGCTATTATAGTATACAACAGTTTTGATATGGATAATCAAAGGTGGATTCCTACCACAATCTCTATTCGTAGTTAGATTATGTTGCAGACGAGGAAGCGAAAAAAAACAAAGAATGAGTTCATCGACACTTACAAAGGCAGAGTTCAAGATTTCAAACTCTCTGACACAGGTAGGAGCATTAAGGAAGTCCTTATACAACATGCCTACATGCTATTAGAACTGCGTCTGCAACGTTTGCCTAATGGAATCCCACTCCATAGACCAAGCTGTAAGTAAATTTTTTTACATTACGTTTATGTAATGTGTTTCATTTCTATACTTATGCTTCTCTTGTATTTGTATGTATAGATATATATCCTTCAAACTTGGTTAACTGGCAACCTATAGATAGTATTGTGGGAGTCTTCGATGTTTTTCATGCATCTATTGGTGAGCAGCTATACAAAGAAACATCAAGCAGGTCTTTGGCAGAGAGAGGAGTTTTCTTTTATAATGAATTTTACACGGCACCTCATAGTGTTACAGGTTATGGATCGTTGAAAGCATTATCACTGCCTTCAGAAACATCAAGCAGGTCTTTGGCAGAGAGAGGAGTTTTCTTTTATAATGAATTTTACACGGCACCTCATAGTGTTACAGGTTATGGATCTTTCATTCAACAGTCCAGAATGGCCAATACCAATAGCAGAAACAAGTGAGTGCTTTAGATTAAAGATATACCAAGACATGCAGAGGTGTATAAGACCAAATGTAGCGAATCGTCAGGTGAAAATCGTTGTCTTTATGCCATTGCATGTTTTTGTCGACTTCTTTCATGAGACGAGGAGGTCAAAAAAACATCGTCAATGTTTATCTCTAAATCAGAGAAATGTTTGGATTTCTTAGGTCAAAATTGGGATGTGAAATGGGGTTACTTGCAAAATCCATAGGAAATCTATTGTCTGTAAATATATGATTGGCTCCCAGAATTTTATTTTGGCCTTTCATTATGTGAGATGGCATTATGTCAATGGAAAACTTATAGCAATTGATCAGGACTTGGAGGATGACATTGAAAATCCATTGATGTTATTAAAGGTATGGTTTGAACATGAGCTCTTGACAGCACTCAATATAAGGTCAAACATCTCACTGCGTCAAGTGAGAATAGACTTGGCAAATGAGGATGACCTACAAGTGCCTAATGATTATGTATTCAAGTGCAATGACCATAAGGTATGTTATTCAATCTAACCTCGAAAAAGTATTCATTTCAAAACTATGCCATAATCATTATTACTTACATACATTACTTTGATTTTTGGAAATAGGTACCAAGGATAAAAGAAAGGACCATTCAATGTAAAGACATTACAAGGAAGCAAGTTTTCGTGGTGCAAATGACCATCACATAGAGATAAATGGAGATAAATGTATTTTTGACAGCATATAATCATGACAACATTTTGTATTTCTCAGAGCAATAGAAACTAAGACAAATATTCTACATTTTCTTATTGGATGTTTAAAACATTGATAGCATGTTCTTATTTTTTCCTACGAAGCGTGCTATTAGGTGTGGGAAGATTCTTGTTGTTGGGGCAGTGAAGCTTGTCGTTGAGGGGGTACTTGCTCTTTGGGATGCTCTTGGGTTGGTTGCTCTTCCGGACGCTCTTGGGGACGAGAAGCTTGCTCTTCAGGAATAAAAGCTTGCTGTCGTTTTGGCAGGGTTGAAGCTTGACTTTGCATAGTTTGCTGTTGTTGGGAACTCGAAGCTTCCAAATTGACGTCTTCAGATCCATCAAATTCTAGAAGCCCGACAACCAACCTGTCGACTTGTGTTCGGGGGTACTACCCTGGGGCGGTGGTCCTGGTTGCGGCCGTGGGTGGAGGGGGTACAAACGCAATAGGGATATTAGGCGGCCTACTATGAATGTTGATAATAATATGCTCAATGGTATCTTCCCTGAACAACCCTAAATCCACATCGGAGTATTCTGATAATCGTGGATTCTACAAAAATCCAAAAAAATAGACATGTGTGCCGTCAAAGAATGAGGAAGGAAAGTAAGATATCATTAAAAAAAAGGAGCATGCCTACATTTTCTGGGGCAATGAGAGAATTAAGTGTAGCAGCAACTTTGCATTGTAGCACACCCTCCAACCACAACTATGGCCATCCCGTTCTGGTGACGGGACTCTGTATCTCACAGTCCTTGTGTGTTCTAATAGTGTGTCCTGGATTATGGCCTCGAGAGCAGTTATTAGCTTTTTAACCGATCTGCACGAAACAATACTGTTGTCAATAGTGAAAGTTCTGTAACTACTCTCTCTCTCTCTCTCTCTCTCTCTCTCTCTCTCTCTCTCTCTCTCTCTCTCTCTCTCTCTCTCTCTCTCTCTCCCTCTCCCCAACTCGTTATTACGATATATAAATAATGATTGTGTGGACTTACTATCTCATGATGCCATGGAATTCTTCACCTAAATTGGCCAAGTAACAAGTCTTGGATTTCATATCATAAAGGATCAAACTCGAGTGTGAACTACAACATGCAATTAGGAGTATCAAAAGTAACATAAAAAATATATAGTAAATTTAGGTCACAATACTAAGACTATAAATGAGATTGCATGTCACTTACTCTTCATTGTATGCCATTAGAATTATTTGAGCTACATCAAAATTTATTAGACTAAACCATGGACATATATCAACCAATAAAGTATGTTGTGCAGTAAGAACCGAGGAAAGGAGGGAATCTACAATATATACACGATTTTGAACATTGAATGGGAGATTTGATATAATCAAGGTGCACAAGAAAATTACATTATATTAGTTACTTTGGATAAGCAAACCACTTTACAATCAAGATGATGACAAGAACGTAGCAAACCTTAGAACTACTATGATAATTCTATCGTTGACCTCCCTTGAAACATTGGATAAAACATCAATCTCCTCTGCATCGAAAGGGAGAAATTGTGCGGTGCCTCGCACACCGAAAGTCTAATGTGAAACTAGGGGACAAAATAACTCAAAGCTCTAACATTTGACTTATGCATTTCTCGAATAGCCGCTTTCTTCAACCGCAATTCTTGGAGCTCCTGCATCCTGGCTTGGTCTCCAATCCTTTGTGCGTTGAGCCTTGTGTCACAAGAATGACTAGCCTCTGTCACTTCTGTGATCTTAACTTTCTTCGTCTCACAAAGGAGGGATTTCCAAAATTCCTTTCATTCTCTTGTCACTAAGTAGGACGGGCTCCAACGTACGGTCATATCCGAACCTGAGCAAACGAAGCGAGTTCATGTCTTTCGGCATCACAATGATTCTGTGTGCATGCGCGGCAAGGACGTAGCTATCTTGAAAAAGCTCAACAAGCCAGTCTTTCGCGGCCTCTTGCAAACATCCTAGGGCAGAGGCCTGCCAACACATATTAATGCCAAAATCTTCGCATGTAGATGGACTACGTGCTGGAATGGCAACTTTGGAACCGCGCAATGTATATGTTTCTCCACCCTCCTTAGTTCAAGACGGACAGATCTATGTTGGTCGTATCTACGTCTTCTCATTGAGCATAGTGCTGACATTTTCTTTCCCGAACTAGCTTCTTTACCTGATTTAGGATCATCTGTAGATGAGAGCCTTGCAGTCTTCTTTGTACGCGCCATCTGAAAATAGTCATAATGTTACATGATAAGTTTCTCAATAAATACATAGGACAATAAAATAGCAACAAATCACTACAACCGATTTGGGCATATCAAATACAATCACAACACAATCCTCGCATTGTAGTGATGTATTACGCTTAGCGCTTCAAAACATAAAATAATACAAAAACTACTGAGAAAGTTAACTTGGATAACGAAATAGCTTCAAATCACTACAATGCCATCAGACAAAATCTACATCAACTCCTCGCGCGTTGTAGTGATTTCTCAAACAGACCCTTTCATTTGACAAAATAACACATGAACAATACACCTAACAATACCTATGATGATAAAATAGGTTCAAATCACTACAACACGATATAGGCACATCAGACCTAATCGTCATACCCTCCTCGCCGCGCTGTAGTGATTTCTTGCACAAAGCGTTTCATTTCACAAAGTAAGTCACGAAAATAAGCCATAGATAACATACACGACACATAACAATGTATAGGACAAGAAAGAATGTCCAAAACACTATAACACGATATGGCTACATCAGAAAAAATTGTAATTCATTCTTCACGTTGTAGTGATTTATCAGACATTGCCTTTTATTTGACCCAATATCTAATGAACGTAGGTAAAACATGATATATATGATTGAATATAACATTTAAGACCAATAGTGATTGCTTGATAACTCACCAAAGAATCAACAAGAAAAATGTTAAAGTGATGTACGATAAATCGCAAAGATGGCGTAGATGAAGCACGGCAGAGGAATACACGCACCTAAAGGAGGCAAAACAAAATGAGGACAAAAGACAAGGACACTTGACATTTACTGAGGACAAGTACCACATTTACTGAGGACAAGTACGACACACGTGCAAAAGAGTATGTCAACACGTGCTAGGGAGGACATGGGGCCGTACTCATTAAATACATGATGATTACGATCAATCCATTTTTGACACATGTCATCACACGTGCGCAGAGCACGTGGTCTGCCATCATGCAGTCTACCACGTGTACAGACTGTTATTTTCCGTGGATAAAGGTGACCCACATTCATTATTCATTGCTTCTTGCTCTCGTGCAATTTTTCTCGTAGTTGTGACCTTCACATTGCTTCTTGCTTTCCTACAGTCAACTTCGTTGGTTGCTTCTTGATCTCCCAGTGAATTTTCCGATATGTTTTCAAATATTTCTGTGTTTCAATTTGGCCGAAATTGTATAATTGTTTTATAAATATTCCATCAAAGATTTCTGCTTTTAGATTTTTATGAATTTAATTTATTTCTCACAAATATTTCATCAAATCACTACAACACGAAGAGGGATTTTGGTGAGAACTACGTATCCATATCGCCTTGTAGTGATTTTGCCTATAATGGTAATTTGCTTGCATAAATTTCTTAAAATCACTACAACGCGAGAAGAGGTCTCGGTGTGCGAATATAGTGATTTGTCCTACTACTGTTATTTTTTTGCTTTTTCAAAGATTTCGGCATTTAGATTTTTAAGAAATTGATTTGTTTCTTACAAATATTTGATCAAATTACTATAGCAACGCGAAGAGGGAACTCGGTGAGAACTCTCCCACCCATATCGCGTTATAATGATTTGTCCTACTGTCGTTCTTGTAGTGATTTTTCTTACAATCGTCATTGCCTTGAAATATTGCATCAAATCACTATAACGTGAAGAGAGGGCTCGGTGGGAATTCTCCCACACATATCGCGTTATAGTGATTTTGGCACATTTTTCTTTGCAATTTCATTTTCTCACTAATATTTCATCAAATCACTACAGCGCAACTAGAGATCTCGGTGAGAGTTCTCCAACGCTTATCGTGTTATACTGATCTTTCCTAATCCTTTATTATCTTACACACAACTTTTGTCGTCCTAACATATTTCCTGGCTTGTAGATGGAACCTTTCGAGATTAAGGTTGAGTCTGATGCTGGCCTTCAAGAAACCCCAGATGAAAAGTTATTCGACTTCCTTTATAAAGTTCGACAGCATCATCACCATCTTGAAATCTCATGCATGTTTAATATCAATTTCTCCATCGAAGACATGTTCATTTCTGCTCATTCGTATCTTAAGGAGAAAGAGCAGCAATTCCAGCAGATCACTTCAAGTGGTACAGTCATGCTTGACGGCGTCCAATACATGCACGTGAATGATATTGAGCCTTCAACAACCCTAAGACAAAAGTTAAACGGGGATGTTTTAAAGGTGCCAAATGATAAGAAGAAGACACACAGTAAGTGTCCCATTCACAATTGCAAGTGTCGTCTCGTTGCGTACCACTATGGATTTATCTGCTACCTGCATGTGTTGCTTGAGGATGAAAAAGTTACAAATGAAGAAATTGAGAAGAAGGCAAAGGAACCTCCAAGAGCAGAAGATGAAGTTCAAGAGATTGCGGAGGAGATAAACTTGGCCGTGGAGAGGGACTTAAGTGAGCAGTTGGCTATTGACGCGCTCAGAAGAGAAGACACCTGACGACCAGCCCTCTATGATAAAGGAAGCATGGGACATTCCAACCCCACTACTCCCCACATTTCCTATTGGTGACAAAGAATATTTGTTAACTACAGATATTCAAGCTGTGTTTGACATAAGGGAAGACTACTGTCTAGCTATTATTGCGCAGAATCTTGAGGAAGATGAAGATTTTGTCGATCTAGATTTGGATAGGTATCTCTTATTGGATTTAAATGTCAAGGACAGTGAGTTCCATTCTGTTGTCGACACATTATCTATGATGTACAAGGATGCAAAAAGCTATGAATCCAACCTTCCCACCATTGAAGGGAAATTTCAGGCTATTCAGGGAGACTATTCAGGGAAAGACTTAATATTTCACACATGGGAAGGGAAGGGGCATCCTCATCGGCGGTCCAAGACACCAACTCAACAATCAATATATGGACAGATGATTTACTTGTTAATGACAAAAATCAAAATATATATTTACTTGTTAATGACTTTTTATCGTGGTGAGATTATAGCCATCTCCAACAAAGTTAAGCAGAGATGTCATATTCCTAAATGGGGGTGTGGAGTTTGTAAAAAAAGGGTCTTTTGGATATAACCTCCCATCAATCCATAAATCTATGTTTTTCTTCCCTTGCATCCTCAACATTTCTTTAGAAGCAGTATACAAAGTATTAGGTTTATTTCTCTTACTTAGAGGTTCAGATTCATGTTCAAGCTTGATGTGCAGATTGTAGATGTCTCTTTTCTCTGTATTCCTCCTTGCTCTTGATCCCTCTGGCATCCTCTTGATCCTCTCTGTGTTCCTCCTTGCTCTTGATCTCAGTAGAAAAACCAGAATAGAAAGAGAAAGGTGCCAAAATAGTAAAAAGAAAAGAGTTGAACTAATTTGTGAAAAAAAAAGGTACCAGTACCTGTAAACTTTGATATGTAAAACCTTCAAAATTTGAGATGAAGTTTTTTGCAAGAAGGGAACTCAAAACCTTCAAAATTTGAGGTGAAGTTTCTTGCAGGGAGGAAACTCGGACTACTTTTGGATAATCCTTGGTTCAAATTCCAAGAAATATTCTATTTTGGCTTGTACGTAGAGATTTTGAGATATAAGCCATTAAACTTGGAGAATTGACCAATTCATTGTTCACATAGTACATATAGTACATGAACGGATTGAAGACTTCAAGAACTAGCAATATTCTATCATTTTTATGTACATTGAAGAATAGAAATATATCTTTTATATCTCATGAAAATGCCAAGAGAAAATACGCCAAAATAAATTTCACCTTATTTTTTAGGCTTTTTGGATTATCTCTCTCTAAGCTTAGTTGGGACTTCTTAGAGGGCCCAAAGTTGAGTCCAAAATTTCCCTAATGATGCAAGCTTGTAACATGAGGATAAGTGGGGTGGAAATCCCTACACAATTGTCTTCTATTGCCATGCCATGAACAAGCCCACAAGGTGCTTTCTTTTCAAGCTTTTTACTTGTGTGTAAAATGTTGTGCTAATATTAGCTTGTGTTTTTTTTCCCTAGGAGCCTAAATTGCTTCTTCCTCCCCATCTTGTTTAGTAACTCCAACAACCAACAAACATCTCTACAAACAACATGGCCCATGGTTGTTTCTTGAAACACATTCTCTTCATGCAACAGGCTTCTACACCTATGGGCTTACTCAAGGATGACCATGAAGTTATCTTCATGAATGCATTTCCTCATGGTGTTGTCTTAACCCTCATGATGCTTTCTTAACCCCCACGATTCCTTTCTCATGATGCCATCTTGACCTTTCTTAATTAATAAGGGACAGCCTTCTTAATGAAGTGTCTGGCTCTATCCTTCCTAACAACTGGGAATCCATTACTTGGAACCCCTTAATTGACAGTGTCCACTCCATTCTTGTATGTAGTCAAAGTGAAATAAAGGAGCAACTGGTGCAAGGCTTATTCACCAAATCAAATCCCACTTAGGAGATCTTAGGATGGGTGCACTTGAATGCTTTCTTTAACTTTTTGTATACCCATTGGCACTCATATGTCCATTTAAAGACAATTAAAAGTATGGCATATATGAAAGACCTTTAATTAAAGGTCTAGCATATAATCGAAGACAATTAAAGGTTTGACATATACGGCATATAAGAAGATGAATCCTTTATAATATCCAACATAACCTATGAATCTTTGTACTCCCTGGATGGCAGCAATTCCAAGATCACACAGATCTTGCTCTCAATGATGGAGATGCCATTCTTGGAAATGAATCTTTGTACTCCCTGGATGGCAGCAATTCCAAGATCACACAGATCTTGCTCTCAATGATGGAGATGCCATTCTTGGAAATGATGTATCCAAGGATGACTCCATGTTTCACCCACAATTGGGATTTGAGCGAGTTAAATGAGATGCAGTAGAGTCTACATTTGAGTTATGCCTCGAATCGGCATTTGAGTGGGTACATTAAGATGCAGTAGTCTACACCTCTCAGAAAAACCTCTAAAAAACAAGTTTAAGAGACGGGAAAGTTTTGCTTTGAGTGCACACATGAAGGTCATCTATGACTATCTCTAGAATCTTAGGTGATCCTTAAAGGCTATGGAAGGTGGCAGGAGGCATTAATATGGTATGACATGATAAGCATAGGTTCTCCACTCTGTAAATGATGTCTTGTATTGTTTTGCTAGATATGATTGTGAATTATGGTGTTATTAACCTTTTTGAGGTTAACGCACACTCTAAGCTTTTGGTTATTCTTGGGAATGATTGCTATCAATGACAACCACTCATCATTATTCTTAATCTCATACACAAATCTTACATCAATGAGCTTTTGGTTATTCTTAGGAATGATGGCTATTAGTGACAACCACCCATCGCTATTCTTAATATCATACATAAATATTACATCAATGATTCGCTTGTCCAACTCTTCTTTAAACATTTGTTTATACCTAGGATTCATGTGGTAGGCTCTCTATTTTGATGGTTTTGCATCTCTAGTGAGAGGGAGGTGTGTTTCACCACTTTTTAGATGTCGGTGTACTTCCATGTATAAACATTTTGAAATTCTTTGAGCAAGGCTATTTACTCTCCTTATTTCTCAGGGTGAGGTCTTTGGCAATGAATATTGCCTTCTCGATACTTCACTTGGGCCACATCAAAGTTTACTTGACTTCGAAGAGGCACGAGTCTCTCTGTTGCCTGCTGCTGCTGCTGCCTGGGCTTCTTTGGAGCCTTCTCATCGTTATCACTCTACCACCGAGAAGGATCTCCATATCTCGGGCTTCTTTATAGCCTTCTTTGCCCCAATTTTATAGGACTTAAATTATTCATGCCTCCTCTTGAGGCTTGGCAAGCTCTTAAGTTTAGCTCCCTTCTCAACCTCTCTTTAGATTTTGTTGAGCTTGCATTTAGTAGCTTGGCTTGCTCAAAGCTTGTGGGATCCTTGTGACCTTTATTGGCTACTATCTTGGCCTAAAGAGTGATCTCGTTTAGGCTAATTTTTAACTTTTTGGTATAAGTCTCATATGTAAATCCACGGCCTCAACTTAGCAAAGCCAATGAAGGTTCGTCTCCATGGAGAGATTATACTTATTAGGCTTCCTATGTGGGTTTCTCTTTCTTGGCCAAGTTACTATGGGTAATGTGCAAAAGTGGATTCTTCCACAAAGGAGTCATTGCTAGAGATGAGTCACTAACTACCCCTAGTTATTATTAGCTCGCAAAAGGGATGCTCACTAAGAATGAATAGGGGAGGTTATTTCCATTCTATCTAATCTTGCAAACCTTTTTCCAAGCTACCATGGAAGAGTATCCATGCTTGTTAACAACATGAATCTAATCTTGAGAGTCATTAACTCTAGAAGACGCTCATAGTCTGGGCCCTCATCTTGACTATTTATAACATTTATGAATGTTGATTGAAGTAGATCGGATAGTTGTAACCGATTTGTTACACCTACTACAAGACGAGTATTTCCTTCTTTCAAGCTAACTTCAAGGATTGGTTACCCTTACATATATAAATTTGATTGGTTCTCCCAATCGTGAATGAGCTTTACATTTCACGTGTAAGGCCTTTTGAGGATCATAGCGTATAACCCTCTTCTCTATAAAACTATCACCATGAATGAGTGGTGGAAACCTAGTCCAAAAGTCTTTATTTTCTCATCAAAAGGATGCCCAATGGTTGCTATGTTCTTGTCGGCAAGCTTGACGCACTAGATTAGTGTTCAATGGTTTAGCTATGTTCCTATCAGTAAGCTTGACCATGAGACTAGTGTCTATAAGTGGTGGGATTCCATAGGCCTCCCAAAAATCCTTGGTTATGATTAAAGATTGTAGAGAGACCATCTTTTCCTTATAAAAACGATGGGAAACACATCTTTTATTGCTTTTAAAATAATGTCCCAACTTGTTCATGGTGGGAACTTTTGGTTGTCCTTTGGTCTTATATAAAGAAGGAGAGCAGTCAATATGGCATGGCTCATCCTCATCCTCTTCAAGCTTAGACATATGGGCTCTTGAATTCCCATTCACCCACTAGTAGAATAAGTCTCTCCAAAGCTAAAAGTATCTTTGAAAAAGAGAACTCAATGGGACTCATACCTTTAAGGATAAGAATCGGTTATCTTTGGTCTTAGATAAGGAAGAAGAGCACTCAATGTGGCATGGCTCATCCTCATTCTCTTTAAGATTTGTCTTAGCTATATGGGCTCTTAAATTCCCATTTATCCACTAGTAGGATAGGTCTCTCCAAAGTTGAGAATTTCCTTGAAAAAGAGGACTTATCCAGACTCATACCTCTAAGTATGAGGCATGCTATGTTTTGTGGTCAATGTTTGCACTCACTTGAGGTGGGTTAGGACCTACCATTATGTAAGGGAGGTGCACTAAGTCTTCCCTACGAGGCAGTGCCTTTGAAGGGGTTACTAATCACCTTAGAGAAAATATTGTGATGGCCTAATGTCAAATTTTGCCTCCTTTTGAGTCCTTGTTCACACTACTCATCTAGTGATGGGGAGTATGGTTGAATTAGTTCCAGAGGAAAAGGCTCTAGGATTGGCTCTTTTTGAGGCCTCTTAAGAATGGTCAGAGGTTTAGTCAAGGCCTCTTAAGAATGATCATAGGTTTGGTCAAAACTTTTGGAAACCTTGAGGTTCCCTCTCATAGGTTCCATGATTAGCTCTAGGATAGGGTCTCAATAATACGATGGGATCAATGGTTCATAATCAATCACTTGTACATCAAGGACATGGTTTAGTTTAGCTTACACATTTCTCATAAATTCTTGGGCTTATTTCATTTGCTATTTCTCCAATAAGGGGTTAGGGTACTCTTTGAGTTTCTTGGGAAGGTTTACATAGTCAATGGGATTCTTTTCTTTATTGAAGAGTTGGTTTAAGTAGGAGATCACGTGCTATTTTTGCAAGGGAGAAAAATTTTCTAGCTCTTGTTATAGAACCATTTTCAATGGTTTGACATCATTGTCTTTGATAATTGTGCGATATGTGCTCTTTAATGTTTAGACATCTGTTCTTAGTCCATTAGCCTTTTTGAGGGCTATTGTGGCCTTTTTGGGCTTCTTATGCCTTAAGATCTTTAGCTAATTACTTCAAGGTTAAAGCTTGAGCATTCTGTTTATTAACATCCTTGAATGTTCTCTTCGCTATTGCCCTTGTCTTTGGCTTTGGAGCCGTGTGATGGCGTTCGAGGGGGATATATGAACTATTCCTCCTCGTACACCCAACAAGTTAAGGCTCATCAAAGTGGCTAATGCTTTTGCTAGGGGATGAGTGTGCCACGCTCATGTGTTGTGTTTGTTTATTATGTTTGATTTAGATTTGAAGTTTACTTGCATTAAAACATTCTAGTTTCATATATTATAAGGTAAAAACTCTTGTTCATTGGTAATTTGCATGAAATCGAAGCTCAAGAGGCTTAGATTTCATTGCTTTGAGCCAAGGATTAGCTTAGAAATTGTGATTAGAAGTGAAATCCACTCCAAAAATTGTGATTAGAAGTGAAATTGTGATTAGAAGTGAAATCCACTCCAAAAATTAGAGCATTGAGGTACATTAGGGTGAATTAGAGTGAGATTATCAATTTTGTTCATTGTTTGGATTGGTAGCTTAGAGATATATAAATTTATAAAAAATATTTAATTACTTATATAACCCATAAGTGCATATCAACCCTATCATAGGCCCAGTTCCTAGATGCACGTGTCGCAGGTAGGCTTATTTCATAAAAGGAAAGTACATGAATCGAGTTCATACAAAAAAGATATGAGCCTATAGATGTGAGCTTATAGACGTGAGCCTAGATATGTGTTTAGAGGCATGAACTTGGACAAGTGAGCCTAGAAAAATAAGTCTAGAGGCATAAACTTGGACATGTAAGCTTACACACGTGAACCTACATACATGAGCCTGTAGAGGTGAGTCTAGTGGAGGCATGAACTTGGATATGTGAGCCTAACATGAAGAAAAAAAACATTTTAAAACTATTTTCAGACATGCACGAGAAGCACTAAAGAGCCAATCTAGACTAATTATATTAGAAATGACAATATAGTCCATTTCTAATTATATTAGAAACGACAATATAGTCCACTATAGTCCATTTCTAATTATATTAGAAACGACAATATAGTCCACTATAGTGCATTAAACCATACTTCCTCAAAACACACCAAGCCTTGATCCTAGCAAATGACTAGCACTCAACAAAGTGCTCCCCTCTTAAAAAGGCTAGACTCCTTCAAATCTACCTTAAGCAAGGAGATTTAGGAAGAAATGAGCCAATGAAACATAGATGTGAGCGAACAAACAACAGAACTCTTAGAAATAGGAGTCACCACATGGTCCTCCGAGCTCCGGAATCACCAACTGACTTTGTAAAGAGTACCTTAAATTTTATGAAGAAAACACTCAATTTTCCTATCTTTGGCTGAAGCTCCGATAAAGGAGTGGGGTCAGGACCAAGAACCTCAATCACTCCCACTAGAAGCGGTCAAACCGACGCTATAATGTTTCAAATATTTGGTGTCAATCTTGAGGTGGGTTTACCTAAGTAGACCATGACTAGTAAGCAGCCTAATAACTATGACAAGTAGGACATATCTCTTTTGTTATACCATCAGAGGTAAGTGTTCCTCAGTATACCTAACATCAACTGCACACAACATAAGTAGTGAAGGCATATGGTTTGGTGCATAATATGTTGCCAAAATTATATAAGTAAAGAGTGTCCATTATTGAGGCCTAAAAAACAACAATTTTGTACTCATTTAAAGCACCATGGAAAACATGACACATCTCATTATTGGTACCAAGAAAACTCACCCCAAGGTGGACTTCGATCCACAACAAATGCTCCTTGCACAAAGGCAACCATTGGCCTTTGTGGACTTCGGTCCACAACAACTGCTCCCTACACAAAGGCAACCAGTGGCCTTGCTAGCTCCACTAGTCACTCCTTATTAATAGGAATAAGCTAAAGTGCCTACATATTAAAAACCTTTACCAAGAGGTATGTATAGACACCTCAATTTCCAAATTCACCTTTGGTACTACTACCATAATTGGTTCCTCCAAGAATTACACTAGTACAACAATACTCGGTGACTCTACCTGCTCTATAGAAACAGAAAATCTAGGAACAAGAGATCTGTGAGTCTTATGAGACCAACAAGACCCATATATTAGCAGTAACATTATGACCCTTATAGGTATCCTAAATAGGCATCACCCATAGACTACACCTCTCTATTTGAAGCTATCGTACAATAAAGAGCAAGAGACCTTAACAATACCGATGCAATGCTTCCCCAATACAAAGGCCCACACCATATTACGGAGTGTCCCCACAAAGACCTTGCACTAACTGCCCTGAGTGCTTTAAGTACTCCTAATCCCATGCCAAACCCCAACATAATTCCTTAAAGAGTCACATGCCAAACCCCAACATAATTCCTTAAAGAGTCACATGCTATAAATCTGGATTCGGCCATGCTTGACAAGGATTATTCCAACATAGTGATAATCACCCACGTGTGGCAGAAACATCTGCTCTACCTTTTTGATGAGCCTTAACTTGTTAAGCATACACTTGAAGGACTTATTCACATAGTCCCCCTTAATGCCATCACAAGGCTCCAAGTCAAGACGAGGGCAGTAGAGCCAAAGGAACGCCCAAGGCTACCGGTAGAATGCCCAAGATTTAACTTCAAAGTAAGTAGCCAAAGATCGGAGATGTAATCCCCAAAGGTTGTATGGCCCTTAAAAAGTCTAATGTACCAAAACCAGAGGTCTAAAATAAGAAGACCTCAAAGAGCATGCATAAATGCAATGCATGATCAATTGTCAAGGGTAATGACGTTATGACTATTGAAAGTGGTTTGGACAAGAACTCTGAACAAAGAGGAGTACCCCCACCCCGTAGGGAAAGAGAGAATGAATTAAGCCTAAGAGCTTGTAAAAAATGTATAGGCTAAACTAGAGCAAGTGATTGAGTGTGCGAACCACTAACCCCACCTAAAAGCATATCCTAGAGCCAATAATAGAACCAACGAGGAAACCTTAGAGATTTCCACATGCCTCAAAAACAAACCCGTATCCATTCTTAAGAGGCTGCAAATAGAACCAATTTTGGAGCATCTACCTTTGGAACTAATTCAACTAAACCACACATTGCTAGATGTGATAAGGCAGGGCTTAATGGGAAGCGAAAGGTGGCCTTCCATGGGTCACCATAACCAGCAACATTTTCTTAGAGGTGATGCCTTTATCTCGTCCCTTTCAAAGGCACCACCTCTCCTAGGGAGGGATAAGTGCCACATCCGTTACACATTAGTAGGTCCTAGTCCCCCCCTCAGAGTGAGTATGGGCCCAATGAGTATGAGTATCAAGCTATAAGATATAGCATGCCTCACAACCTTCTTGTCCTCAAAAGTTCGAGTTCCTATAAGTTCTCGTTTGCAAGGAAATTCTCATTTTTAGAGAGACTTATCTAACTGGATGGATGTGAATTTAAGAGTCCACACAATTAAACTTAAACACAAGGAGGATGAGGATAAGCCATGCCCCATTCAATATCCTCCCTCTATAAACAAAACTAGAGGAAAACCAAAAGTGCCCATAAATAACTGGGGCACTATTTTGAGAGCAATGAAATGAACGTTGTGTTACCTGTCATGTACAAGGGCCTTATGGTCTCCGCAATCTTGGATGGTGGTACCATGGTAAACATAATCAACAAGGATTGTTGAGAGGCTTAGGGGAGCCCACCATTTATAGGTACAAGCCTCTAGTGAAGCTTGCCGATGGGAACACAACCAAAACCTGAGGCATCCTATTTGGGAACACAACCAAACCGCAAGGCATCCTGCAAGATGCAAGAACTAAGACCTTTAGATTAAGTTTCCACCACACATTCGTGGTGATGGAAGAGGATCATACATGATGGTTATCGGAAGGTCTTACATAAGAGAAGTAAGCTGGTTCATGATTGGGAAACTAATCACATTTATATATGTAAAGGAAACCAATCCTTGAAGATAAACTTGAAGACATGGAGACTCATCCCATGGGTCGAGGCATTCTCAACAATGAGTTTGATATAACTATCTAAACTGCTTCAATCAACATGTGTAGTTGGAGAGTGAAGATGAGAACTAAGACCTTTTGATTAAAGCTTCCACTACACATTCGTGGTGATAGATTTTTAAAGAAGAGGGTCATACACGATGATTTCAGAAGGTCTTACATAAGCAAGGTTGGTTCATGATTGGGAAACCACTCACATTTATATACGCAAAGGCAACAACCAGTCCTTAAAGATAAACCTAAAGACATGGAGACTCATCCCATGGGTTGAGGCATTCTCATCGATGAGTCTAATATAGTGAAGATGAGAACCAAGATTACGAACCTCTCCTAAAGCTTGATGACTTTGAGAATTGGGTCCATGTCTTGGAAACCATGGACACTCTTCCACAAAATTTGAAACAATGTTGTGGACTGGATAGAAATCACTTGTTTATAATTAGTGGCAACGACGATTCCTTTTGGGAGCCAATGATGATTCCAAGAAGCTAAGGGTAGCTAGTAACTGGACTCTTCTACAGAAGGATTAAATTTTTCATTACCCATAGTTACCTAACAAAAGAAGATCCAAAGAGGCTGTAGGCCCCCAAGTATACAAATCTTTGTACATGCAGCCAATCTCCACAATATGTCTGAAATAGAAACACTTGTGAAACTTGCTCGAAGACCTTCTAGTATTAATGTGGCCAACCTTGGTGAACATCAAGGTTAGCCACAATGTTTTGCTTTGGGAGACATGGACCTCTTTAGGCTGCCCACCCCTCACACTGTCCATTACGACCATTGTGCAATAAACAATTCTCAATCCATGATTGTTGATTGTTTTGAAGCAGAGTTTGATATTGGATCTAAACTGACATTGTGCAAGTTTTATGTGACCCCCCCCCACAAGTACAATGAGAGAGAGCATCATCCTCACAAGGGGATGGATTGTGGCTACAGATTGCATCATGAGCCCACAAACAAGGACCCACAATGCTCGAGGTCCCCTTTGGAATGGTTATCCCTTGGTAGATGAGTTCAGCTCAAACAATTTAACATTCCAAGCCTCATCCTCCACTTACATGCCACAACCTCAGGTAGCGTCTCTAACATCCCAAGCTTTGTCCTCCACTTACAAGCCACCACCTCAAGTAACCTCTAACACTACAAAACAATATCACCTTGCCGCGTCTCTAACATCCCAAGCTTTGTCCTCCACTTACAAGCCACCACCTCAAGTAACCTCTAACACTACAAAACAATATCACCTTGCCGTGTCACCTCCTCAAACCACTATGGAGCTCCAAAAAATCGTTGATAGAGATAAAACCTCCAACACTCTTGCCTTGCCACCGCATGTCTGACCACCTCCTCGAACCACTATGGAGATTCAAAACATTGTTGATAGAGATAAAACCCCACCAACATAGATAAAACCTCGCCTCGTGCTCCACTTATAAAGAGCCAGCACCTTAGGTAACCTCTAACCAGTACACAACACTCTCACCTCACTTCTTCTAAGCCACCACCTCAAGTAACATCTAACATTACACAACACTCTCACCTCACTTTGTCTCCATTTACAAACCATCACCTCAAGTAGCATCTAGCATTACACAACATGCTTGCCTTGTCCTCTACTTATAAGCCACCACCCTAGGTAACCTCTAACACTGCACAACACTCGCCTCATCTCGCGTGCATATCTGACACCCCTTAAACCACTTTGAATATCCAAAACCTCACTGAATATAGACAAAACCTCACCGACTGAGATAAAACCTCGTCAACATAGACAAAAAGACCACTATGGAGATCCAAAACCTCACCAATAGAGATAAAACCTCGTTGGACATAGACAAAAAGACCAACCCCCCCAAATGCCAACTTGGACAAGCTCTAGGGGAAGTCACTAAGACCCAACCCAAGAGTATCTTGGCTCTAGGGGAGGTCACTTAGACAGAGAGGATACCAATCCAAGAGTACCCAACCTCAACTAGGTTTAGGGTTGGTCACTAAGAAGATGTGGGTGTATGTTAACCTATGACGGACATTGAGACGTATTATGTTTTACGTCATTAATTTAAATATTCTGAGTCATGGGCCGGGCTTGTCGGCACCATATGTTAAGGATGAAGGGATTGGGTGATCGCCGATGAGAGGCGCACCTTGAATATCAGTAGGATAAGGGTTAGGATCGGCCGGCCATGTATGGGCGCCCAAGTGTGAACGGCCAAGTCACCTATAAGAGTCAAATGTAACCCTAAAATCCTCATTCTCATGTGTTGTGAATACAAGAGTGCTCTTGCCTTATCTCCTTAGTTTCCTGTTCCTGCGTGTGAGAGAGAGAGAGAGAGAGAGAGTGAGAGAGCGATCGAGCGCACTGTGTAGCGGCACGGCGGCGGCGGCGAGGCGGTAGAGTGGCGACGGCGGCTCCTCCTTCACGGCTGCGACGCGGGAATCCTTCAAGGCGGCAGTTAAGCGGTGAGTGACACACCTTTTGCATTCTGTTTTGAGCTTCCTTCCCTGGTTGTATGCTTGTAGCCATTCGTGGCTCGCATACGGTGTCTGGCAAGTCCCCAGCCGACCTGTGCGGCAAAAGCGCACATTTTTGGCGTCGCTGCCGAGGAGTTGCCCTGCACCAAGCTCCAGCGTGAAGTTTAATATACACTGTAGGAAAGTGACTGTGTGTTTGTTGTTGAGGTGTTTCTGTGTTTTGCAATCTGTTCCTGCAATTTGTCTTCTGCATTTCTGTTTCTTTTGTTATTTTTCCGCTCCGCGTGTGGGCGTGCGTTCTTTTTTCTGGTTATCTGCGTGCAGGGGATTTCTGAATCCCCAGCAGATCTGTGCTGTGTGCGAACTACGCCGCGGCCAAGGCTGAACCCTAAAGAAACCCTAGAAAACTTATCTCCAAAAAAAATAGAAAATAGAAAACTTAAAAAAATTAAAAAAATTAAAAAATTAAATTTTATTTTTAAAGAAAGAACCAAACGTGTGGAGAGGAAAGGTTTTTTGATTGGAGAAAAAAATTTTGAAAAGAAAGAACCCCAATTGACCCACGACCCACGACCCATGCCTCGGTCTCGGTCTCGGTCTCGGTCTTTTGATATATATATATAGGAGAGTGAGCCTCCATAGCTTTCTTTCAAGTGAGAGCTTATGGGAAGTTGTGCCCTATATGTAGCCCACTCCCTAAGGAGTAAAGTGAGCATGTGGGATAAAGCCCTCACTTGAATCCTTTCAAATGCCAATTCTGGGTTAAACACGGAGTTATCTTAGGGCATATAGTGTCCAAAAATGGGATTTCCACTGACGAGAGTAAAATCAAGGTCATTCTGGAATTACCCCCACCCACCAAACTACAAGGGAGTCCAATGCTTTATGGGCCACGTTGGTTATTATCGAAGGTTTATTCTCTTCTTCGCCGAGATAGCTCGACCATTGTATAAGCTTCTCATTGAGTTTATGTGGACCAAAGAATGTGACCGTGCCTATGAGCTATTAAAGAAGGCCTTGGCAAGTGCTCCAATCTTGAGAATGCCTAACTGGGATTTACTCTTCCATGTGCATATTGATGCATCAAACTTTGCTATTGGGTGTGTTTTAACTCAACCTGGAGAACACAAGCTAGACTACCCCATTAGCTTTGCCAGTCGCCAGTTGAACGATGCTGAGATGAACTACACCACTCTACGGAGCGAGAAGGGTTGGCAATGATATATGCAGTAAGGAAATTTCGTTATTACCTCCTTGCCACCAAGTTTGTTTTCTATGTAGATCATCAAGCATTGTTGTATCTGGTAAACAAACCATGCTCCACAGGAAGAATCACACGATGGCTATTGATTCTTCTTGAGTTTGATTTCACTGTTGTTGTGAGACCTGGCAAAAAACATGTTATGGCTGATCATTTGTCTCGCATACATAATGGTGAGGCTCCTACGGGGGTTGATGATGACTTACCAGACACGTCCCTGTTCATGGTGGAGACAATGCCTGAATGGAGTGAGAAGATTGTTAACTTTTTGGTTAATGGCTTTCCACCCAAGAAGCTTCGTAAAGATCTAGCTCGAAAGCTAATCAAAGAATGCGAACCCTATTGCCTGATAGCCGGGACTCTTTATAAAAGAGGAAAGGATGACGTTCTTAGGCGTTGTGCCCGAGAGGATGAGTATCTATACATTTTACAAGAGGCACATATGGGCGTAGCCGGTGGTCACTTCTCAGGAGACTTAACTGCGCGAAAGATCTTACAATCAGGGTATTGGTGGCCCACTATGTTCCAAGACGCATCACTCTTTGTGAAGGGTTGCGATGAATGCCAACGATATAAGAAACCCCAGAGGAAAGATCAGATGCCCCTACATCCGATCAAAGTAAACCAACCATTTGAAAAGTGGGGTTTAGACTTTGTAGGTCCAATTAGTCCAGCGGCCCGAAACACACAATCTCGCTATATTATTGTGGCCACTGACTATATGAACAAATGGGCTGAAGCGAAAGCGACACGTAAGGCAGATGCGAGGACAACAGCCAAGTTCCTCTTTGAAAATATAATCACACGATTCGGTTGTCCTTTTGAACTTGTGAGCGACAATGGTACGCATTTTATAAATGAAGTGATTAAGGAGCTCACAACAAATTTCATGATATCCCATCATAAATCTACTCCTTACTATCCGCAAGCGAATGGCCAAGCCGAGAGTACCAACAAGACTTTAACCTCTATTTTGACAAAGACAGTGGAAGCTCATCGCACGGATTGGGATCTAAAGCTTACGAGAGCTTTATGGGCCTATCGTACTGCGTACAAAGTGGCTATTAATTGCACACCATTCAAAATGGTATATGGCCAAGAAGCAGTCATGCCGTGGGAATTTGTCATTCCTAGTCTTCGTGTTACTACTCAAGAGGGTTGGGATGGTAATCCCTTAGTAGAGCGTCTATATATCCTTGAGCAGCTAAACAAAGAAAGACAATTGGTTGTATACAATGCCCTTGTGGAGAAGGATAGAAGGAAAAAATGGTTTGATCTCCATCTAAAGGACAAGGACATCAAGGTTGGGGATAAAGTCCTGATGTATGGAGTGCGAAACGAAAAGAAGAAGCTCAAATATGCTTGTAAGGGACCATATAGAGTATGTGAAATTACCCCGCAAGGTACCATCAGAGTGGAGACTCTCGACGGAGTTGAAACCATTGGATTCCTTAATGGGAGTAAATTCAAACGATACTATGACCCCCTGAGCCAGGAGGAGTTACATGCAATCCATCAAAAGAAGGCAGCTAAAGAACAAGCTGAGCTTAAAAAGATACAAGCGAGAGTCGAAGCCAAAGAACGTCAACAGCATGCTAGGAGACAACGAGAAGCCAACTTGGGAATTACGCAAGTATTTTTTGAGGAAGCAGAAGAGGATGCACTGGAATTTGACCCACCTCTAAGATACCCAATTGAGTTACAGAGTCCTTACGGGGGGGTGCTGTATAATGCATTATTGGATACAGGAGCTCAACACAATTTGCTATCATATGGCGTGTGGTGTCAACTGGGAAAACCACCTTTATCTAAGAGTTCTATCCAAGTTCAAGGAATCAACAAGAAGAAAACCCCTGTCTCAGGAATTCTGCAGACTCCGATTGCCTATGACAAGGGGACCATAATTCAAAGCTTTTTGGTTATGCCTGCTGGTACTATGGAAGGGACTGTAAACTTAGGGCGCAAATGGATGATGGCCACCAAGTGCAATATCGATTGGGCAACCAGACAAGTCACAACGCAAGAACCAACACTAGGTCTGACCGCTCAAAATCCCGCACCTAAGTCATCCACTCAAATATTAGATAATGAAAAATCACAAAGTCCAGTGGCAAAACCATCTTCGATTGTAGGCCACCCCTCTAATGCTTCAACGCCAAGAGTGGAAACAGGCAAGGTGGTCTCTAAAGCTCCGCTTACTATGCCAAAGAGTATATACAAATGGGTCCCAAAAGATTCGTTAACAGCTACTTCCCCTGCTCAATCTCGTTCAGCCACCAAGAAGCCTCGTAGGAAGAAAACAGCTACCCACCCGAGAAAGGGCAATGTAACATCACGATGGATCCCTAAAAAATTATTAGTAGCCCAAGGGTACTACGAGGGGAATGACCAGATTTGGGTCCCTAAACATAAGCTGAATCCCTCTACATCACCTGTAAAACCTTGCAAACCAATTGTTGCCCCCAATGACAATTCAAGACCGTGGTAAGGGAAAGGTAACAGAGTGCTCCGCAGCACTTCTTCCAGAGTTAGTTTGGATTCCCAAACGATATAGATCATTACCACCTAGCTCAGGAAGGGGGGAGCCACATGAAGCTTCTAGCTCCTCATGCCATGCACACACTTATATAGAAGTTTCTACATGCTCTACACCTACTCTTGTCAACACCCAACAAAAGACCGATGAGTCTACGTCTCCCCTTGTAATAGTATCGTCGGAAACCATTTCCTCCATCCGTCAATGGGAGTGTACACTACTATCTCTACAATTGGATGTGGCCACAAGGGTCATAAAAAGCTATCTGCCCACATCATAACCTATGACCCGCTGGACAAATTCGTTCCAAGAGGCTGCAACATCATTGCAAATAATATGATCTACCCAAGGAAAGGGGGAGCATGTACTCACGCTCGACATTCTAATGCTTCCTCCTTAACCTTCTCCCCTGACCATGTAATTGCCAAATTCAAGGGGATGTATATATATAGCTTCATACATTTTTTTAAAAAAAAAACAAAGAAAAGAAAAACAAAAAATAGTAAAAAGAGCAAGAGCACAAAACAAGAGAAATATCCGTATACAATCAAGAACTAGATTGACCTGTCTAAACCTACTGATACTATATCTGTGTCTGCAGATATGGCAGATGCCCAATCATCATACACCATCCACTCCTACCTTTGGTGAGAGGTATCATCTGTACCTTTCTCAGATATTCCACATGTGCTATCCTGTAATTGAAACTGAATGGGATCATATAGATGTACTAGCCAGAGAAGAAAATGTTGAGGA
The DNA here is from genome assembly GCF_041138505.1 of Cibotium barometz. Classification (NCBI taxonomy): domain Eukaryota; kingdom Viridiplantae; phylum Streptophyta; class Polypodiopsida; order Cyatheales; family Cibotiaceae; genus Cibotium; species Cibotium barometz. The sequence goes on from NC_141072.1 coordinate 32,840,157, forward strand.
ATTAGAATGGCTAATTTGCCTATTGACCATGACTGACCCCTACTCCATAGAGCCCGATAGCCCAATGCTTTCCTTTTCCACAAGATGACTATCCTCGCATGGTTACATTTTTGATGAGTTTATGTGGATGGGAAAATGAAAAGGAAATATCTGACAATGATGAATGGACGGATGAAACTCATGGCACTACTGAGGTTGACTTTATTTGTTTGGATGATGCGGATAGAGGCTTAGCGTTAGGGCTAGAGCCAGGACTCTACAACATCCTCTTACCGTATCCTCAGTAGTAGTGTGGTGACTGGTAGGTAGGTTAGCGTTTTCAAGTTTTTTCTAGTTTAGATTCCTTAAACAAGTCTTGAAATTTTCACACTGATGTGCCTCTCGAGGTATAGTGCTTGTTAGTTGATTGTACAGGTTGAAAAGTTTGAGGTGGGTTCGCTTTCAAGTCCTGAGACTGCCGCAACGTTCATCAAAATATATCTACATCAAATTGCAAGCTATCTCGTCAAATCAAGGAGATCTCCAATTACAGGTGTAATTCTTCCATACCCACTCTCTTTCGTTTTTACTTATCAATCAATTGCATAAACTATAATGCATGACCACATGGAAATTGTCAATGTACTACTTAGTTTTTGAAGTTGCTTGCATACTAGTGTAAATCATTAATGAGCTTAACTTTATTGGAAATATTCCTAGGCAGCATGATGTCTTTAGTTAACCTTGGAATACGATTGTCTTAGGTCTAGGGTCAAACCATCTTAATGTTTGACACCTGGCCATGTGTGTGTTGACCTCTAGGACATAGCTATTACCCCTTTGTCGAAAGGGTGCAAGACAAATTATAGTTCAGGAGCGAAGATAAAAAGAAATAGATTATTTTAAAAAAAAAGCCTACAATAAATGGCAATACAAGTCTATGATATGCTTTAATGTTGGCCTATCGCCTTATTGATACTTGGTAGACGAGGAGTATTCTACTCCAGACCGATGCCTTGGTTGGTAGGGGGTAGCCTTGCCTAAAGCAAGCTAATAGATTCCTGGATAATGCCTTGTGTTAAACATGGTACCAGGATCGATGTTAGTTTTGCCTTAGGAAGGTCGCCATTGTGTGTGAAAATTGTCACGTGCATTAAAAAAAAATAAAGGCAAAAGGCTCCTGTAACTCTGATGTTTCTTGTGTCCCTAGACGCGTGGTATTAACTTGTTCTTAGAGTAGACACAGTGTGGTCATCTGTTTATTTATTAAGCTTGGTTATTTTCCTTGACTTAGGCCAGTTATAAACCTTGCTTAACCTTTGACACCTTGCTAACTCTTGAATTCCTTTCAATAATTTTAAACTCCTATTAATTTGCTACACTAGCTCACTCATGTGACCCTTAAACTAAGTTCTCATAGCAACATCCATTGTGGTCTCACATGCTTGAATTTATACACTTTATATCTTTTGAATTCCAGCATACCTTCACTCTACTTCCCTGTTTTGCAGACGGTCTACCACAACAACCCTCTCGAGCTTACCATACCATAGCTTCTGAGGACGGAATCTACATCAGGAAGGGGGGCATGTTAACTTATGACGGACATTGAGACGTATTATGTTTTACATCATTAATTTAAATATTATGAGTCATGGGCCGGGCTTGTCGGCACCATATGTTAAGGATGAAGGGATTGGGTGATCGCCGATGAGAGGCGCACCTTGAATATCAGTAGGATAAGGGTTAGGATCGGCCGGCCATGTATGGGCGCCCAAGTGTGAACGGCCAAGTCACCTATAAGAGTCAAATGTAACCCTAAAATCCTCATTCTCATGTGTTGTGAATACAAGAGTGCTCTTGCCTTATCTCCTTGGTTTCCTTCTCCTGCGTGTGTGAGAGAGAGAGAGAGAGAGAGAGAGAGTGAGAGAGCGATCGAGCGCACTGTGTAGCGGCACGGCGGCGGCGGCGAGGCGGTAGAGCGGCGAGGCGGCTCCTCCTTCACGGCTGCGACGCGGGAATCCTTCAAGGCGGCAGTTAAGCGGTGAGTGACACACCTTTTGCATTCTGTTTTGAGCTTCCTTCCCTGGTTGTATGCTTGCAGCCATTCGTGGCTCGCATACGGTGTCTGGCAAGTCCCCAGCTACGACCTGTGCGGCAAAAGCGCACAGTGTACCCAACCTCAACTAGGTTTAGGGTTGGTCACTGAGAAGATGTGGGTGTACCCAACCCAAGAGTACCTTGGCTAGCTAAGGAATCATAGTAGCCACCATTTGGCCCAAAGCTCAACCATGAGCAGAGATCTATCAAGTGGGAGCCCCATGCATCAAAGTTCCACCAAACCCTAAGCCTCATTTGTTAGATCATTGTCAAGCTACTAGAGGCCCAAGGCTTCTACAAAGGAACCTCATCCGTTAGGGTCCTAAGAACCTTGTCATACCCTTAAGCCAAAAATATCTAAGTGGTAGCCTCAACACCTAGTGCCACCCTAGCGCTCAATGCTTCACTAAATCCCGAGATAATATTTCTAGAAGCACAAGGATTCTACAAAGGGAACCCCCACATGTGGGTGTGAAGATCAAACAGACCTGTGCCTCAGACCCTTGCAAACCCACCCTTGAACAAGAATCCCAAGTGGGTGTGGAGACCCTCCTCCGATGCCACCCCTAAAGTCTAAGTAGGAATGGAGAGTAGCACCACCATGATGCATGACAAACCTGCCAATGAAGCAGATGGAAGAAACTATGTTCGTGCCACCAATCCCATGCATAGTGGTTGCATCCCCGATTATTCTAATTTTCAGATGAGCCACCCAGGGTGCCAAGTGTTTTATTGTGTCTTTTAGATGCTACTCCCTAAACTTAGAGGGATCCCCATGGCCCTGTGACACCCACGTGCACCATGTCATAACATTAACTTGCCAGTAGTAGATGGAAAGTTAAAGTTCAGACAAGCACACTAAAAAAGCCAATCTCGGTGGTGTGTCTAAGCTTTCATCATGTATGGGCAAGTGATTCTCTGCCCTCACCTACTTTGAGTGCACGTAGGGTAAGCCTTGAATTCTAAGAGCATGTGTACATTTGTCATGTAGCACCCTTGCTCAATTGTAAAGGTACTACCTTCACCTTGAATAATAAAAAACATAAAAACCTAAAAAAACATAACCAAAAATATTAAAAAATAACTAAAAGCATGCACATGCACCACACCCCCATACACACACTTATTTTTATAGCACACACATGAATTCAAGAGTGCACGTGTAAATGTGTGTGCACGCACGGGGTGTGTATGTGTGCCTTCAAATGTGTGGGGTGCACAATGTGCAAATGGGAATGTGTGGGGTGTGTGCAAGTGCATGAGCTGATGTGGGTGCACTGACGTTTGTACAAGGAGGTGTCTGTATGTGTACATGCATGCACCCCACACATTTGCATAGCACGCACGTGCAACATAACCCCCGGCCACCAACACCAACACCACCAAACCAACCCCAGCCTCTCCAATATCATCACTGGCCTCTCCATCACACCAAACCAACCCCAGCCTCTCCAATATCATCACTGGCCTCTCCATCACACCAAGCCAACATCTCTTGGGCCCACACCAAGCCACCCTAAGCCTACCACAACCCAAGCCCCAACTTCTCAACACTTCAAGCCAATCAACCAGCATCCAAATCAAAGCCACTGAGACCACCCCTCAACCATATCCACTATCAACATGACAACCGACAAAGCCCACAACCAGTAAACCATACTCGCAGGCAACTTCAAAGCTGCGTCACATCCCCCGCCATCCTGACTACCAAAGCACTACATCATAACCCGACTAAGCTACAAGCCCCCCAATAAGAAGACTAAGAGATGCCATCAACCTCAAAGGAGCTGGCACAATGGCAAGCACCACCCTGTACACCAACACAGACGGCATAACAAGGCAACAATTTCTTGGCAATCTTGTTTGTTCAATAATTACTCCATGAATGGTGGGCTAGGTAATGATCTTGTTTGTCTAATAATTACTCCATAAATGGTGGATACGTCGTGTAATTTCTCTATGAGTGTTTATAGAACACCCCCTACTATGGCAAGATTCTTTGAATTTTGTGAAAGCCTGATAATGTGTAAATAGCTTCCTGGGGGGATCACAAGTAGTTTTATTACCGTGGTGAGTTTGGTAACTTAGCAACTCACCATTTGTTAAAGATGTATGTTAATGTAGAGGCAACAAAAAATAGTTTTATTAACCTGGTCAATTAGTAACATAGCAACTCACCATTTGTTGAAGATGTATGTCAATGTAGAGGCAACAACAACCAACAAGAAGGACAAATCCATCACCATTAAGTCCTAGTTTTAATAAGGATGTTAAGGAGTCAACTATGACATGTACTTTTCCATGTAGTTTTTGAAAGTTGACACAAGTTAAACTTTTTTTTATTACTTTAAAACTAGAAATTTAAAGACATTGAATGGGGTGGGTGGGGGGATTTTAATGAATAATCACATGATAGAATTTAATTGGCCTGTCGCTAAAAGATCACCTTTGTCATCATCACATCATCATCCTTATCATCAGCATCTCTCTGTGTGTCCTTCTCTTTCCCATCTTTGTGTGGAGTGTTTGGTTTAGCAAGTCATCATCAAGCTTCCATGATGACAAACCCCATGTTCAATCCTTATCCCTTCACTACACCATGGTGAGGCGACCTTGCTATAAAGTTCAAAGAACTCACATCATCTCTCTCTCTCTCTCTCTCTCTCTCTCTCTCTCTCTCTCTCTCTCTCTCTCTCTCTCTCTCTCAGTTCTCTTTTCCACTATTCCACTATCACACTAAACATTATCAAAAAAATTTCAAACTCTAGAAGGTACCAAAAAAGACTTGAAACTTCAAACTCTAGAATTTGTATTTGAAATGACCACTTAGAATATAACTCAAATGTAAGTCCAAAAATCTTGTCAAAAGTGCTATAATGGATTTTAAGGAGGAAATGTAGCCCTTCGCTTTTATGAGCTAGCCACGTCGAGAGGCTTGTAAATTATTGTGAGTACTATGATATTTTAGATCATAGAGGTGCTGTGTAAAATTGAAGACTTTGTGCATAGCCTACTCTCTTGGATTATAAGACTACCCCTAAATAGGTGCACTCAAGCAAGTGCATGTTTGTTCTACAATGATGTTTAAAGGAAGGCTAAACATTACAAAAGACAATCTGACTCATTCATGAACCTTTTCCATTCATAATTGTGTAAATACTCCCAAGGGTGTTTATATTGATCTTTCTCCACCCATCGGGTGATTGGGGGCTTTAATAGGGGATAGACAATCCCACCATAGGCCATCATCAAAAGAAAGGCCAAGAGTCTCTTCACATGTTCTCCTCAAATTTGGAAACAAATGGAGGTCAATGTATATACCTAAGTGATATGTCTCCCACATTAAACTTTTCATTTAATAAAGCAAGGTGATGGGGTATTTTCAAATTATGGAGGTTGATCTCTAAACTCTATCAATAGAATTTTTCTAAACACAGGCCACATGTTGTGTGAGGAAGAGGGCTATAGCGACGAGAAGAAGAAGTCTTGCAACTACCATGTAAGGAAGATGTTTTATTGTTAAGGGTTTAAAGAGAAGCAACATGCACATGGAACTATTGGGGTTGTGGAGTATAAGCATTTGTACAATCAAGCAGTTGGGTTTAATACTTAAAGTAACATGCACATGGAACTATTGGGGTTGTGGAGTATAAGCATTTGTACAATAACGAGCAGTTGGGTTTAATACTTAAAGTACAAGCATTAAATGATCCCAAAGATGTATCAAAATATGTGCAAGGTGAGTTATACACAAAAAGATGAGGGCTAGATAGATCCCTTGCCCATGGATAGAGGAGATCCCTCATCTATGAGAGATTCGAGTGGGTAGATTCCCCTTTTTACGAGCGGAGATATGTATGTAAGACCCTTAACATGAGTCATGCATCATCCATGGATGGAGGAGATCTCTCCTCTATGATTCCCTTTTTTACGAGTGGGATTATGTATATAAAGACCCTCAACACGAGTCTCATGCATGTGAAAATGGATTGCAAAGCTCTCTGAGGGCCCATTTCCACACAGGGTATGGTTGGCAACTGGTTGTAACGTTAAGTTGATCCTATAGGTTAAGCTCACAACCACACAACTGGTGGGCTATTTTGTCTTGATCCACTTTAATCCTCTACAAAACTGACATTTTCTTTTTGGCAACCAATTAAAGTGTATAAATTGGCCGAAGAGCTCAAGAGCCAGTGTGTGAAAAAACCCTTTATTTGTATAAATATTGATAATTGGAAGTATTTTTGACAAATTTATGTTGATTTAAAGGTACTTATAACTAAAACCACCCCAAATCTTACGATCTTCAAATCGTTGACTCTAATTTTCGCACACTGTACCCGAGGGGGGTTTCCTCGGAGTCATTTGCTCGATTTGACGGGTACATGTGAAGAGGTGTAAGGAGTGTGGACTTTTTTGAACCTGTGGAAGGTGACAAAAGTTGAACTTTTACATTACTTTGAAGGTGGAGGAAAAAGAGCATTAAATGGGAAAAAACACACACTCAAAGAGAGGGACCTTGGTCCTTGATCACATGTGAGGGGACTTGTCTAATGCCCTTTTAAAAAGGTCTACCACAACCTCACACGCACAATGCACATGATGAGGACACGTGGGTGGCTTGCTTTGGAAGGGTGACATGGAAATAAATAAATAATAATAGTTCAATGGATATATATTGTATATGATACGATGATGGGGGGAAAGGTGCTTCAGTTTAACCGTAAAAGGAACAGAAAGTTCACCTGATCTTCATGGGCTTGTGTGCCAGCATTATTATTGCAATCTAACAATTTCTGAAATTCAAATTTCCAAATATATATAGCTAAATAAATAAATGAATTCAAATATCAAAATTGAAACACATTTTCTCATCAAAAAAAAAGAAACACTATAGATAAATTAAAAATATAGCTATATATATATATATATACATAGGGCATCACCAAAAATAGAGCACAGTTTTTTAGTTAGGAAATTTTGGAATAAAATAAATTCATGTTTCGTTTTTAATTGTTTTTTAAATATTAAAAGATATAACCTTGCGGTCCATCTAACTGCATTCCTTCCAATCATTTGTCAATGATTTTGAAAATTATTATTATTATTTTTTGCAATTCTGATTTCCATCCGCCGAAGGTCTTCACTGTTGTCAAGATTCGCACCTCCTGTAATCGTGCGAGACGTGGCAAAATCCGACAGGGCACAATCCTCTCGAGCCCCCCATTTGTCCTTGCCTCTTAATCATACCCTTGATCCGCATCATTAATTTTGATATTCTCTAAATCCCATGTTAATACGGTTCTTACAGTGTAATTTGTGCCGTGGCCGCCATAGGATTTGAATTTTGTAAATTTGTACCCTGTTTAGTTTCTGCTCACAAGCGTCAGGACTGAGGCCTAATCAGTTATAGTTAAGGTGGCGGGGGAAATTAATTACTTGATCAGGATGACGAAGAGAACTGTTTAGTGGTAATTTGGTAAATATATGCATAAATTTTAATTACTAAACAGTATAATTTCTGCGCGCATCAATAATGGACTGGAAGGATCAGTGCGCCTTAATCTTCGTGGTTAATCCTAATCACTGTGTAATTGGTGGAGGGATGATCAATTATATTATCTAATTTTATTGTTATCATTTTTCGTGGTGGGCAGCGTGCGCTACAATTATAATGATTCTTATTTTTCATTTTTTATTTTTTTGTTTGTTTAGGTATTTATGAATCATGATAAAAAAGCACGCACGGGGGCGCACGGGGGCTACTGTTCTACCAGAAGGCAAAAATGATAGGCCATTTTTAAAAAACAATTACCATCCTAATTTCTTTTTTTTAAATATCCTTATTATTTCGAAAATTTCTCCCCATTTTTACCAGCCACAGACAATTATTTGCATTTTGCGTTGGGATTTATACACATATAATTAATTACATTTTCCTATTAATTTTCTCACCTATACCTCGATTTTTTTTTCACTTATAAGCCAGATTATGAATTTTTTTGAGGATACAAAATTTGCAATTATAATTTGTAAAGAAAGATGAAGAAGAACATTTAATGGCGACTCTGAATTTTCAGACGCTAAATAAAATTTATTTACTCAGAAAAGTCGAGAAATTCACGAATTAAAATTGTAGAGAAAAATTGGATATGTAACCTAATTTTTCCAGGATAATTGTGCAGGGTTTATAAAATTAACAGGGTAATTATCATGCAAATTCTCTCTCTCTCTCTCTCTCGTGTTGAAAAATGGAAAATAAAAATCATTATGAGGATAATTGTGCGGGTTTAGCACTATTTTTTCCATTAAAATATATTAAATTTAAAATTTAAATGTATATACTCTCTCTCTCTCTCTCTCTCTCTATCTCTCTCTCTCTCAGGAATCATGGGTGCATTTGCTGCAAAAATTTCCCAACACGCTTTTCCTTTTTCTGCCAGCCCAAAGTTCAAACCGTGACCCTCTTTGTAGAAAACCCCCGGGAGTCTGATGATGAGATCACAAGCATTCCATGTAGCCATGACACTCACACACACATGTATATACACATGCACGGCATGCAAATTCCATTGCTTTCATCATTGCTTAGTGTCCAGGGCAAGCACAGGTTCATTCATGTGCACAGCACACACATGCAAGGGTTGCTCGATAACGCAGTTGTTTCCCCTCCCTCTGTAGGTGGAGAGAGAAAGAGAGAGAGTGCGTGCACTGTGTGTGTGTGTGTGTGTGTGTGTGTGTGAGAGAGAGAGAGAGAGAGAGAGAGAGTGTCCTCTTTTATGTACCCTTAATGTTTAGGTCACCTTCTCCTTCACTGATTTCTCCCAATTAGCTCCCTTCCGAGCATTTTTTCAGAGTGCGTCTCTCTCCGTCTGCACAGAAGCAGCACACAGCTCCTCTCTCCTAGCTTCCATGGCGGTGAGGCCTGCATTGTGTCCTTTTTCAGCCCAATTGCAAGCTTTGTTGACACTGCAGCAGCCCCTTGCAATAGCATAGAAAAGCTGGAGATTATAACACAATGGGGAGAGCCCCTTGCTGCGAGAAGCTGGGCCTCAAGAAGGGCCCTTGGACCCCTGATGAAGACCAGAAACTCATTGTCTACATCCAGCAACATGGTCATGGAAGCTGGAGGTCCCTTCCCAAGCATGCTGGTTTTGCCTCTACACCCCTCCTGCATTTGCGTTAATCACTTCTCTTAACAAAAGCTTAAGCTAATTTGCACTTAATCTGTGTTCACGCTTACTGCAAGTAAGGTTCAAGATCATCTGCATTCAAGGTTACTGTACGAAAGGGCTTAAGCTCATCCCTCTAAGACTACCTTAACAACGGGTTTAAGCTAATTTGACAATTAAGCTATCTGTTGGCCAAAAACCTGCACAATTGCTTCTCATCATATTGTATTTCTAAGCTTTACCACTGTAGCTCAATTGCACATGGATTTGGATGCAGTTTTTCAAGCACTGCTGCAGTGGAATGACATGAAGGTTTAGCAGCTATTTCAAAAGTATGCAAGAAACTTGCACTGCGTGTGGATGTCTGGAAAGGGTTCATTGTTGCTGCTTTTTTTGTGCAGGGCTCCTCAGATGTGGGAAGAGCTGTCGCCTCCGCTGGACAAACTATCTCAGGCCGGACATCAAGCGAGGCAACTTTTCTGCAGAAGAGGAGCAGATAATTATAAGCTTGCATGCATTATTGGGGAATAGGTAAGGATAGTCTTGAACTCTTATTTCAAAACAAGAGCAGTGCATGGAAGAGGACTTAGGCTTTATTTTGATTGATTTTGCTTTATGGATATCAAATTAGTGGGTGCTTTGGTTAAATCTAGTAGCTGTATTGATGTGAAATTGTGAATATAGGTGGTTTGCAGCAAGCACAAGTAGATGGTGCATGGCTGCATGAATCAAATATGTATTTCTGGCATGGACTTGACTCTTGACCTGTATTTATGATGCCTGGATGTTTTCTTTCATACTCACAGATAGTATGTGATGATTTTAGAAGAGAATTGTGTGTCCTGATGACCTTCTTTGGGCAAAAAGATGACAAATTAAGTTGGCATGTATGTTGGCATGAGTTGCTTGTGTTTTTTGATATAGAAAGTCTACACAGAATTGTGCGTTCATGTGTATCTCCAGCTTTTGATTATAGCATTGCCTGTGCTGTGGTCTCTGTATATGTGGTCTTCTATGAGCAAAGAGGTTTAATGCATGTTGACATGTATCACGCATGCATCCATATATTCTCTCAAATCACTTTCGATGATAAGATTTCTTGTGCTGTTGCATGTATGTTGTACATGTGGTCTGTAAAGCTCGAGTTCAAGCATATCTCGGCATGAGCTGAGAGCAAAAATTTGTAATGTATGTTGGTTTCAATAACGCGTAAATCTTGGCACGAGCTATCTGCTGTGGGTGTGAGAATTTTGTGCAAGATGTTTGCATGAGGTAATAGCTTGTTTTGATGGGACAATTGTGTATGCAGATGGTCATCCATTGCAAGCCATTTGCCTGGGAGAACTGATAATGAGATAAAGAATTACTGGAATACCCATCTGAAGAAGAGACTACTGCAGATGGGTTTGGACCCAGTGAGCCACAAGCCTTTCTCAGACCGGTACAGTACGGCATCTTCGCTGGTGGCGGGTGTGAAGTCGCCTTATATGATGCTCAATCATCATAGTGTTCAGTGGGAGAGTGCAAGGGTAGAAGCAGAATCAAAGCTGGCCAAGCAATACTCTAATCTTGCCCGGCAAAACCCGGACATTGTTGCAGACTTTGGTGTGGAGAACGAGTCAGGTGATTATTTTCTCAAAGCATGGAAATCAGATGCTGGGGAGGCATTCAGGAGAGGCTTGAGTTTCCCCAACTCTTACTTACAGCAGCTGCGTTCATGTGGGTTGGATGTGAGCGGGTTCCTCATGCAGCATTACAATGAGTCAACGAGAGCCCAACATCATCAACAACAAAAACAACAACAGCCCATTTCTTTGATTGATGCAAATCATACTCTCGGCAGCCTTTTGCTGCATCAGAAGCCTATTGCAAAGCTGCCCACCAACAGCAGTAGCAATTCTGCAGCTCTTTGTGTCGATCACCTCTCCCCTTCTTCACCCCTCTCTTCAGCTGATTGCTCAGCTTTGTATCAAAGCCCAGAATCCATTGTCGTCACCAAGGCTCCAATCAAATTTCATACCGATGGTGACCTTGATGTGGGTGAAGGGAGGGAACGAGAAGACCCAAATAGAGGAGAGACTATGGATGTTGCAGGTGGAGTTTCATCAATCAAATATCTTGCTACTAATGGTGAGCTCAATGTAAAGTATGAAGAAGACCCAAATAGAAGAGAGACTGTTATGAATGCAGCAAATGGCATGCAAACCAGAGCTGAGAATTGGGCTGCTTGTGCAGCACAGCCCATCAAAGGTGCTGATGAATCAAATCATGGTGATGAGCTTGATGGGCTAGCCCCAACATCTCTGCAATGGTCTCAAACACTGCAAATAGAGCAACCATTAGAGTTAACCCCTCCTAAACCAGTGATTAATCTAGCTATTAAGGAGGAGGTGATGCTCTCTGAAGGGGAGAGTATGGTGAGCAAAAACACGAACACTTATCATGATTTGGGGCTGAATTTTTTCATGCCATTGCTGGCACCTGAGATGTGTTTAGATTTTAGTGGGGAGGATGCCCATCTTGAAGCAAATGGGGCCTCTAAAACTAGCTTGTCAAGCTGGCAAGAGCAGTTCACAAGCTCTGCAGCAGCCCCAGACAGCAATGGAGAGCATTACTGGAGCGCTTTGATGAGGGCTATTGTGGCTGCTGCGCCTGCGCAACCCAATTGCTCTAATGCAGCCTCTTAAATCCAATACATAGCGCTAATAACCTCTCTAATCATTGATCAGTGACTTTAACCTTTGGGGAGACTGAGGCTGGTTCTAAATCCACAGTGGTCCTAATTACAGCCCTAATCAATGGTCAAAATGACTTAGGGTTGTTGGGCAGGTTTGGATAAACCTCTAGGACATTTCCCTATATGGTAGGGCAAAATAAACTATGTAAGCCATGTGCTGTCCCCTTGGCAAGCTATCCTAAACTGGGTTTTCATCATTTTTTGCAAGGGTGTAGGTGCAGATATATGATACATTTCAAGCTCATAACTCTCGTCGGTGGAAAGGGGAGATCTCAGCCGTCCGTCCAATGGCCGATGGTCGGGGGGAGGTGTCTGTAATGATCCACAAGGCTACATGTAACTTGTAAGGCATGTTTCTATGCATAAAGTTAATGACATCATGAACAATAACTGATGTATAGCTATCTTATTTTATATACACATCTATCCATTTAGTGCAAGTCATGCCATTCATAAATGCAAAGGCCTTGACCACGCATTATAATCTTACACGCGTCCATTCTAATAAAGGAAGAAATATTTATGGTCCTTTTAAATTGGATCTTGACTTCAATTTGAAAGTACAACTACTCTCTACTCACTCACACACACTAATGCCATCTTCTCGCATTGCGGGAGAATCGAACTCGTATCCTCGGGAATCTGGATGTCTATCTAACCTTACCACTGTACTATTATGTGGTCTACATGGTGCCTTTTTTTCGATGTTCGATGTCTTGGCATTTAAAGTGACTTGTTCTAAGGTAGATCATGTTCTTGCCTTGGACATGTAGTGCTTTTTTTCTTCTTCTTTTTTTTGGGTGAATTAGAAAGTACAACTCACACACCTCATCTTTACAAAGTACCACCTCAAGTGGCCAGTGGGGTTTGAACTTCCTTTTCGTATCATCTTATTTATGCCTATCTCTCTAGACTCTCTATGTGACCTTTGAGCCCTT